>NC_030821.1:80094778-80381076 GCF_001704415.2 Capra hircus | reverse complement strand
GAGCACATACCCCTTCATCCACCACCTCTCTCATAAGCGGTGGAAGAATAAGTGGGCATGAGGCTCAAGTGTCGGAACGTGCCCCTCCCTTTCCAGCCAGTGCACCCACCACCCATGCATCGCGTCATCCTCCATTCCTCCCTCCACCTAGCCACTCGCTCAAGCACACCTGCCATCTGTCTTTTCAACCATCCATCATCCATCCGCCGTCCATCCACACATCCACCCACCCACCCACTGCGCCCTCAGAGGACAGAGAAGTCAGAGGCTGGACAGCAGACGGGACCCAGGCCTCTGGCACAGGGGAGACGGGCGGCAGGGTCACGGCGGCAGAGCACAGGGGAGGACATGGGGCAGTGTGCAGTGGGAGGTGGGCCGCGCGGCAGGTCCAGGAGCCCTGCTGTCTGGGGCCGGGAACAGGAAGCTCAGGCTTGTCTAAAGCCATTTGTGAGGAAGAGGTTGGCGTGATGAGGGCACCATCGGGGATGTGGGCCAGGGCCCACACTCAGCAGTGGAAAGGGCCCGCGGCTCCCGTGTGGTGGCCAGGGGAGGGGTCGGCCTGGCCAGCTCCAGCACCCAGGGCTCCCGCCCCGAGGGCCGGCACTTACGCGTCCTCCGCCAGCTGCTTGCCCAGCTTCCACCCTGCTGACTCACTGGCGGCTCCTGCCCCACCCAGAGTGGGGACCCAAGGGCTGGGTATAAATCCCCACAGGCGGCCGGCGGAGACCGCAGCCCGCTCGGCTTAACTCGAGGATGGCCTCCCCAGGGCCCTGCTGGCCCTGCTGCTCGCGCAGCCTCGGCTGTGAGCCTGGGTGAGAGGGGCAGTGTGGCTGGCGGCAGGGGGCCTGGCGCTGGTCTTTGCCCAGCCTAGCTCCGCGGTGGGAGGGGGTCACTGACTGGGCTGGTCGCCCTGACCCTCTGGTCCTGAGCCCGGTCCACCTGGGCAGGGGTCATGGCCTGCTCTCCAAGCAGGGAGACCGTGGCTCGGGTGGGGGAGCGCAGTGCAGGGATCACGTCTAAGCCGCGGAGGGTGGGCCTGAAGGGGTCAGCGGGGCAAGCCGTCCCCCAGGGAGGACCCGACACACGCTCCAGGTGGAGCAGGCCGAACCACCCCTGGCCTCTTTCCTGCCCTTCCTGTGGACCCCCCGGTGGGTCTCAGGGCTGGGGGATGAGGGTCTGCCTCCCGCTCCCCTAGGTGAGGCCTTAAGTTGCATCACCTGTGAGCAGCCCACAGCCCTTCTCTGTGCAAGAACATTACCTACTGCAAGCCGACGAAATAGCCTGCAAGACCACGCTGATGACGATGGAGGCAGGTGAGGCGGGGGCTGGGGCTCCCAGTCCCACTTCAGGGCCACACTGCGGACCCCAGCAGGCACCTGGGTGACTTCCCGGCCATCGGTCAGTTAGGGTGTCCTGGGAGGAGCAGGAAGCGCAAGGTGAAGGCACAGACTGGACGCCAAGGCCGTGATGGGGTGACTGTGCTCTGACACCTGCCCTCCTCCAGAGTTCCCCTTCAATGAGAGCCCTGTGGTGACCAGCACCTGTGCCAGCTCTTGCGAGGCCACCGACCCAGACAGCATCGGGGCTGCCCACCCCTCTTCTGCTGCTTCCATGACCTCTGCAACTCTGTGGCATTGCCAGGCTCAGTGCCGGGGCCCTGGCCCCCTGGGGGCCGTGGTCCTCAGCCACCTCCTCCCTGAGGCACCCAACGCTGCCAGCTGGCCACTCTGTTGGCACAAGCCCACGGCCCAATCTCAGTGGGCACCAGGCTACTGGTGGGACCCCGGGAGAATCGTTTTTGGTGCACTCTGCCTCCTCCCCTAAACCTGTGATACATAAATAGACCGAGGCTGGAGACCATCTCTTCCTCTCGACAGAGAGAGCCCATGGGGCCGCCTTCAGGGAGCTGGGTGGACCAGGCGCGTTCCGGCATGCGAGCTTTTGCCCACACGGCCGTTCTGAGCCCGTCACAGACAGGCAGGCAGAGGTTCAGGGGACAAATGCCTTCCGGCAGTCTGACCAGGACTCGTTGCTCAGCCCAAGGAAATCTGACCCTGCTTCCAGAATATTTCCTGGGTTCTGAGGCATCCCCTCTCCCAGGATTGACTCCTCTCTGGGGGCTCTTGCAGGTTTGTGGCTCAGGGTCCAAAGGGGCCCTGAAGTGCCGGGTCCGGATCCTGGGCAGGGGGTCCCCACAACAGGGTCCTGTCGGGCTTCTGCAGCAAGCAGGGAGCAGGCAGGGCACGGCCAGCGCAGGGTGGATCCTAAGCCCCAGCCTTGTGCAGGCCCGGCTCCTGTCACCCTCCCGCTGGAGACTCTAACAGTCCCATTCTACAGACGGGAAACCGAGGCTTGGGGGAGGGAGCCGTGAGTGCCCCTGGGCTGCAACCCACATTGAACAAATACCTCTCTTCCACCAACTCGGTGCTGAAGCCAGGTTCTTCCCAGCACCCACACGCTCCCCAAAAGGAAAGTCCAATGCAGCCAGCCTCTGGCTTCCCGTGACTCGTGTCTGGCCTGGACACGTGAGACTGGCTCCAAGTCTGGCTCTGTTGCCACATGCTGTGGGACTTCAGGGAGCCTGGTCTGTCTCTGGGCCTTCCCAGGAGAGGAAGGGACAGAGTGGGGGTGCTCCCCCGATCCCACCGGCTCCGGGAGGGCACAGTGGGTACCGCTGGTCATAGCGGCCCCAGCCCATTCTGTGCGGGCACCAGATGGGCACCTGCTGGCCAGCCGCTCGCTGTCTGCACCCAGACAGCTGGCCTGGCTCTCGACCTCCCTGCCGCTCCAGACAGCAGGAGCCCGAGGTCACCCTGACGCGTCACTCTCCAGCGGGGAGGCTCGGAGTCTGGCCAGGCAGTGGCTGCTGCCACCACCAGCCCTGCCCTGGGCGCCCTCCTCCTGGCCCTGCGCTGCCCTCGGCCTGTCCACGCCAACGCCTCACCCCGGAACACCTGATCCCCCAGGGTCAGGGGGTGCTGGGGTCCCGGCAGCCCCTCCCATGCCCTCCCCACCCACAGACGCTCCAAGGTGGGGCAGCCGAGAGTGAGTGGAGGCAGAGCCTGTGCAGGCAAGCCGGGGCCCCTGTGCTCAGGCGGCCAGGCGGGGCACGGGGCACCGGCCAGCCGTCTCCTGCCCCTCCGCCCCCACGCCCAGCCTTGCTCCACCCTGGCTGCCCTGCCCCGAGCGCCTCCCCTCTGCAGCCCACCCCTGGCCTGGCCAGCAGAGCTGGGCTATGCACTCACACGTGCCGCCCTCCCGGCTCCTGAAGGCCCAAGGCCTCGCACCTGCGGCCGGAGGTGTAATATCCAATTTGCAGCTGACACCTCCTCTAGACACCCTGGGCCCGAGCAGCCAGCTGCCCCGCGGCTGCAAAGCTGAGGACGCGGCTGCCACCCCAACGCAGGGGTCTGCCCACCACTTCGCCCCCCCAGCCTGTCTTGCCGCCGTGCCCACACTGCCGCAGGGTTGCATTTCCCAGGCCCTAGGGAAGGAAGTGTTGAGAAACGCAGAGCTTCGCAGGATCGTTCAACCTCAAGCTGTCTTTGGGGCAAAGCAGAAGGGGTCCGGAATGCTTCAGACCCTCTGCAGCGGAAGACGGACTAGGGGGGTGGGGTCTGAAGAACGAGGGGCTGCTGAGCAGGAAGCAGCCTCCTGCAGACCATTCTGGAATTCTGAGGCCATGGACTCTGCCTGTCCTGGGGGCCTGGCATGTGCAGCCCCCAGCCCACAGGGTCCTGAGCTCTATGGGGGCCTGGGAAAGGCAATGCTGAGTCCTGCAGTGAGGGGCCGGGGTCTGCTTGCACCCCCTCCCCACGGCGGGTGGGGCCGTCTCCCACCCTCTCCTACCCACAGAGACCAGGCACTCCCAGCGGCTTCTCTGGCTACAGACCCTCCTGTGTAGGAATGCCTCCCCCATGCCTCACTCCTGCAGAAGAGGGGGACCCATGGGCAGCCTGGGCTGGGCTCTTCCCACCCAGGACCCCCTTCTCCGTGCCCAGCCCCCAGCTGGGTGCCCAGAGGCAGAAAAGCTGTGACATCACTTCGGGAGCTGGAGGGGCCACAGAGCTGCGTGGGGGAACAGGGTGGTAGGCTGCCCGCTGGCCCTCAGGGAGGACGGGCCAGGCCACGGCCAGGATGGGCTCCCACGGTTGGTGGACGCCCTGCCCCATCTTGCATTTCCTGCCCACGCGGCCATAGTACCCGCGCACCCACGCACTCACACACTCACACACACCCCCGCCACCCCTCCCACCCAACGCAGCCCAGGCTCCACCTCTGGGGTCCCGGAGCCGGAAGCTGCCTCCCGCTGACGGATGACAGATGGAGACCAGTGGCCCTGTAGCTGGCTATGATGGCAGTTTATTGGGCGGCTCAGCCAGGGGCTGGCACAGAAGCAGGGGCTCAGCACGCGGCAGGCGGCAGGCAGGTGCAAAGCTCTGCAGGTCCATGCAGGCCAGGCGACAGCATCAGCCTGCAACACAAGAGGCTCCGTCAGCTCCTGGCGAGAGAGCCCAGCTCAGCTGTGGCAAGAGCAGGCAGGGCGGAGGCCCGGGAGCCGACGGCGGGCGAGGGGTCCTGCCGGCTCCCGGGCCTGGGTCTCCCCAGCACGCCAGCCTCCTGGGGGAGCCGAGGGCCTTCCCTTGGGCAGGGCTGTGGAGCTGGGGGTCTCCTGGGGGCAGTAGCCTGGGCGGTGAGTCACAAGGTGGCAAGGAGGGTGGGCCCTGGCGACCAGCCTCCATCTCACAGGTGAGAAGGCAGAGGTCCCGGGAGGGGAGCCGCCATGGCCACGGTGCCGGCGTGGACCCCCCGGCACAGGTCAGGCTTCCCCAGACCTCGCTGTCTTCCCTCCACCCGTCTAGCCTGTCCTCACCCCCGAGTTCGGCCTGGCTGCCCTGCTCTCTCCTGCCTCCAAAGCCACATGCCTGGAGCTGTCCTCGGTCCCTCCTGGCCCCTGGCCTCTCCCTTCCCAGGACGTCACAGCCGGCCGGCCCTTGCAGCCCCGAGGGCTCTGCTGACCGCCCCTCCCCCTCCTCTCCTGCAGCGCCGCCCACACATCCTCCTTGGAACCACAGGGACTGTGGCCGTGTGCGTCTGCACAGGCTGGGGGCCCCCCAGACCACGCTGGAGCCACGAGCCAGCGGGTGAAGGGCAGCTCCTCAAACGGCGCCTCTTAAGGAAGCCCCAGAGCACACTGTTGAAAATCACGGCCCGCCATGGCCAGGCCCCTGCAAAGGCCCTGAGGAACAGGACCCCCTGTCCCGCCCGCACGCCCCTTGCACGTGGCGGTCTCCAGGCACGTGCCTCCTCCTTCGCCTCCCCACAGCCCCTCTGCCCCAGCCAGGGCCCAGCAGCAAACCTGAGGACCACAAGGAACCGCCGCTGGTCTGTGCTTCCCTCCCTGCTGGGCAAGCTTGCCCACTCTCCCTTCGGAGGGTATGCTGAGTACCAGGAAGGGGAGGGCAGGGAGGGGAGCAGAGGTCGCTCCCCAATGCCCCTCCAGACACAGGCCCAAAAGGGTGACCGAGGCTCGGCCCACATGGACGCCCTTCAGAGCTGCGCCTGCCTCAGCCCCCGCCAGAGAGCCCCTAGCACCTGCATGCCTCCTCTGCGGCCTCACCCACCTTCCTGTCCCCGCACCCCACCTCTGCGCCTGTCACCTCCTCCCCAGGGTCCCTCCCAGGAGGCCCTCTAATGCCAGCCTCATGGGAGACCCCATTCGGAGAGCCAGCTGCAGGCCTGGGCCTCTAGGCTCCATCTCCTTGGAGCTACAGTCAGTTGGCACCCCCAAGCTGGCTTAGCCCTTCCTAGAAGCCTGGGCACGGGCTCTGGCTGGTAGGATGGTGAAGACTCAGCTGTCCCCCCACCGACCCCCACCCCCAGGCCTGTGCAGACCCCACCCAGCCCTCTGCAGGTGCGTCTCCACTTGCATGAGGGACTCAAGTGGGGGACCTCCGTACCCAGCACGCGGCCCCCACCCCAAGTGCCCCGCCTGCCGCCCCGTGCTCTGCAGGTGGAGCCTCAGCCACATGGTTCTGAGGCCGCAGAGCAGACCTTTGGATTTGAACAGATGGGACACTGACGGGATCTGAAAGGCGCTAGGGGCGGGAGGCCATGGCCTGCAGGGCTGAGCCCCTGGTGCTGGGATCTCCCCTGGGCTGGGGTCCGCGGGGCCTCCAGGAAGGGCACCCACAGGTCCACGGTGCGGAGACTGGCTCTCAGGGTGCAGAGGCTGGAGGGGGCCATCTTTCCGGGCTTCGCACAACCCGCAGCCCTGCCTTGCCCCCATTCCTGCTGCGCCCTCTTCTTGCCCCGGCCGACCTCCTCAGTCCCCATCTCCTCAGGGTGGCGTCACCGTGGGGGCCACAGGGGCTTCACACACCCCCACCCCATCAAGATGGTGCCCGGCTCCAAACACCCCTGGGGTCTCAGGGACCCTGGGTTGATTTAGACCTGCACTGACCACCTTCCCCACCTCACCATCAACTTCATGCAGCAGACACACTGTGCCTGCCCCGTGCTTTCTCATCTCTTAAGAGCAGAGTCAGGGCCAGGTCTACAGCCAGGATCAGGGTCAGTCAGGTCCATCACGTGACCAGAGCAGGACCAGGGGCAGGGCTCAGGGCGTGAGCAGGGGCGGGGCTCAGAGTGGAACCAGGCTCAGGGCTCAGGGCGTGAGCAGGGGCGGGGCTCAGAGTGGGACCAGGCTCAGCCCTCAGAGCAGGAGCAGGCTGCCCTACGGTCCATCTGGAGCACCTTCCTTTGACTGCCTGGGGCTCAGATCACCCGTGAGCTCCCTGGGCTGTGGGGTGATGGTGAGGGGCCTTCTCGAGGTGCAGGTACCACAGAGGCTGGGCTTGGCTCCCATCCCTCAGGTCACCGTCAGTGTCCCTCAGACGAGTCATTCCTCATCCACTCACCACTCTGCCAGTGGTGCGCCAACCCTTTGGTGGCGGGCGTGGGGACCCAGGCCCAGCCCCTGGGCACCCTTCTCCACTGCTGGCCTGATGCCAGTCTCGTGTGCCCACTGGCCGACTGACAGGCCAACTGACGGCACACCGACCACTGACCCCTGGACCGCGGCTGCATGTGGGTTAGCCCTGCCCTGGGAGGGAGAGTTCGGGGGCTGAGCAGGAGAGCACCCAGCACAGATGCAGTCTGCTGGTCCTCCCTGGTGACACTCTCTGAATAGCTTATTAGAAATTAATATTTAATTCTCTTCTGTGGATTTAGCTTAATTATTCAATTTATTATTGCAATTACTGAGAAGTACCCAGAAGCAAAACTGCTAGCTTTGAGCAGGGAAACAGTCGGGGGGCAGGGTGGGGCATCTTGTGAAGCGCAGCTGACCCTCAGAATGCTTGCTTCATAGACTTTGGCCCAGGGGCTCCCCCTACCCCTCTGAAGTCCTCGCTCTGCATCGAAGCCCCCTCTCCTCTGTCAGGCCTGGTGGCTCCCTTCCAAGTGCCTGCCCTGCAAGTGGGGCCTGGAGCCCTCCTCTCAGGGGGTCCCCGAGGGCAGGACCCCACCAGCTGCCTCCTGCGTGGCTATGGAGAAGCAACGGGAGGAAAGTGGCCAGGCCCTCACCCGCCCCCTGGGCTGATTGATGGGGCTCCTGCAGGAACCCCATGACCACGCAGCCCTGTGTCGGGGCGGGGACTGCCCCCCTTCACGGGTCTGATGCCAAGGCTGCGTGGAGCTGGGGACCTGCCCTCTGCCCCAGGTGGAGACGGCAGGTGGGACCCAAACCCAGGGCCATGCCACCGCCCAGACACGCTCTCGCCCAACCCTTGGCTTCAGGCAATGTGTCCTCCTGCCGCCCGGTGAGTGGGGTCGTCACCGTGGACACAGGACTGGATGGCTCAGTGGGCTGACCCTGAGGTCAAGGTGGGCATGGGGGATGCGGGTGGTGCCGAGCTTCACCTTCTCCCTGCTCAGAGGGGCCCCGGCTGGCATCATCAATCAGGTACCCCTACTCCCGTCCTGATGTTGCTGAGGGCCCAGGGCCCTGGCATGGCTGGGATTCTGTGTGTCCAGTGGTCACTCCAGGGACAGTGTGACCCCTGGACAGGTGCGGCCCCAGAGCCTGGAGTCACAGAACCAAATCTGAGGCCAAGAGCCAGCTTGGCAAGGGCGGGGGTCGGGGAGAAGGGGACAGTCGGGGGGCAGGGTGGGGCGTCTTGCAAAGCGCAGCTGACCCTCAGAATGCTTGCTTCGTAGACTTTGGCCCAGGCCCAGGAGCTGGGCACACAGGCCTCAAGCGCCCCTACCCCCCATGATGGGAACAAAGGCCTGGGGCTGGGGTCTGAGCGAGGTTCCCAGCCTGGGTTACAGGAGTCATCGGGGATCCCAGACTCCTGCTTCTGGGGAGGTGTGTGGTCGGGCAGGTCAGTGGCTGGATCGCAGGAGAGGAAGCCTGAGCGACCCTGTGGGCAACCAGGGTGGCTGGGACTCGAAAGGCTCCAGGCCATTCCACCTCACCCCTGCCCAGCAGCTAGCTGGCAAACGCCGCCACACCGTCCATCAGCCCTCCCATCTTCTCACTTCTGCGCGGCCACTGGCACTGGAGTGTTTCTGTTCTTTTCCACCTTTGTCCTGGTGGAGGGCATCCCCACCGGCTGGCTAGGCCAGGCCCTCCTCAGGTGGCCATCTGCCCAGCCTGGGGTGCCGAGGGGTGGGGCCATCACATGCAAAGGGAAGGGGGCCTGCTGGGAGCAAACACTGCTCCTGACATGTGGCCCCAGGAAGCCCAGGGGCCTCCTGAACATGGCCTGGCCTGGCTTTTGCTGCCGTGCTCTACCCACAGTGACCCCAGGCCATTGCCTGTCCCTGCTCTCAGCCCCAAGTGCCCACCTCCTTGTTTGATGGAGGAGCCCATACCCACCTCTCAATCCTCAGCTCTCAAGAACCACCTCCTCCAGGAAGCCCTCCCTGCAGAGCTGCGCCCCTTCCGGCTTCCACTCTGCTCCTGACAGGTCAGTGCCTCAGGGGCCTGCTTCTCTCCTGGCTGTGTGCTGCGGGAGCAGTGCTGGGTCCGCTTCCCACCGGCAGGGGCGGGGGTGTTCACTGAATCAGACAGAGGCATCGCCGACCTCTGGGTTGCTCGGACTTGTTCCCGTGTGTCCTGCCCGAGGTGACCAGGAGGACAAGGCCCGGCCCTGCTGGCTGGAGGGCCACTCGGGAACATCAGAGAGAGAGGCCAGCTGAGTGTCCCATCTCCATGAACAAGAGTAGGCTCGTGACAACAGCAACACCACTGCGACAGTGACGGCGCGGGGAGGAGACAGCCTGTCACGGAGGGCGGGACTCCTCTGGGCTGGACACCTGGTGGGCTTCGCCACTGATGCCCACAGTCACTGCAGAGGCAGCATGGACGCCCCTTCATAGATTGGGGCCATGATGGGGGCCACAGCCCCTCCCCCTCCTCCTGCTGCCCCCAGCCTCGCCCAGGGGTCTCTGCCCACCTGCCTGCTGACCAGGGGCTCTGAGAGGTGGGCACTGGGTCTCTGGGGGAGATTTCCATGCATAAATGCCCAGGGAGCCACGTGACCTTCAGGGAGCCCTCCCAGCGCCCCCGGCAGGCACGCTTCCCACTGCGGCAGGGCAGGCAGGGCTGCCCAGTGTCACCAGACTGCAGGTGACCAGGCCACCAGGCCTTTCACAGGCTCAGCCTAGAGCAGTCAACTGAGCCACCTTCATGAGCACGCCCCGAGGACAGCGCCACTGACCATCCAGGCCACATGGACGACCCGCAGTCCCCGCACCACCAGACCTCAGGGTCACGCAGACCGGAGCTGGAGCCTGGCCCCACACTCCCACTCTGTGATCTTGGACAGCCACTTGGCCTTCGGCGCAGTGCTTCCCTGGCACTCCCAGCCCCAGAAGGCTCACCCCTCTGTGCTGTCCCGTTCCGGGTAAGTCCCTTCATCTCTCCATGTGTCAGTTTTCTCATCTGAAAAATGGGGACACACCAGCACCTCCATCATGGGGCTGTGTGAGGATTAAGTGAGGTTCTCCCATGTAAAGTTCCTACCGATGGAGCACAGTCATCTCCTGCCCACCCGGACGCCACGCTGTCCACCACCGCAGCCTCTGGGGAGGGGGATCGGGCAGCTCAAGGGGAAGTCTGTCCCTCCCTCCTGACCTCACGCATGTGCACACACATGCAGACACACACACACGCAGACACATGTGTACACACAGACATACATGCACACACAGAGACACGTACACAGAGACACGTGCACACAGACACACATGTGCACACACATGTACAAGACACACATGTACACAGAGAGACACATACACAGGCAGACACACATGCAGACACACGTGCATGCAGACAGATAAACATGCAGACATACATGCACGGAGAGACATGCATGTACACAGACATGCACACACACATGCATGTACACACAGATGTACACACAGAGATGCACACATGCACACACAGAGATACATGTGTACCCACAGACACACGTACACAGACACATGTACACAGACACACATGTACAGAGACACATGTACACACAGAGACACATGCACACACAGAGATACGTGCGCGCACACACATACACAGACACATGTACACAGAGAGACACACATGTGCGCACACAGACACACATGCAGATGCACACAGAAACACACACAACACACATGCAAACAGAAGCACGCACACACACAGAGCTGTAGACACACACGTGCACAGAGGAGCCTGGAGATGAAGACCCCACCACTCACTTCCCAAATGGAAATCAATGGCTTCAAGGTGGATATTTCACAGCTTTCAGAAACCATTAAAAACATGATTTGCTATGAGCCTCCATTGAGCCCCTTAAATTTTTGTGCTCATGAAAAATGCTTCATGGATTGTTGCCCAGATACTAGAATTTCCTATTTGCTGAGGCCCAGCTTTGTGACCCCAGCAGGTGCAGGCGAGGACAAGCCCCTGCTTGCCCTGACCCCCTGCTCCCTCCTCCAGCCACTCCCCCATCCTGCACCAGGCCTTGGGACCCACAGAGCCCACAGGGACACACAGACAGATCCGCAGCGAACAGTTAAACATGAAAAGAGATCCTGAGGGTGTAAGCACCGAAGCTGTGGGTGCCCAGGAGGACAGAGGGATGGGGAAGCCCTCCAGATCCAAGGACTCAACTCCTACCGGTTCCACCAGCTCCTTTCCCTTAAGAGCCACCAACCGAGACCTGGGCAATCCTGCTGCTGGCCAGTTGCGCTGGGCACTAGGAAACAAGCCCCTCTGCAGCCTGACACCCTGCCTCGCATCCCGAGAAATCACAGGGTTACATGCCCGGGCCCTGGGCCCTGCTGGGGACCCAGATTCACCATAGCTTCCTCTGCCTGGGATTGCGTCCCTGAAAACCAAGGTTGACCCCAAACCTGCATCTCTCAGATCTGCTCAAAGCAACTGGGCTTGGAGGTACTTCTGGAAACAGCACTTTCCAGAAAGGCAAGGGGGTCAGATATGAGATGAGGAGCTGGGGCCAGGAGCTGGGCTTGACCAGGACAGGCACCCTTGCTTCTGCTCCTGTGTCATCCGAGGTTCCTACTGGGGCTGAGGAGACTCAACCCGGACCACAGACTTGGTCTACACCCTGCTCACGCTATGAGGCCGACCCAGTCACACTCTAAGCCCTGACCCTGGTCACACTATAAGGCTGATCCCAGTTACACACTGAGCCCTGACGCTGCTCACACTCTGAGCCCTGACCCTGGTCCCACTCTGAGCCCTAACCCTGGTCCCACTCTGAGCCCTAACCCTGGTCCGACTCTGAGCCCTGACCCTGGTCCCACTCTGAGCCCTGACCCAAGTCCCACTCTGAGCCCTGACCCCGGTCACACAGTGAGCCCTGACCCCGGTCCCACTCTGAGCTGTGAGCCCAGTCACACTCTGAGCCCTGACCCTGCTCACACTCTGAGCCCTGACCCTGCTCCCACTCTGAGCCCTGACCCAAGTTCCACTCTGAGCCGTGACCCCGGTCACACAGTGAGCCCTGACCCAAGTCCCACTCTGAGCTGTGAGCCCAGTCACACTCTGAGCCCTGACCCTGCTCACACTCTGAGCCCTGACCCCACTCACACTCTGAGCCCTGACCCTGCTCACACTCTGAGCCCTGACCCTGGTCCTGGACAAGCCCTCATACTGCTATAAATTGAGTGCAGGAGCTCACAGGTGAGCGAGGCTGGCTGAGCTAGGTAGGAGGTCCTTCCACTTTGGAGAGTTCCAGGTCCTGACCTGCCCCGTCCACACACCCCCAAGCCCCAGCCCGTAAGGACCAGGCCTGCAAACCTCGGCAGCTGGGAAGAACTGAGCCTAGGGGAGTCGCAGCCCCGGGAGTCGGCAGGGGTCCTTGGGGGGTAGCCTGGACAGTGGGACGGGGGTGATGTAGGGCCGCACCCCCTCCTTGGGAGACCCCTGGAGGGCAGGGCCTCACCCGACACACAAACAGAGAAACGGACACATGAGGCTGCAGGTGTCAGGGAGCCCCTCCCTCAAGGCCTATTTTTTCTGCAGAAGTAATAACCCCCTGCATTTGAATAGAGCCTTTTCCTTCCTCAAAGCACTGTTTATATTTAGCCATTATCTGCCTTTGTCCTCAGAGCAACTCGGCAGCAAGAGAGAGGCAGACAGCAGCCCCACAGCTCTGCAGAAGCCGCACCCAGAGCAGGTGAGCCTCCAAGTCCCGGAGCCTCTGCTGCACGGCCCGCGGGTCAGAGGGCACCTGAGCGCAGCGGGCTGGGGTCTCTCCTGGCTTGATGATGTGCCAGAGATGACATGTCCCTACAGGGATGGGCTCCGGGCTCCTCTGGTTCTACGGTGCCCAGGGACACCCACACCCCCAGACCCCCCCACCAAGTGGCCTGGGGCCTGACTCCCAGCTTGTCCTACCAGGGTCTGAGCTGCCCCAGCCCCAGGCCCTCCCCACTGTTCATCTGTGAGCTTGTAGGAGCTGGAGACCCCTCCTGCCCCCTGAGCCCACGGGCCACTAAGGGGCTATTGGCCAGCCATGTGACCTGGGTCTCAGCCTCGCCTTCCGTCTTCCCAGGGGACGGGCATGGCTGTGGTCAGTCCGCTCCAGCCAGGGAGCTCACTGGAGGCGGATCAGCTATTCCCATGGGGTCTGCGTGCCTGGCCCGAGGACGCATCCTTGGGTTCCCTCTCGCAGTGGGATAGGTTCAGGGTGCAGCGTTGCCCAGCCCTGGGGCGGGGTCACAGCTGGGTGTGCAGGGGAGGGTGGGAGGTCTGGGTGGCCCTCGGAGCAAAGGAGGAGAGTAAAGAAATCTGAAGGAGCGGAGAGGCGGCTGGAGCCCCTCCCCGCTGGTCCCTCAGCACTGGTACTATCCCCGCCCAGGGCCCAGGAGCGCAGGAGGCCCCGTCATCGTGGGCCATCACCTCTGGTCATGGAACCCAGGCTGGGACATGGCAGCACCCTGCGTGTGACCGTGGGCCTCAGTCTCCCCTGCTAGATGGTCCTGACGATGACCGTCCCACCATTGTGAGCAGAATGACCCAAGTAGCAGGCGTGTTGCCCCCAAGGGTGACACCCGGAGCTCTATCTATGCCCTGGGCTGCGTCACAGATGACCACAGATGGGGTGGAGACTAGGACCCAAAATCAAGGGCCAGCAGGGCGTTAGACCCTCTGAAGCTCCGGGGAGGGTCCGCTGCCTGACTCTGCTCACCACTGTCCCAGGGGACTAGTCAGCCATGACCTTCTGGAAGTCAGTGCTTACACAGAGGTCTTCAGGAGAGCCTACCCTGGGCTGTGAGCTCCAAGCTCGTGGGCTGCCTTCGGCCTTGTTCACCACTGGTCAGCAGGGCCCAGCCATGGGTGACACGTCGGAAGGTGACAGGTGGATAAGTGGACGGGTGGGTGGATCAGAGGTGGGGAGATGAGCGGATGGATAAGTGGGGTTGGTGGATGGATAAATGAATGGATGGGGGTGGGTCAAAGGAGATCAGAAGGTGGCATGGGGGCAGGGACGGCACCTACCCGGGGCGGCATCACTTTCGAACAGAGGTGGCGACAATGAGGACGATGACCAGCAGGACAGTAACGCCAGCCGCCAGGAGGAAGCACTTGACTTTGCGTCTTCGGAGCTGGACAGAGAGACAAAGGCTGCTGTCGTGTGTTGGGTGTCTGGCCTCCCATCCTGGGGGACACTGGGCCTGTGACTGCAGGGGGCTGGGCCCACCCGAGGCCAAGGCCCACACAGACCTTGTCCCTTGCAGGGGGCCCGGCCCTCAGATGGCACATACTCATCCAAGAGCCGCTCTGGGCTGGCCCTGGAAAGGAGGCAGGAGAGCCAGTGAGGCGCTTGCAGCTCCAGAGGCAGCCAGGCCTGGGAGTGGCTCCTGGTTTGCCCTCCTCCTTAGCCACGCCCCTTCCTGGGACCTTGGATTCTTCTGCAAGTATATGATGAGGCCATGGACTCCAGGAGCCACTTGGAAGACTTAATAAGATGACTCATGGAAAGTACACCCCATGGAGTCTCACACATGCCAGCCATGAAGTCCTCCCCAGACACTTTTCTTATTCCTGTATGTTGCTGTGGTCACTAAATTTACAACTTGCAGGCCCACCATCAAAGGCCTCAGGGCGGGAAGACACACAGATTGGTGCTGCAGAACTCGTCAGGGAGGGTTCTAACTCTCCAGGTCCTGAGTGCCGGGGGTGTGACTCCCCAGGCACGCCAGCCAGTGGGAGATAAGGGACCAAGGTGGAACCTGGGGCAAAGAGAGAGCTTAGAATAGCCTGGGAGGTCACCAAGCAGTTCAAGAGGGTTAATGACAAGACCTCTAACTTCACAAGAGTTAGTGACTTAGGAAGTAACTAGGAGGATGGGGAGGAGAAGGAAGACCATCCCTGGAAGGACAAAGGCCTCAAGCAGAAGGGCAATCTGAGAGGATGGGGGCAAGACCAGGAGGGGAAACCTGAGAACCTGGCTGTGATGGGATATTCAAGAGAAGGGAAGGAGGTCAAGGACGAATCCCCCAGCAGCTCACCTGAGCCATCAGGTGGAGGCTGGGGCTGGGCCTGGATTCATCTGCTCATTACTGCACTCCCGCTCTTCCACCCATCACTCATCCGTTCATTCCCCTGACCCACCTGCCTGCCAGTCCACACACCCATCCCTCCATCTGCTCATCCACTCATCCGTCCGCCCCATCCACCCCTCCAGCAATGTGACCACACACACACACACACACACACACACACACACACACACACCCAACAACCCACCCATCTATCCACCTTTCTGCCCTTCCACTCTCTCAAGGTGGCTCTGGTCTCTAGAGTGGGCATTACGGTGGAACGCTGACTCAGCCATGGGGAAGGGAAGAGCCTGGCAGGGACAGGGTAGGCAAGGTCCCTGGAGTAGGTGGCACTGAACTCTGGTTCAGGGCGGTGTCTTAGATCTGCTGGGTGACGGATGGATGACCAACCCCCCATCTTCACTGCCTCAGTGTTACTCCAGCGGAAAGCCAGCCATCATCAGAACAGCCCTGCCTCCCAGGGCTGCGGACAAGTACTGTCACGCCATGTTCTGAGCCAGGACTCGGCTCAGAGAGGTTAAGGGACCTGCCCCAGCCTCAGAGACGATGTGGTGCTCATCTGAGGTTCAGGCTTCTCTGCCCCGCTTCCCAGCTTTCACAGGTCACACTGCTGCCCTGGCATGCCAGCTGTGGGGAGAGGCCAGAGTGAATCAGACACAGCCTTCAGGGAGCTCACAGCTGGGGGTGGGGGAGGTCAGAAACCCACAGCCCTCTTGGCAGGGAGGGCTCCGAGGGAAAGGGTCTCCAAGCCAGGGCCCCTGCAGGACCCTGGACAGAGCCCCTGCAGGACCCTGGACAGCGCCCTCTGTCCATGCGCAGCCCCCCTTTCGAAAACTTGTGAGCGCCCAGCGTCCCCCCACGGGCTGCCTGGACTCAGCCCCTCCCCAACACTGACTGGTGGGTCCTGTCAACACGTCTGCAGACAAAGAGCCGCCAGCTCACGAGCTGCAGTCAGGATTCCAACCCGGCGCCCGTGGCAGGCCTCTGTGTACGTTTCACGTCCCCCACAGAAGGGCCGATGGGCCCTGTGAGCTCTCAGTGCCCCTCGCACACCCGGGCCCCCACACGAGCACCGATGGGGACTGTCTGCGGGAATCTGGATGCCTGTGAGAAACACAGCTGCCAGGGTTCGGCAGGGCTGGCTTCCACGACCTGACTGTGTGTGGCTGGGGCACACTGCCCGCCTCCCAGGCTTCAGGTGGTCACAGCAAGCCACTGTCCCAGCTCTCCCATCCATGTGGCTCAGGCACAGCCCAGCTGGGTCCAGCCTGGCCTCATGCTCGCCACCGGCAGGAGGAGTGTCTGTGCCCGGCCCAGCCCAGGTCAGCCTTCCCGGGACCCTCAGGCTGACCTCGAGCTGGACAGCAGCTGAGCGCCTGCGTGGGTAAGATCTATGCCAGGCCCACGCCTCCCTGGTCCCCTTTGTCCACCCTCCACACCTCACCGCCACATTGAACAGAGGAGGGGAAGGGAGGCAGCGGAGCTGGGAGCCATGCCAGCAGCCCAGGGGCCTGGCTGGAGGGAGAGTGGCCCACAGCAGCAAGACAGGTCACCGGGGGGAATGGGGTTGGCAGACAGCATCCCCAGGCCCTGCCAGCCCTGCCAGCCTCCACCAGGCCCGCCCCTTCTTGTCCCTCCTCTCCCCGCAGTGAACCACGCTGGGCCTCTCGTCCAACTTCAAGGGGAAGAGGCGGGCAGGCAATGACAGGTGGGCCGGAGGCCGCCAGATGCTCAGGTAAAGACAGATGGAGGAGCAGAGGCAGGCTTTGACGAAATGCTCTGTAGTCCCGGCCCCTGGGGCCCCCTCCCATGGCACAAGGCAGAGCCCAGCCACCCCCCAGCCTCTGCTCAGCCCCAGGCACCTGCACCCTCGCCCACAGGGATGGAGGCGGCTTCTGCGGGGCTGGGCTGGGCCAGGGACAGAAGCCACACTGGGCTCCCCCAGGAGCAGCCGGTGAGACGAGAGCCCCTCCCGGAGCTCCGGGGAGCAGGAAGCCGCCCTGGACACAACGTCGACTGATGGGCTGACCTTTCCGGCTCCCAGCGAAGGTGTCCTGACTGTATCCGTGACCTTCCAGTAAAGCACGGAGGAGACGTCCTTAAGGAGGCATGATGAGATTTCCTGTTAACACCACTGCGTCCGACAAGGGAGACCGGCCTGGAAGGGCCTCTCGAGGTGCTAAGAACTGGTACACCTTTTTTGCATGGAGCTAGGGCCATTTTTAAAGGCAGGAGGAGCCCAGGGACCCAGGCAGAGGCTGTGGGAAGGATCATAGGGCCTTAGGGCCCCCAAGCCCCTACTCTCCAAGCTGCACCCTTGTCCACACCAAGCTCTCATAACCCCACACTGCAGGCACCGCCCTAGCCCCCTGCTGCGGGGACACCAGGACACAGACCTGGGAGGCCCAGGGTTACAGGCTGAGCTGAGTTCCCGAGAGAGACGCTGAACCTTACCCAGGACCTCAGAGCAGGTCCTGAACAGGAGATGGGCTTTCACAGAGGCCACTGGGTTAGAGCAGGGTCATCTGACCAGCTCCATGGGGAGAAGGCCGTGTGAACATGGAGTCCCCCTCCGGTAGCAGAAGCAGTCGGCCATGCCAACATCCTGATCTCATACTTCCAGTCTCCAGAGTCTTGAGACTAAATATCCACTGTTTCCACCACCCATCTGTAGGGTCGGTTATGGCAGCCCCCACTGACCATAGGCCAGGCCCTGACCCGTCTCCTCTGCCGACCCTGGGGAGTAGCTGCACCCCGTTGCCAGAGGCCTTCAGACAAAGAGCTCGTGGGTCAAGCGGCATCTTGGGCCTCATCCAGGCCTGCCTGGGGCACCCCACAAGAGCACCTCCACCCTGCTCACCGATGCCCTTGCTGCCCTGGGCGCCCTCGGGCCCTGTTCCTGCCCACCAGGAGCTGGGCCCAGGACGTAGGGGTCAAAGGCCAGTGGGGCCGCAGGTGCCTTCCCTTAAGGCCATCACGTCCTACAGAGGAGGAGGTGGCCCCAACAAGGATGCTCACAGGGCTACAGACACCTCCAGAGGTGGAGAGCTCTGCACTGGGTACGTCTGGGCAGCCAGGACCAGAGGTCACCGTCTGGAGCAAGGGCGGTGGGCTGCCCAGAGCCCCCACCCTTCATCTGGGGCCTGTTCCCACGAGGCAGTCGCGAGGCCCCGGGGGAACAGGCTCCAGACAGAGGCTCCCAAGACAGAGCAGCCCCTTCCTGGTGGCCGCTGCCTCAGTCCCCTCAGAGAGGTGCTGAGTGCTACACACTGACAACGACCCTCAGGACAGCCCTGCAAGGGGCCCAAGCACACCCATTTCAGAGGTGCCAACACTGAGGCTTGGGAAGCGCAGCTCGCCCACGCCCCTCAGTAGTGGTGGGGGACAGAGCCGCCCAGGGACTACACAGGAGGGAAGGAGCAGCAGAGCATGCTGTCGGGACGGGATAAGTGGGGCCGGTAGAGGGACCCCTGCCCGGCTGTCAGCGTCAGCTGATTAATCACTCTTAAACGGCAGCCCCATACTGAAGGAGTCTGATGGGGGCTGGCAGCGGGGAGCCAATTAACCTGAATTACGCTCTTGATTGGGGCCCAATTAGCGTTGGCCGCGTGGGGTCAGAAGCAGTCCTGGTGTAGTAACTGTTGAATTAATTCCCTGGCTGGGGAGGGCTGCACCTCCCCGCCCCAGCCTGGGATACCGGCTGGCTTCCCGCAGCAAGCCTTCCTGCACCTTCCACCCCCCACAACCCCTCGCCATCCCCGCCTGGTCCGGCCCACTCCCCCTGTGGGAGGGGGTGGCCACATGATGGTCTGGGAAGGGGGCTTGCTCAGACAGCCCCCCCCCGCCCAGGGCCTTCCTATGTATCCCTCCCTCTGCAGTGCTTCACTCAGAGAACAACTCACTCTTTAAAACCCACCTCCAGCATCACCACCTCCAGGATGCCCGCCCGGGTGCTCCCTGGCTGCACCAGGAGCTGTCTCTCAGGTTCCCAGCCCTGCTTCCCTCTGCTCAAAACTTGCCTCCTCCCGGCTGTTGAAGGTGACCACGACCCTAGGACGGTTGCTGCCCACAGGCTGGTAGGACTCAGCGGAAGCAGGATGAGCAAGAGGAGCAAACCAGTCACCCCAGCCTCAGGGTCCAGGGACCGGCTCTGCGGACACGCCCTCAGGCCGCCTCAGGCTCATGTCCACGGTGAGGGAAAGTGGACACTGGCTGGTCGGTCCAACGGGCTCACAGAGCTGCCGCCCTCTGCCTGCCCTTACCCATGAGAACCAAGATCCAGAGTGTGCAGTTCGGGACAGACAGCGAGGGTGAGGCGGCGAGGCTGGGGTTAGTTACTGGGGGTGGGCCAGCCTGAGCAGGGCGAGGGGAGGACCCCTGGGGCTGCGGAGGGGTGTGGCCACGGTGAGAAGCAAGGCCCCAGCTGCTACAGCCCCGGACAAGCAGGGGCCCCGAGGAGGAGAGGGCACTGACTTGGAGCCCCGAGGCCCCCAGGCCCCTCCCCACCCCCAGGGACCAGGCTGCTGTCTGGAGTCCTCTGAGCGCCTGGGCTCTGGGGCTCCAGGCCCAGTGAAGGGCGCAGCAGCAGAGGATCAGAGGAGGGCTCAGGGTGGAGCCCCAGCTTCCCAGGGAGGCCACGACCCCTGTAAAGCTCACGGCGGCTCACACCTGTCGAAGCCCCTTCCAGCCAGCGTGTGTGCGCCCCTTCTGGACCAGCATTTTACTGTCCTCTCAGCCCCCAGTTCAAGGGCAGCCCCTGTCCCAGGTGTCCCAGGCCAGCGGGGCCCACGCACAGCAGGGGCTCACTGAAGCCCGAGCCTCTTCCAGGGCCCACGTGTGCTGAGACTGCAGCCTGGCCCTCTGGGTCCTTCTGGGCTCACCGTCCCCTGATGAGTGGGCCAGAAGGGCTCCCCCATCTCTAGCAGCCAGGGGCTCTGCAGGGGAGGAGGGAGCAGGGAAGAAGGAGAGAGGGGCAGGTGAGGAGGGGCCAGGGCACTTGGGCATCAGATGCCGGCTTGGGACTCAGTGGGACCAACACGCACTCTGCCCCTACCCCCGACACTGGCTGCAGGGAACGTGGGGGCTCTCCTTGAGGTCCTGGGGAGCACGAAGCCCCCATCACGAAGGGTGATGGCGCACCAGCGAGAGGAATGGTGAAAGCTAAATTACCGGCCTTAAACAAACGGTGGGCCTGTAATCTCTGTGTTCTTGGTCTCTAGCCCTCGCCCCCCGCCCCTCCCATCTGACCCATGGCCCCGTGTCCCCTCCTCAGAAGCCATCAGGCCCTCAGAAGCCATCAGGCTCCCACTCTCTGCCTCAGAAGCCGCTTCTCATGCAAATGTATTCAGAATACATGACATTTCAGAAACATCTATTTGTATATATTTAGACTCCATTTCAAACGAATTATTCAAAATCGGAGCCATTTGGATGGATGGGTGTGGAACGGATTGTTTCTTAAGTGTGAGCATCAAAAACACCGTGTTTTCTAAGTGGATTACAGACGTTGTAATTATTGAAACATTCGGCTGGGGGGAAATTCCAGAACTGTGACTTTTGACTTGGGGACTCTGTGTCTCAGGACGGATGGAACCCGAGGGCAGCTGAGAGCTCCTGGCTTGTCCGTTGCTCTGGCAGAGGCTGAGGTCCCCACGCCTGGCAAGGTCCTGCACGGGACATGGGCCTGTCCGCTAGGGCCTGAACTGTCTGTGTCCACTCTCTGGCTGACTCACGTCCTGACCGGAAGGCTGGGTCCAGTACCTCCAGGGATGGAGCCCCACGCCATGCCTGCACACACACCCCCATCAGAACTGGTGAGCTGGGCTCCCTCCCCAAGCAGCACCGGGGAAGGAGCAGTCATTGAGCCCCATCCAAGGCGGGGCTGGTCTCCCAGGAACTCTCTGCTTCAGAGAGCGACCCTGCAGAACTGGGCAGGAGAATCAAGTAAGCGGGGCTGAGACGTCCAGCAGTCCGCTAGGTCCCCACCTCCTGCAGGAAGGGAGGCCAGACCCCACCGACGTGGTCACGAATAATGCAGTAGGGCCGTGGCAGCAGGCAAGTAGAACTCAGCGCTCTCCGGATGAGAAACCCCCAACTCCAACTCAGCCAAGCCACGGACTCAGCATCAAACAGCATCAACCAAGGAAGGCAGCAGCGTCAGGAAACAGATTAGACAACCGAAGACTGTAAAAACCGAGGGCAACGCACGGGTAAACGTCTAAAGAATGAAGGATATGGTCATTGAGAGGCAACCAGGGACTATTGAGAACGAACAGAAGATCTGGAAAAGAAATGAACTTTCAGAAAGAAACACAGTTTTTGAAGTGAAAGACTTAGCTGACAAGTTCAGCAGAAGACATGACCCAGCCTAAACCAGAGAGACGCATCTGAGTGAACCAGCCGTCCCCCCCGGAGGCAAGCGGACTGGAAGGCAGGAAGGAGATGGTCAAAGCTACAGAGACGGCAGGAGGCCTCTAACATAGGCCCTGCTGACGAAAGGCCTGCGGGGAGCATGAGGACAGGCCTACGCAAGGGGTGACAGCCGCGGTCTTCCAGGACGGGTCCACACAGGCGTCCACTGACCCCACAGCCATAAAGCAGAAGGGGAAAAAGTCCATATCTGGACATACCTTGGGAAAACCATAGAACCCTAAATACAAAGACAAGCTCTTCAACTGGCCAGAGGGGGGAAAAAACAGATCCCCAAAAATAATAAGAAGAAGACACGAAGACAGTCAGGAAACGCCTCGGTAGCCGAATGGAGCCAGTCAGCACCAGACAGGACTCTTAACAGAGCAACACCCCATGTGAAGACGCGGGCAACGCGGCAATAAAACAAACAGAAACTGTCCACGTGGAACTTCCCCGGGGTCCAGTGGTTAAGACTCTGCACTTCCAATGCAGGGGACACCGCTTTGATCCCTGGTCTGAGAACTAAGATCCCATATGCCTTGTAGCTTAAAAAAAAAAAACAACTGTCTACGTGATCACCAAGATTGGTCCCAAACAGTGACTTCAGGAAGAAGAAAGAGCCCAGAAGATCTGAGATATAAAGAACCACTGGTGCCCCAGTACATGACACAATGGATCCTCATTCACACCAGCTGCAAAAATCACAGCATCCCACCGGGGAGCCTGTAAGAAAAAGAACTGAGGATGGCAGGGGTCCAAGGCAGGGGCCTGAGCTCACACATCCAGAGGCTCTGTGTGTCCATCAGGAAGGGGCAGCAGTCATGTCTGCCTTTAGACTTTGCAGGCAGATCTCAAGGGAAACAAATGAAAGACGGAAATAAACTGCAAGATAAAAAGGAACTAATTTCTAAACACTCCATGGATTAAAGAGATGCGACTAAACCCAACAAACGAACCTGGGTTAGAATCCTGGATGTTAAGAACATTATTGGGATCACCGCTGACACCTGAGTGGAGTCAGTGATTCGATAGGGAACATCTGATGAGCGTTGATTTACTGGTTTGATGGCTATGCAGAAGCACGTCCCGGCCTTCAATAATTCCACGTTGAGGTATTATGGAGCAACACTGTGGTGTAAGTGATTCTCAGGACAAAGAAGTGCCAAAGACTGGGGAGCATGGCTTAGAGAGATGCAGGGACTCTGAGCCCCAGCTCTGCAACATTCACGCACATTTGAAATCTTTATCAAAATAAAAAGTTTACAACTTAGAACTGAAAAAGCAGGTTTCAAAAATAAAGATAAGTGGAAACCAAAAAGTAAGATGAGAGAGACGAGAGCTAACACATCAGCCAGGGCTGAAGCTCAGTCAGGACAAGAGCCAGACCGTCACTATGGATTTTCAAATCCAGCTCAATGCAATTTACGAGTGACATATCAAAGGCATAAAAGAATAGGAAAATATATTGTGAAAGCATTAATCAAAAGAAAGCAGAAATAGATCCATTGAGAGCAGACAAAATGGGTTTTAAGATAAAAGGCATCATGTGGGATGGGAAAGGTCACTTCGTAACGCTGAGTTTTGATTTATCAAGATGATACACCCACCCTAAACTCGTATGCAACCTAGAAAAAAAGAGCCATAGAATATATAAAGCAAACATTTATAGAGCTACAGGGAGAAATTTCCAAATCTAGCAATGTGGTATAAGATTTCAACAGATTTCTCTCGATTTATGATGTCAGGCAGACCACAAAAGGGAAAGATACAAAATATCTGGATTACCTAGCTTGGTTTATTGGACACTAATAGAACTTTCCATGTCTGTGTATTTAAAGAATACACATTCTTCTCTCATACACATGGAATATTTGCAGAATTGGAAAGCTCTAAGCCATAAAGAAAGTCTTAACAAATTTCACATAAAAGAAATGCTTTAAACAAAATGCGACTATTAGAAGATAACAGAAAAGAGCAAATTTAAAATCCCCACGCATTTAGAAATCCTACCATTCATTTCTAAATAACCCATGGGTCAGAGAAAAAAATCATAATAGATAAAGTATTTTAAATTGAACATTAATGGATATATGATATATCACTACGTGGAGCCACAGTAAACATGGCCCTTTAAGGGGGGTTTGTAGACTCAAAATGCTGATGTCAGAAAACAAAGGAAGGGCTGCAACCGCACGGGCCGAGCGCCAGGCTGTAGACACGAGGAGGAAGGACAGCCACACAATGCGGAGAAAGAGGACCAGGAGAGGAGGCCGCGCGAGACGCAGCAGCAGCGTCCAGGGCACCAGCGAAAAGGACCGGCGCCCGGAAAGAGTGATCAGCACACAAAGGAACGGACCGATGAGGTAGGAGTGAGAGGCACAGATCGCGGATGGACCGGGCACTGTGCAGCAGTCAACAAGGTTATTAGCACCTGGAGCCTCCATGCCGAAAAATCAAGAGAAGCGGAGACTCTTACAACAGGTGGCTTACCAAAACAGTCGAGAATAAGAAAGAACCTGAGCGGTCTGAGAGCACTCCGAGAACTCAGAGAACAGAGAAGAGAGGGCGAGAACACAACCCTAAGCTTCACATGAATCAGACACACGCATGCCACTAACATGGGACACGACCATCCCGAGCAGGGGCGTGCAGAGGCCCACACAGGAGCGACAGTCCCCAGCAGACCAGCAGCGAGAGAGCCCACACCACCATCAGCTGCTGTTATCACTCACTCTGGTGAGGACGCAAGAAGAGCGACACGCACCAAGTCAACAGATTAAAAGAAAAACAAATAATCATCTTAACAGATAAATATATACACGATGTAATTGGACACCCAGCCCTTACTTTTCCTAAAAAAGCTCTTGTCGAGCCCTTAGCAAATATCCTTCATCTGACAAAGAGTACAATAAGTCTAAAATTAACATTCTTCACAGGCTAAGGTTGGAAGCATTCCTTTTTAAAATTAGGAACCAAACAAGGAAGCCCATTTTCCCTCCTTCTAAGTCAGGACTCACCAGGGCTCCCTGCCTACACAGCGATCAGGAAAGAGAAATTAAAAGGCATTGGGATGGAAGAAATAAAGCTGTTATTATCGATAATAACAGGATTATCTTCAAAGGAAACCTAACAGAATCCTTAGGCAAAGTATGAGAAATAATTAGACATTAACATCTGGCTGAACAGACTCAATTCACAAAAATCACACACATTTCTATATACCAGCAACTTGCTGGTACATGTACCATTTATAGAAGCAAACAAACAAATACGTTTAGGTATATACCTTTTAAAAGATATGAGATATATATATATATATATATATATATATATGGAGACAGTCATTGTTTAAATGTATTTTAAAACACTTTAAAAGACATAAAGAGATACACTATGGGCTTCCTGGTGGCTCAGAGGTTAAAGCGTCTGCCTGCAATGTGGGAGACCTGGGCTCGATCCCTGGGTCAGGAAGATCCCCTGGAGAAGGTGATGGTAACCCACTCCAGTATTCCTGCCTGGAGAATCCCATGGATGGAGGAGCCTGGTGGGCTACAGTACATGGGGTAGCAAAGAGTCGGACACGACTGAGCGACTTCACCTTTTTTAGATACGTTGTATTCACAGATAGGAAGTCCCCATACCATGAGGAGATCAGTTCTTAACAACTGGAGCCACAGGTGCAATGCAATTCCAATAAAAATTGCTGACTTTGTTTATGGAAACTGACGAGGAGATTCCAAAACATACACAGGAGTGCAAAGGGCCAGGGAGACCGAGGACAGGGCTAGAAATAATAAGGGTAGGGCCCCCGGCCAGAGAGTGTTGCTCAGCACAGAAGCGGATATATGAGTACAGGGAGGCCATGATGCGAGAAGAGGCTCAGCAGGACTAGAAGGGACCACGCGGAGCCTGCACGGGACTGGGAGCAGGGGCGGAGCCTGCGCCAACTGGGAGCAGGGCCGAGACACGAAGGGGGGGTGTTCAGACGTGGTGAAGGCGACTGAACCCCGGAGCTGGAACGTAAGAGGCAGTTGGAGGTCTGCAGAAAAAAAAGAAAAAAAAAAACAAAGAAGAACACCTCCCAGATGCGGGGTGTGGGGGACCCAGGAGCGGGCACGGACCCCCGGAGTCCTCAGGAGACTCCGCCAGGCGGGGAGAGTGGTGATGTTGGCGGCGGGGCCAGGCACACAGAGCAGTGTCGCCCAGGTTAGAACGCACACACGTGTGTGTACACTCTGCAAATCACCGAGGAGCAAAAACAAACACTCCAAGTGTTTAAATGGGCAAAAGGCATGAACAGACTTCACAGCAAAGCAAACACAAATATAAACATGCAAAGATTCCAACTGCGTCAGTAATCAAGAAAATGCAAACGAGGACCACAATTACACACTATCTCACTCCCACCAGGCTGGCCGAGATTAGAGAAGCTGACGCTACCCAACACTGCGGGCAGAGCCCACACGTCGCTGGGGGAGTGCGGTGGCCAACACCCATCTGGCCAAGATGAGCCGTCCACGTGCTTGTGACCCAGCGGGCCTGCTCCTCCACCGTCACCCAGAAAAAGCCTTCCCCACCAAGCGCACACTCGAGGGGAGTGGTCACGCAGACTGTGACAACATTCACACTGTGTCACGTGGGACCAGTGAGATGTGTGGACCAGAGCCGTGCACAAGCACACGGTGGGTCCTGGAAATGAGGCTGGATCAAAAAGGCAGCCAGTCCTGGGGAAGGAAGGAGAGTCTGGCTTGATTTTTATGGAGATAAAAAGCAAGCACAACTGGACAATCACACGGAGCAGTTAGGGGGCAGCAGGTGAGCAGGGGAGGGCCTGAGCTGCCCCTGGGTGGCTGAGGGGGCTGGTGGAAACCCACTGTATCCTCACACTTTATATCATTAAGTATGTGAAGTGTACCACCTTGTGTGAGCATCAAACACTGAATTAGAAACACTGTATCAATTAAATTATCAAACACTGTATTAGAAAAAGGCCAGAAAGATGACAGTATGGGGACTGGCCAGGGCTGTGCAGCCAGGTAGCTGTAGCCATCACAGCACTCAGGCCCTCCCCGAGGAGGGCTGAGACCTGCTGGGGCCAGGGGAGGGCTTTGGGGGGCGAAGATATAGGGATGCAGGAGGGCTGGATGCTCCCAGGCAGAGAAGTACAAGGAGGGCCTGGGGGGCCCCCTGGATGTGCCCCAAACCCTGGGGACCAGGGCCCAGACCAGACAACATCCTCCCTTGGGGGTGGACCCAGCTGCAAGGGAGAGCAGGTCCAGGGGTGAGAAGGGAGAGCAGGTCCAGGGGTGAGAAGGGAGCAGGCCCAGGGGTGAGAAGGGACAGCAGGTCTAGGGGTGAGAAGGGAGCAGGTCCAGGAGTGAGAAGGGAGCAGGTCCAGGGGGTGAGAAGGGAGAAGGTCCAGGGCTGAGAAGGGAGAGCAGGCCCAGGGGTGAGAAGGGAGAGCAGGTCCAGGGGGTGAGAAGGGAGAAGGTCCAGCGGTGAGAAGGGAGCAGGTCCAGGGGTGAGAAGGGAGCAGGTCCAGGGGTGGGAAGGGAGAAGGTTCAAACCCGGCGGGGGCAGGTCACTGAGGTTAGTGTGTGTGTGGTGACAAGTCCCCAAGTCCAGGGAACAGAGGAGCAGGGTGGTCAGTCCCCAGACTCCCAGGGAGGGCAGGCCTGGCCCAAGGCCACGAGAGGAGGGGACGATGGAAGTTGGGGTGGAGGAGGCTTGCTGGGGGTAGGGGTGCAATTCTGAGCAGGGGGAGGTTTGGACCATTGCTCAAAAACGCACAGCCGTTTTCTTGGGCCTCTCTCTCCCTC
Source organism: Capra hircus (assembly GCF_001704415.2). Taxonomy (NCBI): domain Eukaryota; kingdom Metazoa; phylum Chordata; class Mammalia; order Artiodactyla; family Bovidae; genus Capra; species Capra hircus. The sequence goes on along the minus strand of NC_030821.1, from coordinate 80,353,768 downwards.
CCTGAAGGACCACCCGCTGCAGCCCCACCAGCCCCGCTCTGGCCTGTGAAGGGCCCAGTGGGTGCAGCATGCCAAAGGGCCACTTGCTGCTCCCAAGCAGACCCTCAAAGCTTCTGTTCAGCTCTTCCACTGTTCTCGTCTGCCATGAGCCGGGAAAGGGGAGGCCGCCCACTGGTCTGGGTTCCAGAGTCAAACACAGGAGCAAAGGCATCTCCATCCTGCTATGGGTTTACAGCACAAGCAAGGACCAAACCCAGCCTTGGGCTCATTTGTTACTGCAGCCAAAAAGCCTGCGCTGACTGATACAGGGAGGAACAGGATGAGCCCTGTTTAATAGAGGGATTGGAAATCCTGCTGCTAGCCAGCCATGTGACCCTTGGTGGCCCTTGAGGCCTCTCCAGCCTCTCACCCCCTTCTCCAAAGTGGACAGCACAGCCCAGCTGGTGCTGAGGCTGGCAGCTCGGTGAGGTGTGTGCTGGTCTGTAACTCAGGCAGGCCCTGAGTTGACCAACCCCACCCGGGACCCCCAGGCTCACAGCCGCGCACTCCTCTCTGGTTTTCACCTCTTCTGCCAGCGGCAAGAGCGTTGAGGAAGATGCAAACCCGGGGAACAGGAGAGCTCTGCACAGCTGACACCGTGCCAGAGCGAGGCTCCCTCCCCAGGGCAAGAGCAAGCTGAAATCCCCCAGGTGCCAATGCTTCTGGTGTGGGGGCACCAAGGTGGAGCCCCAGACCCCTTTCCCAGCAGACGGCAGTGCAGGCTGGACCAGTGGAAAGGGAAGCAGCTGTCAACGCCGCTGGCCGTCCGTGTGGCAGAAGCCTTGCTCACGGTGACAGCTTAACAATCCAGGATCAGAGCCTTCCCCTCGCTTGGGTTTCCTCTTCTGAGGCTTTCCGTCAACTCTGTTGACAGCATTACTAATGAGCTGTCATCAGATGTCCCTGAAGCCGCGGGGGAGAATGGGGGTGGGGGGGGAACACGGAGTCGGTGCGCCCAGGACCTCCCTGATGTGTGAGGTTGGGGGGGCCACGGGCACCTGTGGTGCAGGCAGGGGTTAGCCTAACTGCCTCCCCAGCTGCTTCGATGTGCACAAAGCTCCAACCCTGGACCCTCAGGGAGGCACACCGGGAAAACAGGCGGAGCCTCTTAAGGGGAGGGACAGTGCTAGTGACCGTCCTTTCCCACCCAGGGCCCTGCAGCCTGACGAATGTGAGACACTGCCCCCTGGCCTGAGGTCTGAGCCTGTAGAGAACAGTCCTAAAGGGTGACCCAGCATCCGGCCACCCTGCCTCTGTCCATGGTGCTGACGCTCTCGCCTGGCACTGCTACGGCCCATTCACAGGCTGAGGACGCCAAGACCCGGGCACACACAGAGGGCCAGGGATGGGGTCAGACCCGTCAGACTTCTCACCCACCATCACCTCAGTCAGACCCCTGTTCTGCAGATTCTGACCCCAGACCTCCAGGACTCATCCGACAGTGCCCACCTGGGGCTTCTCGGGGCTCATGGTTCCCATCAGCTGGGACTGAGAAGGAGAAGCCAACCCCCCAAAAGCCACAGTCGAGAAGGAGAGCTGGGCCTCACTGTTTGGGAAGAACAGGAGGCTGGGGGCAGAGTGTGGAGACCGCGGGTCCTGCTCACACCCCTCCCCAACCCATGCATCCAGGACAGCCGGCCAGCAGCTTCTGCCAATCAGGACACCTACCCACCCTGGGCAGGCTGCCTGGCGCCCCTGCCCGCTGAAAGCATTGGTTAGGCTGGAGCGCTCCCACCCTGGAGTCCGTGATTCGCTCGAAGGACCACGTCCTCAGTCCCAGCAGCCACACTCCACGCCCATCCTTCCATCTGAAGAGTACGCACTGGGAGGGAGAGCTTGTTTGATATCTGGGCAGTTTGTTTGGTTTAATTTTGTTGTTCCCCATCTCTGCTGTCAAGAGGTAAACAGACACGCTGCTTGTCTTCCAAGGAGGGCCAGATTAATAATGCATTGGCAGCAGGTAGAGGAGTACGGCCAGGACTCGGCACCAGGGTTTCCATCCGGGCTGAGCCCGCGACTGGCTGAGTGACCCCGGCTAAGGCTCTGAGCCTCTCTGGGCCTCTTCTCTCCTCACGGATAGTCTGAGGCTGAGGTCCTGCCCTCCACCCCCACGATGGTGCTGGCAGAGACAGTGCTTGCTGCAAGAAGGCCTGCCTGTGCTGGGTTCCCGATGGGCATTACTGGCAGTTTTCCTGGGCAAGGGGATTCCTCCAGACAAGAACGGCTCAGAGATTGTACGAGGCCCCATCAAAGTCACACAGCAAGTAATTAACGCAGCCAGAACTCAGGCTGGGCCAGTTCTAAGCTCCGTTCTTTCCCCAGGAGGAGCTGGTCAGAACCAGACAGCCCTGCAGGCACCCCTGTCACTTACTGTCATCTCTGCCGCCATCACACCCACATCAGGCCCGGGGCGGCCTCAGCATCGCATCCCCATTTGGGGATCTTCCTTGCACTGGGTGTCCCCCAACCATTCCCCACACCCCGGCTGTCTCTTCTGTACAGTGGGCACATTGCCTCCTGCCTGCCCCTCAGATGGCAGACGTGAGGATCGGCTGAGTGAGGGGGTGATGCACAGAGCTGAGACACAAGCCCACTCCACCCTGCCCTGCGCCTCCCGCCCTGGAGGACAGCGTCTGAGCCCTCACACAGACAAGGAACCCAGGCCAGGCCAGTCCCTCCCAGGGCAGGTGGCATTCTGGGGAGACTGGACAGGCAGGTAATGCTGACTCAGGAAGGACAGACTCCATGGCAGGATGGGCTTCAGAGGTGGATGACGGGGTGCCTGGCCACTACCGGCTGTGACTTCACGCGTGTGATGCTACAGGAATGGCAGCAGGGACACGAACTACAGGGCTGGGGACAGGCCAGGGACAAGGCAGGTAGGAAGTCCAGGCCACCCCACCATGGCTGCCCGCCCGTCCCTCATCCCCGTGGCCCCCACACCCCTTCAGACCTGAGGCTGGCCTGGGATGGGGCTGCAGTAAGAGCTGAGCCTGTTCCAGGGATAGCAATCAGTTCCACGCAGATACTCCTGGCTTCTCACTGCGGGGGCTATAGTTCTGCCTCCCTCTCCCCTTCTTTCCCAGCAGAAAGCACAGGAGAGCTGAGGGCCGGTCCCATAGGCCTGGTAGCACTGAGGTTTTCAATGAAACAATCTATATCTGTTTGCGGAAGGCAGGGCCCAGCCAGCTGGATTCCTCTGGGATCCAAGCTTTGGGGCTGTGGCTGGCCTCCAGGCAGCCCATGTGTTCTGAGGCCTGGCTGGGAGGGCTTCCTCTTGCCCCAGCCTTGCCCCTCCCTCCACTGAGGAGCTGCACCCCCCCCCCCCAACCAAGCCCACCACCCTCTCCAGACCACCTCCAGCAGCTCGAGGTGATGGACAGGACAATTATTACCTGGGCCGCCAGGGCACTCTGAAGCTCTGTCTGCGCATGGCGGGTGGTGTGGGGGCTGCCCCCCAGACCCTTGCACCCGTTTCTCTGTGGCCATTCCCCACCCAGTTCCTCCCGCTGCCAGGTCCTTCCAGCACGACACTCGCCTGGTTCAGTCAGAAATCCCGAGATGCACGGGCAAGCCCGGGCATCAGGGACCTGGATTCGAATTCTGGCCCCGCCCTGTTGCCAGCTGCACGATTTGGGGCAAGTGCTGGCTTTTCCTGAGTTTCAGCCCCATATCAGAAAGCGGGCAACAGTGGCTATTTGTCACGAGAGCAGGACGGGGACCGGCCACGCTCTGGGGCTCTGCATGCTGTAGCTCCATCCCCTGACCACCCTCACTGCACGAGGGGAGCGCAGCAGCTCCTCCGGCAGGTCCCGGACACTCACGCTGCACTTGGCCTGTGCTGTCGCCCAGGAGGGTAGAGACGCACACGTGCCCGCCCGGGGAGCTGGAGGCCTGGGGAGGCAGGTCCCGGAGGCAGGATGAGGACAGCGGGGTGGGGGGCGCCGCAGTGCGGAAGAAGGAGCGGGGCCTGGGGCTGCCGTCTGCACCAAGCACGGCCTATGTCCTGTGGTGGGCGCGGGGGGAGAGGGCCAGGAGCGTGCGCCATCCCCCCTGTGCTCCCCACCCCCACCTGCGCCACCCTCCTGGCACAGCAGGGCCTCTGGAAAGGAAGGTCCCCAGGCCAATGTCACAGCCGCCCTAAGCCAGGCACACTGGCAGCCCCGAAGGGCAACAACAGTGGAGGCGTTGCGGAGAGCAGAGCTCCTAGGGACAGAGGCCTCTGGGGGCTGGAGGGAAAGGACACAAGGTAGGATGTCAGCCCCACCTTGGGGAGGCCTCCACAGACGATCCAAGCATCTCACAGACAGAGATCACTTTCTTCTCCCTTCTCCCAGGTTCAGTCCCAGACCTGCTGTAGAGGACTTGCTCTTATCCCCAAATCGCCACCACAGCCTGATCCCCACCTCCATCATCACCACCACACCACCACCACGACAGAACCACCACATCACCACCACCATCAACTTCACCACCATCATCACCAGCATCACCTTTACCACCGCCACCATCACCACCATCACCTTCATCACCACCACCACCACATCACTACCACCATCAACTTCATCACCGCCATCATCAACACCAACACCACCACCATCACCATTTTCACCATCACTAGCACCCCACCATCACCATCATCACCATCACCACCATCACCATTTTCACCATCACTAGCACCCCACAATCACCGTCATCGTCTTCATCTTTACCGTTATCATCTTCACCACCACCACCATCACCACCATCATCACCATCATCACCCTCACCATTCCCATTGTGTCAGTCAGCTCAGGTGCCTGTAACAAAATACTATAGACAACACCACCATCACGACCACCATCATCACCACCACCACCACCACCATCAGAACAAGCCACTGTGTTAAGTGCTCCCCAGGCAACCAGCATGACCAGTTTTTGTGTTTTACAGCAAAGGAAAACGAAGAGCAGAGAGACTCAGCGATGTGCTCAAAGTCGTACATGGGCAGTCACTGCAGAGCTGGCACTAGAACCCAGTCTGTTGGACTCCAGGGACCGTCCTCACGCGTTACAGAAGCAGCAGTGTCCCCTACCCGGCCCGGCTTCTGAAGAAGGGGGTTCTTGCAATGGATGCGGACAGGATGCTGGGCTGATCTGGTTCTCCAGACCCCCGTTTCCCTGGGCCTCTCCCGGGTATTGGAAGGGAGGCAGGCTCATTTGCATTCAATTTGCATACAGCTGCTGAAAATGAGCCCAAATTCCCTACCACTTCAAAACTGCATTGTTTCTGCCTTGAAAGGGACCTTCCCACGCACACAGCCATCCCCGTCACGCCGCTGAGGGGCGGTGTCCCCTCATCACCTCTCTGGAGGAATCAGTTCCCCACTCCCACCCCAGCCACCGCCCAGGGGTGACCACAGCCTTAGTCTTCTTCCTCCTTCCTCTCCAGGGGCCACGGGTCCCCACGGCCCTCCCCGCGGCAGAGCTGGCAGGGGCAGGGCAGGGAAGCCCTGCAGCGGAGACGCTGGGGCCACTGGCATGAGCTGGAGTCCTCTGTGAGTCCGGCACCCCAGAGAGCCAGGGTCAGTCAACACTAGGACTGGGCCGGACGCCAGGCGCTGCCTCCAGGGGCCTCCTACCTCCTCCAGACCATCGTCTTTGTGCGGGACCCCTGGCCCCCTCATCTGCCCATCCTGCCCTCTGATGCTTAGCTTAGGACTGTCAGCCCAGGAAACTCTGTCAGAAGTGCCGCCTGGAGGCTGGGGGTCAGGGGCACTGTGGACAGGGCCCGGGCTCTCTGCAGACCTGCCCTGGAGAGGGCCTGTCCCGACCAGGGGCCGGGAACTGTGAGGTGCAGGCCGGCACCCCGCCTCCCCCGGGGCGGGGTGGGCAGTGCAGCGGCTAGAGGCCTGGCCCCGGGCGTGCAGCCCTTCCTCTGCCCGGAGTCCGGCTTTCTTCTGCCTCCTGCAGACCAGCTGCCTCCCGGAGAAGCCCTTCTGCACACCTGGCGCCCCATCCAGGAAGTGGACACGCCCATCTCCAGGCTCCCAACTCTGCCCGGGAGACAAGCAAGGGGCACACACCTCTGCACACCAGTGCACAGACACACACAATGTACACGTACACACACATAAACTTCATGCACAGCACAACACGCCTGAGCACTCGCACGCAATGGGCACCACCCGAGGGTCTGCCCACCCCTGTGCCCCTCCCGGGCTGTGAGCGGTGCTGGCTGTGTGTCTCGGAGTTTTGGACGAGCCTTCACCGTCTAGCCTCATGGGGTCCATCTGAGCAGGGGTTGAGACTCTCCTCATCTTGGGGGCTCAGAGGTACCCCTCAGGGTTAGAGGGAAGCAGGGGGCAGGCACTTCTAGCTTCAGACAGTCCCACCACCCCTCAGGGGCTTCCCAGGTGGCTCAGTGGCAAAGAATCCCCCTGCCAACGCAGGAGACAAAAGAGACACAGGCTCAAAACCTGCATCAGGAAGACCCCCTGGAGAGTCCCATGGACAGAGGAGCCTGACGGGCTACAGTGCAAAGAGTCAGACCCGACTGAGTGACCAAGCACGCACGCATCGCCCCGACACTTCCTTCCCCCCTGGGAGGCCGTGGGGATTCATCCTCCATCCAGGTCTGGCCCATGGGGCTGGCATTTCAGTCATCTCTGCAGCACTTCCTCTTGGGCCTTAAGGACATCCCTGACCCTGGTCTACAAACCGGGGGCGTGTGCCAGGATGGCCGCCAGCGCCCGGCTGGACTCCCACACTCAAAGGGAGCTCTACTCGTGAGATTAGTGCAGCAGGAAGAACTCGGGAGGGGACCCCAAATCAGGGCTGACCTGAGTAGACTTCTTCCCGGTCAAGAAACGGTGAGGGGGCCTCGCTAGGAGGGACCCACAGGAGCTCACAGCTGCAGTCGCCCACCTTGGGCCCCAGGAAATGAGCCCCTCCATGCTGCCTGTGGGCTCCAAGTACCCCCCCACACACAGGTCTGGTCCCCACACCTGCCGGAGAGCTGGGGGGCGGGGCTTGGTGGGGGGCAGAGACAGCCCACGGAGTCCGCAGGCTTGAACACAGACCCACCCAACCTGAAGCTGCTCCGAGTCGCCAAGGACACGGGGGCAGGTGTGGCAGAGCAGGGTGCAGGGCTCCCCAGTTTCTCTGTGCTGTGCCCGAGACCTCTGCCCATCCACCCAGGCGCAGCGAGCCCAGTAATGAGCAGACTGATTTAAGTGTTTGCTGGGGTTCTGTTTCTGCTGGCAGTCACTTTGAGAGGGACTGGAGGAGCAAACAGAGCAGGGTGGGAAAGGGCCCGGCCTGGGGCCCAGCCCGAGGCCCAGGGAGGGCTACCCTCCCGCCCCCCCGCCCCGTGGCTCTGCCAGCTGTCCCTCCCCACGCCTGGAACCCAACCATATTTCCATTTCTCAGCAGATGGCAGGGAGAACCTATAACAATGCAATCACGAGAATGAGATTCTCCGCTGTTCTTGGTACCCAGGGGCTCAGGCCTCAGCAAATCCAATCACTGCTTATTTACCCAGCTTGCCTCCAAATTAAAAGGCGGCTTCCCCTCCCCCAGGGTGGGCTCCCAGCCCAGCCCAGCCAGGGCAGCAGGGCCCACACCCACCGCCCGGGAGAGGCCTCGTGGCTCTCGGGTCACTGGAGACAGGACGGAGGGCTCCTGCTGGGGAGTCCCTCTTCGTCCTCCCTAGAGGCTCCGGGCCTGGGCCAGGCTGCCCGGAGGGCCCTTCACAAGTCCTGCCCTTTGCTGGACTTGGATGAGTTCAGGGGCCCTCACTCCTCAAGCCTGCACCAGACACCGGGCTCGGCCCACTGGAGACCTTCCTCTTTCTGCATCTCTAATCCCCCCTGATCAGAACCACTCCCCGCCCCTGCCCCCCACCCCCACATTTTGCCTCCAGGTACCTCTGATGCCCCAGCCTCGTCCACACCTAGGCAGTCAGGAGGTGGAGGAGCCACACGGTGTGTGCTGACCAAGCACGGGCTCGTGCTGAGCACTGTCCTGGGGGCCGGGGCACCCAGAGCCAAGCCTCGTGGAGGTCACCTGCCCAGGAGGACAAGGACTCCAAGGGCATGTGGGCAGGCGTGTGGCTGGGAGGGTGAGAGGGATCGCAGATGCCCCTCTGAGGAGCATGTGTCTGAGTGAAGACCTACAGGCAAGGGGCAGTGAGGACCTAGGAAGCATACAGAACAGGAGGAAGGGAGAAGGCCAACCTCAGCTGAGCACCCAGGAGCCAGGACGGGCATCCCCGCTGTCTGCTGCCGCCCGTGGGCGGGGGACAAGGGGGCTGTTCTCAGCTCAGCACCGTCCATCATCCACCTGCTGGAAGCAGCACCCTGGGTGGGGGTGGGAGGCATTATTTTCCCCAAAGCCAGTGGTTTTCCAGGTTTCCTGCTAAACCACCAAAAGGCAGGCCAAAGGGCTCAGCACAGTCAGCCCATGCTGTGCCCCGATGGTCTGTGTCCACGAGACAGACGGGCCCATGATGTCCCTCTCCTGAATGTATGTCATCTCTGATTCGACCTGTTGTTACATATTTAGGAATTTCCCTTTTTCCTGTGGTCCAGGAACGTTTGTACAAGACTGGATCTCTGCTCTGAAAGCTGGGTAGAACATCCATTAAAGGCCAATCTCCGCAGGGGAGAGGGGTCTTCCTGACCCATTCCGTTTCTTTAATGGTTACAAGGACCACCAATCTTTTTATCCTTTAGTTGGTGTCGACAGATTGCCCGTTTCCAAACTTGCTGGCCTAGGCCTGCTCACAGAATTCTCTCATGACTTTGGAATGTGCGACCAACCTCGCCAGTGGTTTGTCCACCTTCATGGTCTTTCAAAGAGCCAGCTCTCGTTTCCATTCAGTTGCTCTGTCACGCCCAACTCTTTGGGACTACGTGGACTGCAGCACACCAGGCTTCCCTGTCCTTCACTATCTCCTGGAGTTTGCTCAAATTCATGCCCATTGAGTCAGTGATGCCATCCAACTGTCTCATCCTCTGCCACCCCCTTCTCTTGCTCTCAATTTTTCCCAGCATCAGGGTCTTTTCCACTGAGTCAGCTCTTCACATCAGGTGGCCAAAGTATTGGAGCGTCAGTAATAAATTCTGCTTTGTCTCTATAATCTTCTTCTTTCTAATTTCTCGGGGTCTATTCTGCAGTCATTTTACTCTTATTTAATGTCTTTTTAATATCTTAATTCATTAATTTCCAGCCTTTCTCCTTTTGTTGGATAAGCATTTAAGGCTATTAATTTCCTCTGAAGTACCCCCACAGATTTTGATGTGCAGAATTTTCATTATTATTCAATTATGTATTTTTACCTATCCATTAATGATTTATTCTTCGACCTCCCAATTATTTAGAACTGTTTAAAATATGTCCCAACATATAAAAAATTTTTTATTTTTGTGCTGATGCTATCTAATGAGAGGATTTTCCTAATTGCATTTTTGAATAATTGCAGCGTTTCACCCATTTACTGATTCTTTGAAGTTTGTTGACACTTGGTCTTCAACCTAAGTCAGGATCAAAATCCAGGCGTCCTGGAGAAGACTGGGTGTTATCTGCTGAGTGTTGTTTGAGGGTCTGGTGAGTCAACTGCTGGTTATCAGTGAAGCCTGCACCATCTTCACTAATTCCTGGTCTTTGTGCCCATGCTGACACCTTCCACTCTCAGGATGGACTCCCTCTGCAGGCAGGCAGTTCCGGCTTTACCCATCTATTTGGAGCTCGTTTGAAGTGTACAGAGATGAAGGATTTTTCATCTTCCTGAAGAGCTGAACCGGCCATGCTATCGTATTTAATATATTGACATTTACTTATATGAGTGATATGGATAGGGCTAGCCCCTCACGCTCTTCCCAACTCTGACCGCCGTGTCTTTCTTTACACTCTCACCCTCTTGTCCTTACGTTTTACTGGATTAGTTTTAAATGGCAAAGAGAGACGTTTTTCCCTACAATCTGTTGAGTCTCGACGTTTAATGGGCTCTTTTGGCCCATCCACACTAACCCGTTCACTGGACGTGATACCGAAGGTTTGCCGTGGGTTTTCTATTTATCCTATTGTCTTCTTCTACATTAATTTCTCTTTCCCCTACTTTTTTATTCAGTAATGAGTTTTGTCTGCTTAGTTGCATTTTTATTCCTTTTTTCCTAACTATGTATCTTCTTTGGTGAAGGATCTGCTCAAATCTTTTGCCCAAATTTTCTAATTCAAGTGTTTGTTTTCTTGTTGCTAGATTTAGAGAGCTCTTAATATATTCAGGATACAAGTCCAAAGTCAGATGTGTGATATACAAACATTTTCTCCCAGTAAATAGCTTGCCTTTTTATCCTATTAACAGGGTCATTTGCAGAGTGTAAGTTTTTAATTTCGGTGAAGGAATCCTTGAGTTTTTAACCACGTATAGCTACTAACAGGCACCATGATTAATAATGTAATCACTCTTTGCAAACAATACAGTCATTGTCCCACCGCTGTTCTGTCTTTTTGAAACACTGACCCATGCAAGCGAGACAGCACAGTCAAAGTCCACTGCTTAATAGGAAACGGTTTCACTATCAGCCCTTTATCGACCAGCTTCCGGCTCACCACCCATGTCAGAGACCTTCCTCCTGGGGCCATGCCGGAGTCCACCCTTCAGAGGCTCGTCTTGTCAAAGTCTCTTGGCAACAAACCCTCACGCTTTCAGTCCTCTTTGTCCTGAGAGGTGCCTTTGCCTGGGGCCTGATTCCAGGTGACCGGTCCTCTCTGGGCCTGGTCTCCCCATAGCCTCCACTGCTGAGCCTGTGGCTAGCTTGGGGGGGGGGGGCGCTGTCGCTCTGTCCCCCTTCCTGAGCCAGCCTCCCGCTCAGGGGCCGAGGTATCCCACCACATAGAGCCGCCCGGTGCTGTGCGTGGCCCCCACCCCCGTCTGCAGGATGGCAGGTCAGGGGGTCACGCACCACCTTTCCTCATTCGATTTTCTTCTCCTGGGACCCTGCTCAGACCCAGGCTGGATTTCTGGTCCTCTGCACCCTTTCATCTCTCTATCACCCTTGCCACTTTCTGAGGTCCCCTGTCGTGTTGCTATTTTTCCAACTAAGCCTCAAACGTCATCTGTGACCAAGGATGCCACCAGGCTCCCCACCGAGTTCTTTGTTCTTAAAAGTTGTCACTGGCCCTTTCCAGACACGCTGGGTCATTTCTGATCATGTTACTACTACTCATCTTTGTGACTTCACCTCACTTTAAAAATATTCCTTAGAAACTATCTTACGTTAGCTATCTGCTTGATCCCTCGAGGATCTGCACGGGCCAGTTGCAGCTGCCTGCCGAATCAAAAAACAGACTCGGCAGCTGTAACAGAAATGCAACCCCCATCCACTCCCGTCCTGGAGGCGGGAGGTCAGAGACGAGGGTGGGCAGGCCTCTCCCCCGGTGTGTGGCTGGCCGCCTCCTCCCGGGTCCTCACGCGGCCATCCCCCCACATGCGTCTCTGTCCTCATTTCTTCTTCACGCTGAGATGGAAGTCACCCCAGGGATCCCACTTCACCTCGATCCCCTCTAAAAGCCTCAACTTCTAACAGTCACCTGCTCAGGTCCTGGGGTGCAGACCTCCGCACCTGAACTCTGCACCTGGTGGGCCTGAACCTGTTACTCTGCAATGCTGGCCCTCCTGCCCCCTGCAGACTACGTGACAGCTGCCCGTGGGCTCATGTGATGCTTCTTCCTCCCTCTGAGGGGCCCCCAAAGGCCTGCGGGGCCCTCCCTCAGAGAGACCCATCTGCCGGGACCCCGGATCTCAGGGCCGGCCTCTGAGATGCCTCAGGCTCAGTGCTGGGGTGACTGGGGAGGTGAGGGGGTTGCAGGGAAGGGACAAGCCTGGCTATTTCACTTCTCCCTGCAAACCAGCAAAGCCTTTACAACCACAGCTTTTTCCACATTAATCTGTTTCCCGCGTGGGCTCCTAGTAAAAGTAAAGTCTCTCGGTAGTGTCCGACTCTTTGTGACCCCATGGACTACAGCCTACCAGTCTCCTCCGTCCATGGGATTTTCCAGGCTAGAGCGCTGGGGTGGGTTGCCATTTCCTTCTCCAGGGGATCTTCCCGACCCAGGGATTGAACCCAAGTCTCCTGCATGGCTGGCAGACTCTTTACAGTCTGAACCACCCCTAACCTGCAGTTTATCCACCAAGAGCAGACCTGAGATACACCCAACCTTTGCAGGGCAGCAGGAAAGGCCACCAAGGAGAACAGCTGGTGTCGTCTGACCACAGGGATAAGGAGGTTGGAAGGACGCTGGCCATGCTGTGGAGGGCTGGATGGGCCCTAAGCAACCCGGGCGCTTTTGTGGACGAGAGTTACTGACTCGCCACTGGCTCCGCGGGGAACAGTGAAACCAGGAACCATCCCTCCCTCTGTGTAGGTCCCACCCTGCGCTCAGCTCCTTCCAAGCCGGGCTGCCCCAGGAGCCCGGGGGTCAGCTCGCTGTCCGGTTCCTGCCAGGACCTCAGCTTCCTACTTCCGGAAAACGCTGTTGTCACGAGGGGAAGCTGGAGGGGAGCCCGGCCTCAGGGCCACAAGGGCCCAGACGGCCATCGGAGCCGCGGGGCCGGCCATGAGCCTGCCTCCTGGGGCTGCCCCGAGGGGCCGTCCCGCCCTGGGGTCACAGGCGAGGCGGATCGCAAGCCCAGGGAGGGCTGAGGGCTGCCTGCGGGCAAGCACAGGGCACCGACCACCATCAGGACAGACCGGCTGCCTCTCATTTTCTGTCAGCATCACCCTCAGCACTGTCTCTGCCTTTTTTTTTTTAATATTGTTATTTTATATTTATATAAGAAAAATATTTTTTCCAAAAAAAGTCAGTAGGTATAAAATGGCACCCTACCCAGACCAGTACCAAGGAACATTTGTGCACACATATATCTCACATCATAGACGTAAACAATGACCACAGGCCCTCGGGCGTGGGTCCCTTGGGGCAAAACCAAACAGACGCAGGTGCCCAGCCCCCACCCCAGTCTGTACACCTGCAGAGCAGTGGGGTTCCCAGGAGTCACTCCGGGGCACACGCTGGGCATCTTCTGGGTGCCCGGCTGAGGCACACGTCCAGGGTCTACGCACCAGGCAGTGGTCTGGGGGCGCTGTGCCCGCGTGCACGCGCCGGATGGGAGGGTGGGCTCTGCTGCCCCCAACGTCGTCCCTGAGCAGACCTTGTCCCTGCGCTCCCTGGGGCCGCTGGGCCCACAGGCGATGGCAGGACGGAAGGGGCATGCTGGCAACGTCCCGAGTCCTCCCCAGCTCCGTCGAGGGCCCGCAGGGCTCGGATCCTAGGTTTCCTCCTCCACCTTCAGGATCATCCCTGAGAAGGTTTCCGGGCCAGTGCGGCTGCCCTGGGAGGCTCTGGCAGGCCTGCAAACGGTCCCGCCCCCCGGGGAGCCGCCCGGGCTGGCGGGTGAGGCACCCCGGGCCGGGAGGGCCTCCACCAGCCTCCCCAGGGTCTGGGTGAGCGCTTCGACGCCGTCGGCCAGCCGCTGGCTCTGCTCAGCCAGCCGCTCCAGCAGCAGGTTCTGCTGGGCCATCAGCGTGCTCTGCTGCTGGGACCAGGCGCTGAGCAAGGCACCCTGCCGCCGCTGCACGTCCAGCAGCCGCCGCTCCAGCTCCGAGGCCTCAGCCCCCGCAGCCTTCCCGGAGGGCTGGGATCCTGCTGAGGTGGGCGGCGAGGGCCGAGTTGGCCCAGGAAGCGCGGCCACCGGGGGCACTGAGCCCGGGGAGGCGGGCGGGGAGGGTGAGGAGGCGGCCACGGGGAAGGCTCCTCGAGGGTCCAGGGGGTCGGCTTCGGGCGGGCTCGGCCCATCCAGTGTCCGCAGGGGGAGCCACAGGCAGCCAGGGACCTCGTCCTCCTTGTCAGCTAGCAGGGGGAGACAGGAAACGTGAGCCTTCGCCGGCTGGGACCCAGGCAGTGCGGGGAGGGCTCTCGGTGCACGAGGCCCTCTGCACACACAGTGATCTCGGCCTCTCCTGGGGCCCCGTCGTGGTCGGCAGCAGCCCCCTCACAGGACACCAAGTCTCAGAAGGCGAAGGGCATCCTCCAGGGATGCTGAGATAAAACTCCAATCTGGCGGCTCCAAGGGCAAGGTGCCACCGCCAGGTTGCCATCTGTCTGTCTGTCTGCTCACCCAAGCTGGTCATCGTCTACTCACTGTCCTGTCTGTCCGTCTGTCTTCCTACACGTATCCACCCACACATCCACCCCTTCGTCTGTCTGCCCATCTGTTTGCTGGTCGAGCATCCATCCGTCCCTCCATCAGCCCACCTCCTTCCTTCCATCCACCCATCCATCCGTGTGCACCTTCCCATCCATCCACTGTCCATCTCTCAGCTGTCCATCTGTAAGCCAGCCCACGCACCCAGCCATCATTCACCCACGTCTCTGTCTGTCCATCCGCACGGTTGTGCTGATGCCCTTTCAGCCCTTCAGTCCATCCATCCATCTCCCCAGCCCCCCATTCATCTGTCTGTCCAGCCAGCCATCCGCCACATCCAGGAAGATACGCAGAGTGGACATAATAGCAGCACTTCACCAGGAAAAGCTGAGACCTGGAATCCTACACACTGGGCCCCAAAACCAGCTCCACCTCTTGCGAGTCGTGTGACTGGGGGATGCCCTTCTCTCCTCTGGGTCTCAAAGCCCTGTCTGCACATGGAAGGCCAGAGGCCGTGATGCCTGTCCTGCCGACACTTCCCAGCACGCTCAGGCAGTGGGCAGGAGCCGGAGGGCTTCCTGCCTGGTGGCCACCGTGGGCTGCACCTCCTGGGCGCAGCCCCCCTAGTCTCACCTATGGGGCAGGATCCCACCTTGGGAGGGCAGCATCACCCCAGAGCACCGGGCCCACGCGCCCCCTGGCACCAGGCAGGCCAGGTTCCAAGCCTGCTGTGCCCGGGCACGGGTGGCCGCCCGCCGCTGTCTCCTCGTCCTCCTCCTCCTTCTGCAGTCCAGGCTTGTGCTGATCCTTCTGACCTGGTGGCCCCTGGGGGCACGAGGGGGAGCCAGCCGCCCCACCGGCTTTTTGCTTCTCTCCTGAGATGAGGCTTCGGGACTGAGGCCCTCGGCGTGTAATGTCCAGCTCCGCTTTCCCGCGGCAGAGGCCGGGCCAGGCTTCCGACAAGCCCGCCGTGCCTGTCAGTTCCAGCGGCGCCCTCTCTCTGGGAGCCCGAGGGGACCGGCCCGGGGAGCCGGCAGTGCTTGTCAGTTCCGGTGGCGCCCTCTCTCTGAGAGCCCGGGGCGGGGGACCAGGCCCAGGGAGCCCGCCGTGCTTGTCAGTTCCGACGGTGCCTTCTCTCTGGGAGGCAGGCTGTGCAGGCAGAGGGCCCTGAGCTGCCAACAGCCCTGCCCCGCCCCGCCCCACCCTGTAGACGCAGCCCACCCCGGGCGGCTACACCAGCTGTCATGCGCGCCCAACCATCGCCCTCACTGAGGAGTCAGGGGGCCCCAACGCAAAAAAGAGGCTGCCAGCAGTGGGCCCAGTGGGCGCCCCCACGACGCGCCCTTGCGGAGTCCAGTGGCCTCCAGGCTCCCCACTGGGGAGGCCTGGGGAGGGTGGCTCTGCTGGGAGGGGCCGCTCTCCCCTGTGGCTGGCCCCACCCTGCGCCCCTCCTCCCCAGAGGCAACCAGAGTCCCTCTCCCAGCCAAGTGCCGACATCTCAAAGCCTCCGGGGAGCACGGACAGCGTCCACCACCTTCCCAACCCCTCCCTGCCCCGGGCAGCACGGCTCGCACAGGTCTACTCCCTGGCTGCGGCAGCCTGAGCCCGCCTGGGCAGCCCCTTCCTCGGCCTCTGCCCCCGCTCCTGCCTGGCATGCCCTGGGAAGCCCTCCCTGCCTCAGCGGGCCCAGGGCCCCCAGTCACTGGACTGCACCGTCCGCCCACCCCACCCCTAGGACGTGAGCTCTGGGGGACACAGGCTCTGGGGGCTCTGTCTCTGAGCGAGGGCCCAGCACAGAGCAGGGGGCCTGGGGGCAGGCGGCAGGCAGAGGACGCTCGCGGTGCCCACCTCCTGCTGGACCCCGGCCTGGCCAGGGACTCATGGCTGTGTTGCAGCAGGGTCCCCAGAGCTGCCTGATGCCCTGCCTCAAGCAAATGAGGGTCAGACACTGGTCCTTGCTGCCCCGGAGCCAGCTGACATATCCCAAGCGGCGAGGCCCGCGCCTGGTCCGGGGCAGACAGAGAGCCCTCTCCACAGCCGTGCCCTCCAGGACAGCCGAAGCCACAGGGCCTCCTGTCGGGGCAGCCGGGTGCCGCCGACCGGGCTGGGGAGCCACAGCCCCACCGGCACCCATGGCAGCAAGACCCGCCCCTGGGAGCTGCTCACCCCTCACCCCTGCCCTCTCGCTCGCTAAGCCGGGGGCACAGGCCTGGGACACGGCCTCGGTGGGGGTGCAGACTGGGGCAGGCAAGGCTGATCATCCTGGGCACGCAGCCCGCACCCCTACCTCTCCCCTCCCCCACAGCAGTAGGCCTGGGCGCAGAGAAGACCCTGCGGGCCTGCCCCTCCGGCGCGGGCAGGGGCCGAGGGCCGTGCCCTCACACTGACTTACTTGGTGCCGGCTGGCTCCAGCGAGGAGCTCACTGGCCGCCTCTGTGTGCGAGGACGCAGCCTCAAGGCCAGCTTCAATACTATCTGCAAATCAAGACAACACAAGCAATTACAGAGAGGAGACCCTCCGGTCACCCGGAGCAGGGGTGGGGGAGGCACAAACAGGGAGTCCGGCTTCCAGAGGTCAGAGGCTGTGGGGATGGGCACCGCCCACCCACCCGGCATGGGCCTTGGCCCGCCTGAGTGTCAGGACAGAGACCTTGGCACTGTCTGTCCTTGGGGCCTGGCAGCCCCTCAGAACGGGTGAGCCCAGCCCAGGAACAGCTCTGCACACAGAGAGGCACCATGAAGACGGCCATCAGGGTGTGGGAACACCACTGGCCCCCAGGACATCAGCACATGCCGGCCGCCGGCATCCCCGCGCCACGCAGCTGGTTCTGACGACCGTGCAGCTCCGAGGGGGGACCAGGGACTTCAAGCAGGGGCCTGCTGGGTGTCGGCAGAGCCCCCAAGACGTCACTCCAGCAGCACAGCTGAGCCACCCTGGGACACCAGAAGACACCCCTCCGCGGCACCGGGGGTGAAAAGGCGGTATCATGTAAAACACCCGCAAGTCCACCCTACCCTGCGACGACACGCGGCCAGGCTGGCGGGCACAGGGCAGGGGTGAGTCAGGACCAGGGAGGGCCCTCGACCCGGTAGGAACAGGGCTGGAACCCCCGGGAGCACCAGGGCAATTCTCTATGCTGTCTCCTCTCCCCCCGAGAAGGACCCGGTGCTGCCCAGACAAGCGGGCAGTGGCCACAGCTGTGCGCACAGCCCTCAGCAGAGACCAGCTGGTGCTCTGTGGGCTGACCGTCAGACGCAAACACGCATCAAGCCAACTCTTAGGAAGAGAGGACGCGCCTCTGAGTTCACGCATTCTGGCGAAAACTCAGAGCTGGAAATGGCTACATGCACGCATCTCCTCTGATGCTGGGAAAGATTGAAGGTGGGAGGAGAAAGGGACGACAGAGGATGAGATGGTTGGATGGCATCACCGACTCAATGGACACGAGTTTGAGTAAACTCGGGGAGTTGGTGCTGGACAGGGAGGCCTGGCGTGCTGCAGTCCATAGGATCGCAAAGAGTTGGACACAACTGAGCGACTGAACGGAAGTGAACACATCTCCCTCAACCGCCCAGGGCCTGAGGCAGAGCCGGCGCCCATAAACACAGGTGCAGCCTGGGCACTGAGGGACCGGTCAGCAGCTGGCTGCCCCAATGGGCGAGAGCCTGAGGGTCACGGGGGATGAGGGATGGGGTGCCCGCTCACCAGGGTGGGTGGGACATCTGGGCTGAGCTGGGTCTCATGGCGGAACTTGCAGAACCAAGCATCACACACTGGGGCACCAAGCTCCTGCCCCACTCCCAGGTGGGGGGCTGGCAGGACGGGTCTGAGCACCCAAGGCCCCCCGCCAGCTCCTCTGGGCCTTAGACTGTGCCCACCTGCAGCACCCCAAAGCCAGGTCTGGCTCTGCCGGTAGAACAGGCGGCCCCCACAATGACTAACAGGCAGGCCCTGCCCCGTCGTCCAGGCCTGTGACTTAGTCCAGCCCAGGGCATGGCTGTGTCCTGGGTCCGTGTGCATCTCTGACCTGCCCCTGCCTGTTTGGTGGAGACCCCCTGAAAAGGTCTGCTGGGGTCTCTGCTGGGGCGTCGACGGCCCCTGCCGTTCCTGCAGGCCCTCCTGCTGTCCGCTCGGCAGCCCTCAGGACACAGTCGGTCCTGCTTTCAGCTTCTCCCTAAAGTCCTTCCAGCAGCTCCCCAGGAGAGGGGAGGCGAGGGTCTGCGGGGGCCCGCTTCGA
Organism: Capra hircus; assembly: GCF_001704415.2. Classification (NCBI taxonomy): domain Eukaryota; kingdom Metazoa; phylum Chordata; class Mammalia; order Artiodactyla; family Bovidae; genus Capra; species Capra hircus. The sequence continues at coordinate 80,335,304 of NC_030821.1, read as the reverse complement.
GCTGTGGGTGGAGCCAATGTTACTGCGGTGAAGGGCGCTGTGATAGGCTTGCAGAGGTGTCTTGAGAGGAGGACGAGGAGCAGAAGGAGGAGGAGCTGGAGGCGGCGGCCAGGACCCAGCCAGGCAACCGTCTTCCTCGTCAGGGTCAGGAGCAGCCGCAAAGGTGCCGGCGGTGGGCCTGGGGCTCTGGGGTCAGCATGCCCTGGGAGGCTGAGGGCCCTTGACGCTGCCTGGCCTGGCCTGCGGCTGAGTGATATGGGCGAGGGGCACCCCTCTCTGGCCTGGAGCCTCGGCCTCCCCATCTGGACGCAGAGCGGGCCTTGCTGGAGGCTCCGGGCAGGCTGTGGGGAGCCACTTACTTGGCAGGGGCTTGACGGCACGGCCCTCCCCAGGGGTGCCTGGGGCCGTGAAGGTCTCGGCCACCATGCGCTCGACAGGCGTGAGGACGGCGGGGGTGCGGGGGCACTCGGCCAGCTTCCTGCGCACCACCCCACGCAGGTCCCGCCACTTGTGCTTGACGTCGCCCAGGTCCCGGCGGCAGTAGCCCAGCGCATTCACCGCCTGCAGGATCTTGCTCCACACCCGGTGCTTGCGGGCGGGCGGGCCCCGCAGCGCCCCGAACAGCAGGGAGTAGTGGCGTGCCACCCTCTGCACCAGCACCTCCGTCTCCTGGGGGCTGAAGTTGGGCTTCCGCGTCTTGGTGCGCAAGTGCGGGCCCGGCCCGGGCAACAGGGCTGCCACGGCCGGCTCAGGGCTGGAGCTGCGCCCGCACGAGGCCTTGCTGCTGCTGGACCCTGGAAAGGCACCGGAGGCTGAGGGCAGCGGGCTGGCCCCACCACTCCTGTTGGGGAGGACGCGGGCCTCACTGACACCCACCATACCAGGGACATCCACTCTGGCACACAATGGGGTCCCGGGCCGTGGCTGCCCTGGGCACTGGGGCCCACCCCTCCAGCAGGCACGGCACTGGAGGAGGTCAGTCCTCGCCGGCCCCCCGCCCAGCAGAGAGGCCCTCCTCATTGGCCCATCGCTGGGACTGAGTGACCATCTGGTGACCATCTGGGAAACACCTGGGTGTCCATCTGGAGTGTACAAAGCATTCTGCACACCCACCCTGAGACGGTCACCCACAGAAGCGATCAAGCACGTGGAGACAGGGAGGGTCCCAGGAGAGGTGCCATGAGCCAGGACAGGTGATGCCCAGAGCTGCCCACAGCAGAAGAGGGGGCCCCGTGGGCACCCAGGCTTGCGGACCAGTGAGGGGCTGGCAGGCAGCAGGGCCAACCCCCTCATTCGCTCTGCTCCTGGAGGTGCAGCACACACCGGGCAAGGGGGCTGGGCTGCCTCTTGGGGAGCAGGACATGCCTGGGCCTCCGCACGCCTCAGCCTCCAGGCCCCATTGAGGCGACAACTCAGCCCGAGATCAGGGTGGAGAGGGGTGTGGGCAGGCCTGGGCCCTGGCCGCAAGCTGCCTGTTAACCAAGCATCTCTGGGCACTGGGAGCCGCCTCGTTCCTGAGAGCCGCGGGCTGTAGGCCAGCATCGCCCCGGGCACCTGGGCACGGGGGGAGGAGCAGGAAAGCCTTGCGGCCACACGGCTGAATGGCCGGGCTGGTGGGGCAGGGGCCCTCGCGTGGAGGGAACGGGGCCACCGCAGGGGCAGGACGGCTCAGCTCTCCCTGAGAGGCCAGTCCCCACTGCACATGCTCCTGGGAGGAAGGTGCAGGGTGAGGGGCAGGCAGCCCGGAAGCTCCCACAAGCAGGAGGAGGGGCCCGCCCCTCAGGGGGCATCCCCGGGCTGGCCTTCCTGAGGGGTTGGGCCGACAGGGGGGGAGGGCATGGAGGGCGGCCGGCAGAGGCTCGGACAGCCAGAACCTGCCCAGGTCCCACTGTCTGCTGGGCAGCCCTGCCAGACCGTGCCCAACCCTCCCTGGGGCAGCTGCTCAAAGGACTCGGGTCGAAGCCAGACGCAGGGCCCCCGGAGGATGGCCTCGGGCGGGTGGGGCAGGTGGCTTGGCGGATGCTGTGGGTACCCACCGATGGCCTCTCCTTGCTCTGAAACCATGGAGGCCAAGTCCTTGATGATCTGGTTCACATCTAACAGGTCACTCTGTGGAAAGAAGAGGACAGCTGTTAGGTCCCTGGGGCTGCAGTTCAGAGGTCAAGGGCACGGCCAAGAACCAGAAATGAGCCTAGGGTCACGCCCCAACTCAGAGACACTGCTGGGATCTGAAGCACTGTCCCCCAACCCGAAGGTCAAAGCCCACGCTGAGCATCTTGGGGCCATGAGCGCCCTCACTGGGTGCAGAGGACTCAGCGCTGGCCCCTGGAAGGGTGCAGTCTTCTGCAGGATGGCATCCCCAACACTGACCTACAGGCCTGGCTAGAGGAAAGAAGAGGGTATCCGGAGCGGAGGGCTCAGTGCACCTCCCACAGGCCCCTCAGTCCTGTAGACACCTCACTCCTCGTCCCCTCCTGCGACTCCTCGACTGAGGGGCCGACCTGCCCCTCTCTGTACACCCGGCACCCAGCATGGCCGGCACACGTGGGTGGTAGATGGTAGATGGATGAAAGGTGGATGGTGGGCAGGTGGATGCTGGGCGGTGGGTGGACGGACAGTGGATGGATGGATGCTAAACTGGATGGGGGGATGAACAGAGAGATGAATAGTGAATGGATAGACGGATGGCGGATAGAAGCGAAACAGATGGGTAGATGGCTGGATGGACAGAATAGTGGACGGTGGATAGATGGAAGCCCCACTGCTGTCTGAAGACTGAGGAGCTTCTTGAAGCTAGTGAGTGGGGTAAAAAGCAGAACTTGGACCCGGAGACTCTGGGGTACGTCCCACCCCGCTCATCATGCTGGCCGCTTGCATTCTCCCTGCCACCCTCCTCTATCTTAACTCCACTCGCCCAACAAAGCAGAAGTGGTATTGATGAAGGATGTGGGCATGCCACTCACAGAGCACACACCTGAGGCTATGCTGGGCACGCTGACGTCACAGAGGTTCAACAAGGGCCTCTCAGAAAGGGGGAGGGAAGGAATTTGAGCCTTCCCTGCAGCAGATGGCTCCACCACTGGCCAGCCAGGTGACCCTGGGCAAAGCCGCTCACCTAGGAGTCAAGTTCCCACACCTCCAACCCAGCAAATCCAAGCCTCCTCCCTTGGTGCCAGGCGCGTGGCCAGGGTAGAGCCAGGAGGGGAGGCCCCTCCACACCTCTGAGATGCAGGTGCCATGCCCCTGCCCCCCATCCACCACCCTGCAGCCCATCAGGACCCTGGATTCATTTCCACCAGGGTCATTTCACCCCACTGCTAAACATCGCAGGGAGATTCATTTTCTTTTTAGGAGTGTTCTGGGAAATGAAGCAATTAGCATGATCTTAAACCGACAAGTACTATCAATCGCAATTCAATTACTGGGCTTACACACGGCAGAGGCGGCGGCTCTGCGGGAACCGGGCCCACGGCCGGGAAGGTGGTGATGAGTGCAGGGCCTCGGATGGCCTCTGGCCTGGACCCACTTCTGGGATCTGCATCCCCATGGCCCTCCCTGGACAAGGCTGCTGGTGGGAAGGCCGAACTCAGGTGCAACCCGAAGGTCCAGACCCTGAAGTCACCTGTGACGGCTGCAGCCTCAGCCAGACCTCAGGGAGATAAGCCCACCTCCCCACTCTTCCAGGTCTCTGCCCCAAGGCCTCCAGACGGCCAGCCTCGATCTCAGCCACTGAGCTTGCACCGTAGGCAGAAGCCTGGGGGTCCCGAGTCTTGGACTCAGGGGCTCCAAGGGGCCTTTTAGGGTGCTTAGTCTCTACACACTGCATGAGGTCACCGCCGGGCAGGCAGGGAAGCCGGAACCAGAGGTTACGGTACTATCCTGGGACACCCCTGCTCGCCAGGAGCGGGGCAGCCCCGGCAGTCCGGACCCCTGATCAGCACCAGGGATGGCAGGCTCGCTCCCGGGAGGCCTCGTGCCCCAGCCACTGGCGAACTCAGCACGCGTGCAGTGGACCCCTTCCCTCGGGCACAGGGACAGTCTCAGCGAAGGAGAGGGCGGGAGGGGTGGCTGAGCAGGAGCCACGAGCCCGGGACCTCCGGGGACGCAGGACCGCAGGCTGCCTGCCCAGGGTGGGGAGGTGGGGTAGGCAGGGGTGGAAGCTGGAGCAGCAGCACTCAGCCGCAGCCTGGCTCCCACAGGGACACATGGCTACTGGGGTGGGTGCTCCTTGTCCAAGCAGCACTGACCCCAAGAACCCAGAACCGCCTGTTGGGACAGTGGGTCCCCAGTCCAGCTCCCTTCAGGGCTTCACGAGAGGCCTCCCACTTCGCGAGATGCGGTGGCCAAGGCTACTCTCTAACTGCTGCAGACACATGGGGGCCGCCCCCTCCAGGATGCCTCCCCACACCACGTTTCTGTAGAAAGCAGCCCCCCAAACACAGTCAGGGCTGCGACTGCAGATGGTGGCCAGGACCCGGTGCTGGCCCAGCCATCTGGGGCCCGGGGTCGCTCCCAGGCCCCTGCTGCCCGCCCTCCACACCTGCCATGCCCGGTGGCACATGCACGGGGTTGGTCTGAAGCCAGGTGGCCGCTGCCAGGGTGCCGGCTGCTCCTGGCTGGCCTGGCAGAGCAGCACTGACCTGGCCCGCTGGCATGAGCCGAGATATCCCCAGCGCCCCAGATGCACAGGGCAGCAGCACCGGGGGGCCTCGTGTGCGTGACCACCCCCCCACCAGACAGCGTGCCAAGGACACCGCATCCGGTCTCCAGAAGGTCGTCATCAAGAGACCGCCGCCAGGGAGGTCTCCATTCACCAGCCTCTTGGACGTGGACGTGACCTTTGACACTGGCACCCTTCTGGGTTCCCAGCTCCCCTCTTTGGAGAAGGGATGGCAACCCACTCCAATATTCTTGCCTGGAGAATCCCATGGACAGAGGAGCCTGGCGGGCTACAGTTCATAGGATCGCAGGAGTCGGACATGACAGCGCTATCTTTATCATTTCTTTTCTTTCCCTCTTTTGACGATGCTGAGACTCTGACGCTGACTCATGCCCATCTCTCAGCTAACGCTGAGGAGCACGGTGGCCCCATGTCCCTGGCAGGCCGTCCTGGGGCCCCGCTTCGCCCTCAGGCCCGTGACCCTCTGAGTTGTCCAGGGATGAACTAACCACCCTCTGGAACAGACGCGCAGGCTGGGCCCCCAGCCCCCGCTCTGTGCCCCAGGAACCGCCTACTATAGAGACCCCTTCCCACTCAACGCCGCCACTGACTCCCCGGCCGAAGGGGGCCCACACCCCTAACATCTGCTCTGTGTGTTCCGGTGACGAGCCGAACCACTGACCAGCCCCCTGACCCATCAGGACAGGAGGCATGCTGGCCAAGTCTGAGCTGGCTCCTCACAACCCAGGCCGCCAGGACACGCCCCAGGCCAGAGCCCTTCCAGCTCCACTTCCCTGCCCCCCGCCCCTGCAGAAGAGAGCGGGAGTTCCAGCGCGCCAGGGTTCGCACGTCTGTCACGGAGTTCTCCTGGCTCAAGAGCCCCCCCCCCAACCACTGGAATTATCCTTTTGAATAAAGAGCAACCCCAGCCCTTCTTCAAGAAGTAAGGAAGCCACCTTGGAGGGAATAAGGGGAGTGGCGGTGTTCCAGGGCCCTGGGCTGCAGCCCGTCTCCGCCAGCTTAGTGGCCGAGGGAGCAAGGGCAGACTCGGGAGACATCGCCCCAGCAGCAGGCTGACCCGCAGGCACACCTGAGGCCTGACCCCCACCCATGAGCCGCTGTGAGGGGTCAGCAGGGGGCATCCTCCAGGCAGAGCAGGCTAGACTGTGGGGAGAGGGTGGCAGGGGAGCCTGGGGTCAGCCTCCTCTGGGATCCCCAGGCAGCAGCCTCCTAGGTGATCTCAGAGACGACCAGGCTGGCTCCAGAGCGCTGCTCAGGAATGGGAGTTTACGGTCCCAGCTCCCAGGCAGATCAGCCTGTGGGCACACAGCCCCTGCCCTCTGGGAGGTCTGGGGCAGAGAGCCCCACCGCAACGGCCCAAGAGTAGAAAGCCGGCCTCGGTAGTCCGAGGCTGCAGTCCCACCCAAGCCCCATGCCCTCTGCCCGTGGAGGCCCTCCTTGGCCCGCAGCTCCCCCTCCAGACCACTCTCGGACGCCGGGGCACGCTTGTCACGGGAGTTGACGGTGGGCACGCGGGGGAGTGGCCTGTACGCTGAGCGGCAGCATCAGGACACAGGCAACCAGCCGGGAAAGATGGTCACCGTGCTGGACACCTGAGCAGGCTCGGGTCCTGATGGAGGGTGCTGAGGGAAAGGTGGGACATGCCAGAGCCCACACCCACCAGGAGCCAGGCGGAAGGCCAGGCCTCAGACCCGGAGCCAGGTGGAAGGCCAGGTGTGCCATGGTGGGCCATGCCAGGAGCCCAGAAGCCCCCAGAGCCACCGGGATGGAGCCCCCGGGGGCAGCCAGGCGGAAGGCCAGGCCTCAGGCCCAGGGTCTGAGCTCAAGGCCAGGCGGGCTACGGGGGGCCATGCCAGGAGCCCAGAAGCCCCAGAGCCACTGGGATGGAGCCCCCGGGGGCAGCCCCAGCTGTGGCACACAAGGGCGGCAGGGACCAGGAGCCGCGTGCCCAGGCGTGGGCACCGGGGAGCGGGAGAGACGAAAAAAACACCTTAACTTAGTAAATGTTTAAATCATGCAATTATTATCCTGATTGCTTCTAAAACTAGAACTCATTAAAGGCTCTCACGGAATCTTCTCTCTTCTTTTACTGGCACTGAGGAATAACAGCCTTGCGCGGGACATAGTAAAACCTCGGTGCGCGTGTGTGTGTGCGTGTGTGTTCCCTCCACTTTTAACCACGAAAGGAAAGAAAATACCGCTGCATTTTTCTCTACCACGCAATCTCTCCTCATAATTAGGATCTTGGCAACCATCCACCTACAGAGACGACTGTTCAGCTAATGGAACAGCCAAACTTTGTTTATTGATTGATTCCCATATTTATAGCTAGATTCTGGCCAGATCAACCTCCCCCTGGGCTTCGGCTTTACCACGCCAGCTACGGGGAGAGCGGCTAGGCCCCCTCCTCACCCCAGCCTGCTCCCTGCCAGGTAGCCATGGCAACAGAGCAGCTGGTGAGGAGCTGCACACCTGGGTCAGGTGACTCAGCAGCCCAGGAAGGGGCAGAAGTGCAGGGCCGCGCAGGTGAGCGCAGGTGCGACGGGCTGGGCAGAGAGGGCCGGGGCAAGGCAGGCCGCGGCAGACCTCACTGGGAGCCCACAGGCGACTCTGGTCCACCCCAGGTGGCCAGACCAGTGCCTTGGCAAGTCTGCTACACCCTGGCAGTGGCTGGGGGCACACGCCCATCTCATTCAACCTCCTCCTACCCTTGGGGAGACCCGGCCCTGCCTTGTCCTCCAAAGAGCAAGAACCCCACTCAGCCAGAGCTGAGTGATCACGTGGGAGGCAGAGCTGGGCCTCACGGGCGGGCTCCTGGGCTCTGGGCTCCGCACAGGCGGCCTCGGGGTCCTGCCGCACCCTCCGCCAGGAAGACAGCGGAGCACCGCCGTCAGGACGGCCCCGCTCTTGAGCTGGGCACTGGCCACAGTCCCAGCTCTGCCCCACACAAGCCGCCAGGCCCGACCAAGTGACGTGCCTGCTCCCAGCCTCCACGTAGGCTTCGGTAAATGCTTGCGCTCCCAGGCTTCTGTGTGGGCTGCAGACGCACATACATACAGGGAGCAGAGCCCTCTTATTAAAACACAAATCTTCTGCGGAGTCCCAACACGCAAAGCTTCTCATCCATTCAGTTGCCACCCACCCACCCTCATCCATCCACCCACCCCTCCCCCATCCTCTCCCGCCATCCATCCATCCACCCCCACCATCCATCCATCTCCCATCCATCATCCACCCCCACCATCCATCCGCCCCACCATCCATCCGCACCCCCACCATCTATCCATCCAGCCCCCCACCATCCATCCATCCACCCCATCCATCCACACCCCCACCATCCATCCATCCACCCCCCCATCCATCCACACCCCACCATCCATCCGTCCATCCATCCCCCATCCATCACCCACACCCCCACCATCCATCCATCCACCCCATCCATCCACACCACCATCCATCCCCCATCCATCCATCCATCCCCCATCCATCATCCACACCCCCACCATCCATCCATCCACCCCATCCATCCACACCCCCACCATCCATCCCCCATCCATCCACACCCCCACCATCCATCCCCCACCCATCCATCCATCCATCCATCCATCCATCCCCCATCCATCATCCACACCCCCACCATCCATCCATCCACCCCATCCATCCACACCCCCATCATCCATCCCCCATCCATTCACACCCCACCATCCATCCCCCATCCATCCATCCACCCCTCATCCATCCACACCCCCACCATCCATCCACCCACACCCCCACCGTCCATCCACACCCCCACCCCCATCCATCCATCCACCCCCCAGCCCCTCCATCTGCCTGTCCCGGAGAAAGGCCCTGAGTGCCCAGACAGTGCTAGGCATCCTACAGGTGCAGGAACACAGCCAGACTAAGACAGATAACACCCCTGCCTCCATGGGGCTTACAGTCTCCTGCAGGAAAAGGAATGGTTAACAAGACGATTAATTAAACAGCATGCTAGACAATGCAGGGAAATGAAACCTTAGATATGGAACATCTGAACCAAAACCTGAAAATATAAGGAAACAAGGTGCTAAAGTGTCAGCAAGGTCCAGGCTCAGGGCGGGGGCGGGGGAAGAGGGACCTGGCCAGGTCCTGGCCCAGTGACCTCGGCGCCACTGAGGGGGGCGGACAAGGGAGCCCACTTAGGGGGCAGCAAGGAGCCCAGGTCTGCGAGGCGGGGCCACACCGCTCCAGGGCTGGAGAGGGCCGCCCCCCAGAGGACCCAGGAGGATGTGCCTGAAAGCCAGCTGGAGGGCAGCAGGAGCACGGGGCCGTGTGGGGCCCGCAGAGTCGGGGGACAGCCTTGCGGGGACAGAGCATGGGTCACCCGTTAGCATCTGGCCAACAGCAAGTGCACCGAAGGCCCACGAAGTGAGCCGGCTGCCGCGGTGGGGACACTGGGCAAGCTGCTGGCCAGAGATGTCCTTGCCCCCGGGAGAAGGCCTGTCCTTGCCCTCTGGGAGGGTGGTCTCCTGGGAAAGGGGACTGGCAGGCATACCCCTGCCCCTCGGGAGCAGCCCACCCTGTCTCCCCGCCCCCAGCTCAGCCTGAGCTGCAGGGGTCGCCACGGTGGACCGGGGATGCCCTACTTTGTCTGCCAAGCACCCCCAGCCCGTGACCTGAGTGTTCCCCAGTGGCACCTATACCCCGACCCTCGGGGTCCTGGGAGTTTTGGGGTCCACGTGCTGACCCACCTGGGACCAGCATCAGGGAGGGGTCCTCGGTTGGCAGGCCAGAGAGCAGCTGAGTCAGGGCGGGAGGAGGAGCCCCAAAAGCGCCCCAGAGGGCCCTGTGTGCGTCCGCCCGTCGCAGCAGCCCACCCGCAGGCCTGACTCCTGCGGGCTCCGAGCTCCCCTCAGCCTGGCACAGGAGCCCAGTGCGGGGGTTGGGGGGCCTGCAGGCCAAGAGGGGAGAGGGCGGCAGGGGCATCTCATCCACCCACAGACGGAGAGCCCCCAGGAGGCCTCAGAGGACAGTTGGTGCTGCCAGGGGATGGGCTGCCCTGGGAGGTTGGGTAGAGGTCCTCAAGGAGCCCACCCCCCCAAACAGCAAGACACCCTCATCTGAAACCTAACTGGGCAGGCCCAGGGGCCAGTGAGCCAGGCAAGGGCCCAGAATCAACAGCGGCCCCGGCAGCCCTCAGCCTCCTGCCCACTCACCACCTGACCCCTGGCTGGCAAGCCCAGGTGCCCTGACCCACCCGTTTCACAGAAGCAACGACCGAGGCAAGCAGCAAACCCAGGTCACCCAGCTGGCTAGCGGAGACGTGGACCTAAAGTCAGGACAAGGCACCCGAAGCCTCACTGTGCCCAGAGGGTGACCTGGGGGCGGAGGGGCAGGGAGTGGACCCATCAGTCTGCCCCCATCAGCGCCAGGCTGTTCCGGCTCGGCAGCCGCCATGAAAACACCCATCACAGGCCAGGAGGCAGAAAAGAGAGAGGAACATGAAGGGATGCGAGGTGGCAAGCCTCTGGAGGCGACTGCAATCCCACTTTTCGGGCCTTGGTTTCCCCATCTGTCCACACCCCCACCACCCAGCCAATAGGGAGGTCCCTGAGGGCAGCCCAGGGCCTCAAAGGGTCTCCAGGACCACAGGTCTCCCTCCGTCTGGTGACACTGTGCGCGCATAAACTACACACGTCCAACACCCCCGGGGAACGTGGGGGCAGAGTTGGGGTGCGGGAAGCAGTGGCCACGTGGAAACAGTCTGCAGTGGCCAGGGAGAGAAACGCCCCACGTGTCAGCCCGACGCTGCTCCCACAGCCCCTCCCCAGAGCTCTGCCCGCTCACGGCAGCCCAGCCCTGCAGACCCAGACGGACAGCTTCAAGAAACGTGGGCAGCGGGGCTCAGGCGCCCCTGGAGGGGCTGGGGCCCGCCACCCACTCCGGGACAGGCTTCTGCTGCCACAGGCAGGCACCGGGCTGCCTAGTCTCCTCCCAGACCCACGTGCTGGCATCAGGACAGCTGCAAACCTGGGGGAGGGCTGTGTGATGGCCAATGACGATCTGTCTGTTTCTCCCATTTCCAAAGATGGCGGGTGGGGGAAGAAGGATGAGGCGGGGAAGGAAACCAGGGATGCTGACCCCAACCCCAGGTCATCACCCTCCAGCAGACGCCTGCTGCATACGACGTCACCCACACACAGGTGAGGACACAGCAGAACCGCGAGGCTGGCCACAGGTCCTGTCCATGGCCCCCGTGAACTCACCATACTCACTGCTCAGATGAGGACGGGCTGGCAGTGCCTGGGCCTCCCTAACCCCACCCCAGGGTCCCCTCCTGCAGCGTGTCAGCCATGAGAGGCCATCAAGGCACAGACAACCCCCTGAGCAAACCAACCCCATGACCTGCTGGGCCTTGGATCTCAGAGTGTAGCCCACCCCTGCTCAGGAGCTCCCTGCATTTCCGGGGGGTCACCCCACCCCACCTATGTTCCCAAGCCAGGCCCTGCATTGGAGCCTGCAACTCTGCACCCTGCACGCCAGGCCGAGGCCACGTCAACCCTGGAGCCCCTCGTCCCACCAAGGTGGCCCAACCCGAGGGTCCTCCTAAGAGGACTTCAGTTCTCTGGCTGAAGCAGCAACGGGTCCCTCTCGCCACAGGCCTGCCAGCCCCCCGAGCTGTGGGGCAGGGGCCCCCGACTGTTCTGAGCTCTCGGGGAAAGCAGGTCTCATGTGTCAACAGCAGGGGAAGACATGTGTGTCCAGTCCTTCCTGGAGCAGCTTGGCAAGGAGGAGAGGCCTGCCCTCCGAGACAGGCCGTGAACCGCCTTCCTCTCTAGCAGTGAAGTGCAGTGTGAGGTGGGGTGCTCTGCTGGGCAGAGTGGGGCAGGGGGCAGCAGTAAAGGGGGCGTCCACCGCCCTCAGGAGTGCAGACCTGCCCACTGCAGACACGGTGATGGGTCCTCAGCCAGTGACTCAGTTTTTCAGCCCAAGTTCCCATTTTTCTAAAAGAAGCTGCTTCAGGGAAACTTTGTTCCAAAAACGCAGCTCCTGAGGTCTGGGGGGCAGGCGGGCCCCCAGCACCTCCTCCTGCAGGTAAAACCGAGGCCCAGAGGGAGGAGGGAACACACACTCAGGGGCTCGGGGCCACCACCAAGAGAACCAAGCATCCCGAGAGCCACGTCCTAATAAACGCACGTCCCACAACAGGAGACAGGCCCCGGTGCACACTCACGCTCACTAGCTCACACACTCACCTGCATGTCCACTCATACCCTCGCACCCCCACTCGGGCCTGCACACCTCTGGCAGCTGTCAGAGACCATACCCGGCTAGAGAAACGTCTGGCAGCATGCATTACACACATACCAACTGGGGGAAAAAACCAGCGGCCCCACCCCTGCCCCAAGGTCAGACCCCCAACAGCACCGCCACCTGCTCGCAGCCCCACCAAATCACTGGTTCAGTTCCAGCAGTTCGCTTAACCATTCAAACACTATCCTCAGGGAACTGTTCTGGGCGTTGAAGGGCCTCATCAGAGCAGAACGCCCTCTGGAAATCTCCGTGTGCAGTGATGGAGGCAGCCCAGGTCAGACAGCCGACCCCACTGGTAAACGCAGGCGGGCAGGGACAAGACACGGGCTCCCCGGACTCTGTGCCCTCCACGGTGGCCCGCGTGCCCGAGCTCGGGCGAGGCTCAGTAAGCCGAGGTCCCGCGCCCTGGGTTCAGACGGGAGCAGGCCTCGGTGTGCTGGGCACGGGCCAGTCTAACCCCCACTGGTGGCATGCCGAGAGCAGCCACAGCCAGGAATCGGGGTTCCCGTGTGCACACGCACGTGCATGCTCGCCCGTGCACGCAGTCGCACCTCAATCTGCAGGATGGCCTCCTCGCGCAGCCGGATGGCCTCCAGGTCCTCCTCGGTGATCTCGGGAAGCAGCGCCTGCTCGTGACCCGACCACACACCATCACCCCCGTTGAAGATCTTCTCATCATCAGCCAGCTCAGCAAAGGCGGCCTGGGGGCTCTGCCGAGACACAGACCACCATTACCACACAGCCTACTGCCGCCGGGCCAGCCCGCACCGGGCACCCGGGAGCCCCCAGCCTGGCTCTGCGGGGGCCTGGCCCCAGCCTGTCAGTCGGGGCTGCTCCACAGGGCTGCGGGTGCTGGAGCCACCGTGATGGTGGGCAGACACCGGGCCCCTGCCCGCAGCCTGAGCACTCAGCTCGGGCCGTCCCAGGCCTGGCTGCAGCGGGCCCCAACAGGGTGGGCACGTGCCCCACGATCACAGGGGGCACGTCCACAGGCAGCCGTCCTCCTCCCAGAGCCAGCGCACTCCCTCCAGACCACGTGTTCACCTCATCGAGCCAGGGAGATCTTTACATAAACACGTGGATAGATGAATATAAAATAAAAGATCTAAAAACTCTGTTGACAAGTGCTCCTCGTCCAAGGTGACAATTATCACCTCCCTTCCCACTGTGGGCAGAGGAAGCAAGCAGTGCCAGGTGGGCAGCAGCCAGTGGGGGCTGGCCGGGGCCAGGCCACGTGCCCGCACCTCCTCCTCTCTGCGGCCCCAGCCCTGCCTGGGCTGTGGGGCGCGTCAGGTCAGACCCGGAACCGGCCCACTGGAGGCCCGGGCCTGTCACGTGCACTCAGCCTCAGCCTTCTCCTCCACCAGACGGGAACAGCGGCCCACACCTGTGGTACGCGGCCTGTGTCCACCCCAACTCTGCCGAGCACACCTGCACTCCCAGCAGGAGGAACGGCACCTGGGGCCCCCCACAGACGGTACGCCCCAGGCCCCCGAGGCGAGGGGACTGGGTGTGACCTGGCTCGTTCTTAACTTCTCCCGCTTCAGCCTTCATGTCCATGTGATGGGGCTGTGTCCAGAGCCATGGACAGGATGGACAGGGATGAGGGCAAGACCCCAACCAGGGAGCACGTGTGAAAGCCCCGGTCAGGGGCCATGGGGTGCCGGAAGTCCCCATGCGAGTGAGTCACGGGGCACAGGGGGCCCTGTGCCTGCAGGGGACCCCGACGGTACACCCCTCCCTGCAGCAGAGGCTGCTCCAGAATGGGGCACCTGGCCCTGAGCTCCAGTGATTCCACTGGCCTGGGGCACCTCCCGTGAGAAGAGCCCAGGCCGTGCACCCAGCGACTGAGGGGCGGACACGCCCTCTGCAGCCCTGCCATGAGCACAACCTGGCCAGCGTGGGCTGGGAGCACAACCAGGAACACGGGTGGGCCAGCGACAGTGACTCAGACGCACGACGTGAGCAAGTGCACAGGGTGCCACATTTGGCCATCTGGAGGCTGGTTCCCTGGAAGCCCCCGGAAAGTGCAAGGAAAGGGGGCCAGCCTCCCTGCAGTCGCGGGTGCGCGCCCTGGCCCCCACAGGTAAGGCCTGCCCTCCCCGAGCACCTCAGGACAAGGGACCAGGGAAGGAGAGGCGGCTAGCCCCGCTCAGACCCCTCCTGAATGATCAGAAAGCACGCTGTCTTCTCACAAAGCCTCGGTCTGGGTCCTGAGCTCTGAAGCCAGGATTAGGGTTTGCTGGCAGGGCACTGGGGCCACAGCGCAGAACGCGGCCGGGGGATGGTTTTCCAGCTCACCGAGCAGCCAACAAAGGCGGCTTTCTCTTCGCTCCAAGGCCAAGTGCTTGGGTCCTGCTCTGACATGTCCGTTTCACGCCCATGATCCAACAATTCAATGACTGCTGGGTGAGAGGGGGCCAAGCAGTTTCCCGTGAGAAGAGATGGAGCCCAGCGAGGGTTCAGGGAGGCGGCCAGGCAGGACTTAGGGCTCTCAGGGGCTCTGGGAAACAGGCCACTGTCTCGCAAACTCTGACCCCGGGCTCCACGTGGGAGTATCTGTGACCCGGGCAGGAGGGCAGGGGTCAGGATGAGAGCTGTGTTTCTTGGGAAACACAGCTTCTGTGCAGCAGCCCCAAGACTGGTCATCCATTCCTCCATACAGCAAAGGCTGTGGTCAGCTGATGGACATCTCTGGGAGCTCTGCAAAGCCCGGAACAAAGGACTGGTGAGACGCTCAATCCTCCCCCAGCCCCGTGTTAAGTAACGGAACTGCTGCCGGGGTGCGGCTCTGAGGGGGACACACGACTAAAGAGCCCCCCGCAGATGTGCAGATGAGGTGGTCTCTGCTGCTGTAGCCCAGGGAAATAGGGCTCCTGGGACCACACACTGCACTGGCGCTGGCAATGAACGCTGGAGAGCGTTCCTGGCACGGGACGGGCTCCACCCTGCCTGGGGGCAGCACCCAGCCCAGGAGCCCCCAGGGGCTGCCCACCAGTTGGGCCTGACCCTAGTTGGAGGCTGAGCCAGGACCCAGTTGAGGCGGCGGCCGACACAGCCAAGGAGGTCGACCTGCTCCCAGCCACGCCAGCGCTCAGCTTGGAGAACAGACAGGCACCTCTGCTCCTGCCGGGACCACCAGCCTGCAGATGGCGGCCCCAAACTCTGGACCATCAACGCAACAGCATCCCCAGGCTGAATCTGTAGTGTCAGCTCACCCACTACAGCTTGCGAAAATTTCTGGAAATCACCTTTCATAACTTCTTGGAACCACTGTTGGCCATTCTCTTCCCCTTTAGGAAACATTCTACTGAAATAGGGCATGAGCAGTTGAATGCACAAATCACACGTGGACAGGTCTGTGAACTTTAATCAAGGAAAGACTTCCAGGTCAAGATATAGACATTCCAGGCCCCTACTCAGGACGCTGCCCACAAGCGAGGACCGTCTGGCTTCCGACTCTGCCTGTTGCTCCGGCCGGGTTTGGACCTGTCCTCTGTGCTCAGCGTGTGTCTGAAAGCACCAGCACTTGCTGGCCACAGACCACCCCTCTGCTGCCAGCCTTTCACGCACAGACTCAGCACAAATGCTGTAGGCTGGCTCTCCCCCAGGTGTCAGCTACTGCATGGCGTGCTGTGCTCAGCGTTCTTTGACGTGACTTTCCACTGGGTACACACCTGGGAGGAGCTGCAAGGCCCGGGCAGGAAGACCTTTCGCTCCACAGACATGTTCAGCAACCGGAGTAGGGGCACCACACACACTCCCGTTTAGCGCGTGAGACCTCCAGCTGCTCCACAGCTTCCCGAGTTTTCACCTGTTCTTTCTAGTTGTGTTGGTGGGTGCAAGGTGTGCAGAGACGGAGCACCGTGGGTTCACTCTGCGTGCTTCCAGCGACACACGCTGAGCATATCCATGTGCTCACCAGCCATTCCAATGCCCCCTTTCCAACGTGACCCCCAAGGTGCTTGCCCTTTTATGGTAGACATGCAGCCATCTGCACCTACGACTGCAGATCTTTACACACTGCGGATGTAAATCCTTTCAGATGTGCGTTGTGCAAGTGCCTTTGCTCGTTCTGGGGGCCGCCTCTTCACTCTCAGGGGTGTCCAGACTTTAACAAAGTCAACTTTACCACCTTTTCTTCACAGTAAGTGCATTTTCATCTGTGCGAGAGGACGACAGCCTCCAAGGGCAGCTTCCAGACACTTCACTGCCTTACTGTTCCTGCCCAGATCTGTGATCCCGGAAGGCGTTCTGAGCCGGGCAAGCTGAGGGGAAGGGTCTGCTGGGGGTGGCAGCCTGGTGCCCAGAGTCCTCCAGTCCCTCTCCGGCCACACAGCAATGGCCCTGGCCTGGAAGGTCTGCACAGCCTGAACCGGCTGCCGCCTGCGTGCAAGTCTTGTCCTGCACGCAGCTCCCCGCCAGCTCCGACACGGAGACCAGAGGGCGGCGTGTTTAGACCTGTGCTTGCCGTGTGCCCAACAGGACCCTTCCCAGCTCAGCCATCAGCCGATCAGCATCAAGCCCGGTGCAGACCCTGCACTTCCCACTCTGCGGCCGTGCACCCCGCACCACCCAGGCACCCATGTGCGTGTACATCTGCGTCTACACGCAACTCCGCTCCCACTGGTCTGTCAGCTTAGCCGCCAGCAAATACCACACTGTTTTAATATCTACAGCTCTACGTTGTGTTCTGATACCTGGGAGTGTCAATCCTCCAGCTCTGTTCTTCAAAACTGTCTTCATTATTTGGGGCCCTTTATATTTCCATATACATTTTGTCATCAGCTTGATAATTTACACACACATTCAAAACCTGCTAGGATTTTTGTCTGGATTGTATTGAACGTATAGAGCCATTCAGTGAGAACTGACTTCTCTGTGTATCAAATTTTCCAATCTACAAGTACAGTGCGCCCCTCCATTATTTAATCTTCTCTAATCTCTCTTTAGTACTGTTTTGTAGTTTTCTATACAGAGGCTTAAACAACTGGTCATCATTTCCTCCTAGTTTTGATGCTACAGTAAGTGCTATCTCTTTTTAACATCATTTCCAAATTGTCTTTGGTGGCACCCACAGTATTTTCTTGCACATTAACGTGGTAACAGAAATCCTGTTATATTCACTTATTAATTCTAAGTTTCGCCAGATTCATTCAGCTTTTCTAGTTACACAATCACGTTGTCTGTGAGGGGGTTTCTTCCTTCCCAGTCTCTACACCTTTTCTCCCTTTCTCCTGTCTCCCTGCAGCAGATATTCCCTGAGGCACACTGAAGCACAGAAGCAATACCACTGGACACCATGTCTCACCCGCACTCTCAGGAGCAAAGGTTTTAACATCTCACCAGTAAGGGCACTGCTGACTGCTGGACTTTTGAAGATACGCTTTATCAGATTAAAGGCATTCCTATTTAGTACTCATTTGCGGGAAATTTTGCATCTCCCTAAGTGGATGTTGAATTTTACCAAATGCTCTTCCATGTCTATTGAGACAATCAAGAAGATACTCTTACTTACTGTATTAACATGATAAATTATTCTGATTCTTTCTGAATGTAAACCAACTTTGCACTCCTAGGATAAATCCCATTTTAGAATGGTGTTTTACCTTTCTGTACATTGCTAGACTTAGTTGATCAATACGTTGGTTAGGGGACTTCCCTGACGACCCAGTGGCTAAGACACCATGCTGCCAATGCAGGGGGCCTGGGATCAATCTCCGGTCAAGGGGCTGGATCCCACATGGCACAGCTAAGACCAGTGCAGCCAAATAAAGATTTTTTTTTGTAATATTTTGGTTAGGAGTCTTTGCTTCTAGGCTAATAAGACATCTTGTTTTCTTTCTTGCAAAGTCCTCATAAGAATTTGGAATTAAAATTTACTAGCCTCATAAAACAAGGTGAGAGGTATTCTCTCTTTATATTCTATGTAAGTGTTTGTGTAAACTGGTATTACTTATTCCTCAAATATTTGCGAGAACTCATCACTAAAGCCATCTGGTCTGAAGTTTCATTGCTGGGATGTTTTTAAATTATGGATTCCATTTCTTTAATAAAGACTGCACTTTCCAGATTTTTTACACATCTTGGTAAGTTACATTTTTCTTTAAAAATTTGTATTTCATTAAGTTGTTAAATTGATAGGCATACGTTGCTCATATTATTACTTTTTTCATTTTTAGAAGCTTTAATTATATATGTATTTTCATTCTTGATACTAGTAATTTGTATTTTCTCTCTGTATTTTGATTAATCTTGGAGGACTTAATTTTATTACTCATTGTAAAGAACTGATCTTTCGCTTTGCTGAATTTGTCTATCGTGCATCTATTTTGTATTTCATTGGTTTCTGCTTTTTCCTACGTATTTTCTTTGGATTTAATTTTCTGTTGTTATTCTAGCTACTTGAGATTGAGAATTGGATCACTGATTTTCACACTTCCTTTCTCATATACATATTTGAATCTATGAATAGAATATAACTCTCTGTGCTATAGAGTAAGACCTTGTGTCCTCCCTGCCCTTCCCTGGAGTCCCAAGGGCATGGATCCTATGCTGTCCGCTAACGCCCACTGACCACAGTAAACCCTCAGCACCTACCTGCTGCTTGCCGCCCCTCTGTGCCGTGGGGAGCAGTGCTCTGGACTTCTCTGCAATTTTCTGTGGGATAAAGTAAAAGAGGAGGGAGGTGGGGAGAACAGAAAAGGTAGGGAAGAGAGAAGAAATGGTCAGATAAACACAAAATACTGGGCAATGACCAACAGTGAAGCACACCTCCAGATCCGAGAGAACGGAGCTGCCCGTGGACTCTGGGAAACCGGGAGCCTGGCTGGGTGTCCCCAGGGGGACAGTCTGCTGAACGGCCTCTTCCCACACACGTGGGGCGGAGGGACAGAGACACCTGTCCTCCCACCGCCAAGGGGCTCTTGCGAGGACCCTCTGGGGCAGCACTTGAGAGGAAAATGTCCCTCACGGCACACATACTGAGGTCACACCAGCCGGGTCCTGGCAACCATCAAAGGTCTGCAAGGCGGCCCCCCGCTGCTTTAGGGGATGGGGCTGGCCCAGGGCGGGTGCTCAGGGCATCTGTGCGGGGCCTCACCTTCTGCACCACTCCATAGCGCTGGACGGCGTCTGACAGCTGAGTTTTCAGGCGATCTAGCTGAAGATGCTCCTGCTGCAAAGAGACAATGGAGCTTCAACAGTCGGCCGAGGCCGCATCCCATCCCCGCTGCGCCTCCATCCCTGGGCACACTCCCAGGCCCCTCCCGGCCCGCCTGGCACCTGCACCACATCCGCCCCCAGCCTCACGGGCATCTCCACTCCCTCTGTCATTAGAGCTAGGCTCACCCCGCCTACTTTGCCACCACTTCCATCCTCTCTAAGGCCAGCAAAGGCTCTGGGGGCACAGCCAGCATCACCATGGACACCATCTCCACCCGATCCACACCATCTCCACCCGATCCACACCATCTCCACCCAATACACACACACACACACACACACACACACACCCAATCCACACCATCTCCACCGGATACACACCATCTCCACCCGATCCATACCATCTCCGCCCAATACACACACACACACACACACACACACACACACACACCCCCAATCCCCACCATCTCCACCCAATACACACACACACACACACACACACACGATCCACACCATCTCCATCCGATCCACACCATCTCCACCCATACACACACACACACACACACACACACACACGATCCACACCATCTCCATCCGATCCACACCATCTCCACCCATACACACACACACACACACACCCCCGATCCACACCATCTCTGCCCAATCCACACACACACACACACACACACCTGATCCACACCATCTCCACCTGATCCACACCATCTCCACCCAATACACACACACACACACACCCGATCCACACCATCTCCACCTGATACACACCATCTCCACCCAATACACACACACACACACACCCCTGATCCATACCATCTCTGCCCAATCCACACACACACACACACACACCTGATCCACACCATCTCCACCTGATCCACACCATCTCCACCCAATACACACACACACACACACACCCGATCCACACCATCTCCACCTGATACACACCATCTCCACCCAATCCACACACACACACACACCCCCCCAATCCACACCATCTCCGCCCGATCCACACCATCTCCACCCAATACACATACACACACACACACACACACACCCCCGATCCACACCATCTCCACCCGATCCACACCATCTCCGCCCGATCCACACCATCTCCACCCAATACACACACACACACACACACACACGCACGCACGCACGCACACACGCACGCTGTCCGCA
Organism: Capra hircus; assembly: GCF_001704415.2. Classification (NCBI taxonomy): domain Eukaryota; kingdom Metazoa; phylum Chordata; class Mammalia; order Artiodactyla; family Bovidae; genus Capra; species Capra hircus. Next base: position 80,314,972 of record NC_030821.1, on the reverse strand, counting down.
ATGACCATGAGGCCTGCAGCTCTCACGTGCTATGCCTGTCCAGTCCCCAGAACAAACCACTCCAGGGAGAGGTGTTACGACCTGACAGCTGACCTGACCTGACAGCTCAGGAGGCCTCAGGCCCGAGCTGAAGGTCATGTGGGGGGTGGAGCAGAGCCCTGAAGCACCTAACCGCAGGTAAGGCTGCATCTCACACCCACATCAGAACCGCAGGCAGCAAATTGGCCATCCGCCCCCCCCGCACCTCAGCACTCACACGCAGCCTCTGCCCTCCCGATGGAACAAGACCTCGTCTCCTGTTCACCTCTGCACCTCAGTTTCAGAATGACACCTGGCACAGAGCCAGCGCTCAGGACATACAGATGAACGAGGGAACAGACAGGCAGGCCCTAGATCTTGGCACTGCCGGGCCACCAGGAGTCCCCACCCTCTTCTCAGCAGGCAGCGTCGGCACCACCGGAGCTGTGTCGGTCCCAGGCCCTGGGACCAGGACTCAGACACAGGCTCCCGGGCCCGTCCTGCCCCAGCACCTCCCATTAGCTCCTGGGAGGGCTGCGACACTCCCCAGGCCCTGCACCTCCAGTCCCAAGCCCAGCCTCCGCTGCCACCACGCACCCCACGCAAGCCCAGAGGCAGGAAGGAGCTGCAGGGGCAGCGGCCGGCCACACTCGGTGGGACCAGCTCTGCAAGGCCTGCCCGCTGGGGGCGCGCGGCCTGGGGCCGCCAGGCACCTGCACCGCTGTCCAGCCTGCGCTGGTGCCCAGCAAACGGTGGAACCCGCGCTCTCTGCCCGAGCGGCCACGCGGCATCCTCCGCCCCACCCTCTGCCCGGGCCCCTGCCGCCCTCCAGTCCCCGGGAACGTACCCGGGGGCAGCCCCGCAGGAGCTCGGCCGTCTGCTTCAGGGCGCTGGCGCTGGCCGCGACCGTGCGGTTGGTCTCCTGCTGCACTGTGTGCCTGGGGGGGAGGCACGAGGGTGCAGGGGGAGAGGATGGGGGAGGGGCAGCAGGAAAGGGCGGTGACACAGCAGGCAGCAGGGTGGGCAGGGGCTCGTGGGGGGAGGGGGCAGCGCACAGGACAGGAAAAGCCAGGCAGAGGAGACGGAGCGGACAGGCCCAGGGAGGGGCGGACGAGAGGGAGCAACCCGAGGGGGCAGGTGAGGCGTGGAAGACGTGACGCTGTAAGCTCAGGCCAGCATCCCCAGGCCCCAGGGCCCCGGTGCACAGCCGCAGCTCCTGCACATCTGGGGCCCAGCCGAGAGCCCTCCCTATGGAGGGGCCCCTGGGGTCAGCACTGGTTGGGGCCAGGAAGCAGGGTGGCCGCAGAGACGGCCCTGGGCCCAGCGCTGAGGACAGCTTGTCCCTCTGGGGGCCGCACTGAGAGGCCCAGCTCCAGACCCAGGAGCATGGAACCCAGGGCCCAGGGTCTCTGCCAGATCCTCGGTTTAAGATTCTGAGTGTGACCTCAGAAGGCTGAAAAGGCCAGGCTGACCTCAGGCCCTGTGGACAGAGTGACTCTGGGCAGACCCCATCCACAGGTGTCCTGCAGGCTCACAGGCCCAAGCAAGGGCAGGGCCCTGGCCTGGCCCCAGGGGCAGACACCAGAGAACCTGCCAATCGGAAGTATCCAAAGCAACTTCAGAAAAGATAGGCAGTGCTGGAGGATGTCCACACTGACGCTGGACTCCCACAAGCTTCAGTGACTGAGACAACACAGCGCTGTCTCGGGACAGCGACAAGTGAAATGGAATCACCCCAAATGCACCCACGTGGAGAGCTTGAGTAAGCACTGAGAAAGGTGCCAAGGTATTCAAAGGTCGGTTCCTTTGAGAAGTGGCATAATCGTATTCAAAGAGTATCAGCCTTGACTCCCACCTCACACCCTGTGTCCAGGCAGAGGCTCTGAGGCCAGACACACAGGCAGCCCAGGGCCCAGCGCCCCAGCCTGGCACGTCTGCAAGAGGAGGGACGGGCTGGCTACAGGTGGAGCCAGGGTGGGGTAGGCAGGCCATGCCAGCAGCAGCATCGCACACAAAGGGGGTGATGGGCAGCGGCGGCTGTGGAGGGAGGGCTGGAGGCTCGGGTGCAGGAGCTAACCCCGACCAGGAAGGGGCCCAGCCAGGCCGCACTGAGGAACAGAAGGCAGGAATTCATCATACGGCAGACGTCCTGCCTGGGGCTCCTGGAAGGACCATCCACTCAGCAGCCCTTCCCAAGGGGCCCAGCACTGCCCTGGGCTGACGCCGACAAGCCCCACCGTCACGGACCGGGCCACCTGGCCAGTCTGGGAGCCCGTGCTGGGGGCGGCACCGGGCCACTCATGGCAGGTGACAGGGATGACCGAGCCCACCCCTGTCTCACGTAAGATGAGGAAAACAGGTTCAACCCTGTAAGCCTCTTGTGAAACTAGCTATACTTACTCAATCTGAAAGACTGTCTTCCCTCCTGTGATCAGATCCCAACTACTGAAATGCCTTTTTTTCAATGTGATGGCACAATGGATGATAGTGTATTTATTTTTTTTTTAATGTCCTTTCTTGGCCAAATAAAAGAGCTAGCAACTGTCAACGTGGAACAAATACAGACTTGAAAACCCTGCACTGGCCTCAAGTCATCTGAAAATGCTAATGGTCCACGAGATACACAGGTTCCCCCAGGGCAGGGGTCATGGAAGGCTCTGGAAGGCCAGGACCAGCGGGGTAGGCAGTCTGGTCAGGGGCCGCCCTGCGGGGAGAAAGGGTAAGAGGGCTAGGGGATCTGGGGGCACAAGGGGGCAGGAAGGCACGAAGCAAGTTGGGGACCTGGAAGCTGAGGCTGCGGGGAGAGCAGTGGGTGTCCAGGGAAGGGCCTGTGCCCCTCTCCAGACCACCGGTGACGACACCCTCCGGCCAATGGGCCAAGGTGGGGAAAAGCACCCGCCTGAGCCCAGGGACACCACCCCAGGGCCCTGACCCAGGAGCAGGCGGCAGCACAGGCGGCCCACACGCTCTCATGGCGGATCCTGACGCTGAAGACGGAGGAGCCCGAGCGTCACAGCTCAGCACCACGCACGCCGGCCGCGGAGGCTGAGCCCCTGAGGGGCGTGGTCCCAGTGTGTGCCGGGGGCACGCGCATCCCCAATCCCCAGCATCAAAAGTGGGATCTAGAACACTATTCACTTAAATGCGACTCTACAAAACGCCTATGGACTTGAGAGGCTGGCAGGAAACACCAGAACGCTCTCACAGCGCTTCCTCCGATGTCCCGGGCGTCCAAGTTCCCACAGGGAGCATATGCTACTTCCACAATCGGAAAACAATGCAGGCTACTTCAAAAAGGAAGCTCAAAGAGCAATTTACAACACAACGGCACACAAAATCTGCCAAGGGCCCTCGGGTGCCTCGCTCTGGACCCCGAGACTGGGCGGGGTGGTCCAGGCCTGCGAGTGTGGACGGACAGCAGGGAGGACGGGCAGACTGATGGAAGGGAGGATGAAAGGGCGGGCAGGCGGGCAGACAGTGGGCGGGGCGTGCGTGGATGGATGGCAGGGAGGACGGGCGGACGGATGGAAGGGAGGACGGAAGGGCTGGCGGGCGGGCAGACAGTGGGCGGGGCCTGCGTGGACAGATGGCAGGGAGGACGGGCGGGTGTGTGGGCAGACAGTGGGCGGGTTTGGCCTGACCACCCACCGAGAGATGCGGCCTGGCCCTGTGTCTGGTCTCAGTCGCAGAGTGCTCCTCCGTAAAATGGGAAGAACACTGCCCGCCCTCCTCCTCCCCAGGGTGCTGGCAGGATGCAAGGAGCCGAGGGCAGGGCCAAGTCCCGCCCTGAGGAAGTCCTGTTCTGCTGTCATAACTGCTAACTCCGGAGCATCCGGAGTCACCAGGGCAGGAAACACTGAGCCCACGGGGGACCAGCCCAGACCTCGAGTGCAGCCAGGCGCCCGTCTAGGGTCCCCCGACAGTAAGACGCCCTGTGAGGGGCCGGCCAGGGATCTCAGGGGCATGGGGCAGGTTGGGGCAGCTGCTGAAGGCGGGCACTTGCTGAGACCCGACAAGGAGGCAACTGCAGGCACTGGTCCCTGGGGTTCCTGCTCCTGGGGACCGGCCGTCAAACACGTCACAAGACAGGTTCTCCTCTGGGGGCCCCGGACTGCTCAGCTGGCCGAGAGCAATGGCAGGGGTGTTGGGGAAGGCCCACATGGCCCACGGACTACCGGGCAGCCTCCATCCTAGGAGCCCTACAGAGCAGGAGGCGGGGTGGGGGGGGGATGGCGGGGGTGCAGCTAGCAAAGCTGCATGGCCACAGAACAGGACCGGGAAGGTCCTTGGGTCCAGGCACAGTGCTCGGGGGATAGGTCCTTGTGTCCCTCTCCTGGGGTACCAGGCTCAGCTCTGCCCAAGCACCCAGCCTCCCCACGACCTAGAGGCCCCAGAGCCTCCTCTGGGCTGGACAGGTTTAGGATGGAGGCCTCCCGAGAGAGAGGCCCTGGCCTCTCCCGTGGACGCCAATGCCAGGAAAAGACACAAGGTCCTGGCAGCAGCCTGCGCCCCTCCTGGCTCTTGCGGTCCACCACCCCCAGCGCCCCTTCCCACGCAGGATGGCTCAGGCAAAGAGAACAAGGGCTCAGACGTAGGCCTCCTCCTTAGAGAGCCCCCACCCCAAGGCACACTGGGATCACAGCCACAGGGCTCCAGGGTGGCCCCCAGGGTGCCCTGAGAAGGGCCTGGCAGCCTTGGCCATACTGGCCAGGCTGCACCCCTGCAGAGACCTGCTTTCTCTTCCAGGGCCCCGGCCCTGAGGGAGCAGAACCTCACCCCAGAACAGCCCAACCCAGCCTGAAGAGCCAGGGGTCCCCCAGAGGCCGCCCCAGGCACTCAGCCCCCTCCTGCCCAGCCTGCGTGCCCACCACCTGCACACTGGCTGTGCCGGCGGCGGCCTGTCGTGCAGTGCCCCGCGGGGGTGTTCACCGTGTGCGGCCCTCTGTGCACTCTGGTGTGTTGCATGCAAGTGTGGGGACAATCAGTGAGGCAAACGGTGAGCGAGGGGGGTGCCCCGCCACCTGGAAGCACACCTGTGCACAGGGGTGTCTCCCCGGGCATCACAGGGCAGGGCTGAACCCCTGCTGCAGTGGCACCCGTGAGCCCGCCCAGCTGTGGGGCGGTGTGCGGGGAGGGTGGTGCGCTATACCCACGGGCACTGCACACACTCACAGGCTGTCCCGCAGCTCCTGCGTGTCACCCGGCGTCCCCAGGGACCGGAGGCTCTGCTCCAAGGAGGTCACTGCGGGAGAAGGGGCTGGAGTCAGGGGCAGCCAGGGCTCCACCAGACGTTCCCTACTCGGGCGTGCTGCCCACCCGCCTCTGCCCGAGGACGTGGGTGCTGAGGCTAGGAGTGACCCTGCACCTCCCGGAGCCAGGATACCAAGGCTTCAAGCCCACCACCCCCACAGCATCAGTCACACTCCGGCAGGGCCCAGGCCAGCCTTCTCCCCAGATAGTCTAGGACCAGGGCCCAGGCCTGCGTGGGGCTCAGGGGCTCTGCAGAACTGCCTCCAGGAGGCCTGCCTGGGTCTGGGGAGGGGGCTACCGTCCTCCCCGGGTCAGCACTCTCTGACCTGGTAGAGCTCAGGGCTCAGGGCAAACACCAACCCCTTCCACGAGGGCATGGGGAGCCCTGCCTGCCTCGTGTCCACGTCCCTGTGTCCCTTAGGGGTTGAGGACAAGCCCAGGCCTCGTGGGGTATGGCTCTCATCCCCACCCCAAGCCCTGGTGACCTGTGAGTGGGCCCTGCTGGTCTGAGGGAGGCTCCGACACGCTGCCCCAGGGCTTGGGCAGGTCACAGGCGTGTGATGCTGGAGGGAAGATGGGGGCTGAGGGGGCTCCTGCCAAGGTCACAGCCCGGCCTGAAACCACAGCACTGGGCTCACACTGCACCCCGCCTGCAGTCTTGAGTCACCCGGGCTGGGAGAGGGCACCCTAACAGGCTCGCCCACCACCCCATGTCACCCTGACCCCCTGCAATACACTTAGCAGCCCAGACAAGGGCAGGGCAAGGCCCAGACACAGACTCACCGTTGGAGTTGATTCGGAAGATGTTGGCTGACGTCTCTTGGAACAGCTCCTGGAGGTCACTTGGGTCCATCTGGGTGGCTGCAAGGAGACAGGGGAGGGGGCCACACCTTTACTGGGCAGCCTACAGAAGCCCAGGGCCACTGTGCTCACACAGAGTTACCTCCTCCCAGCTCTGCCCCCGGTGGTCTGGCAGAGCCGCAGAGGTGGAAGAGGGCTGCGATGCTCAGCGGGTGACGGAGGGAAAGACAAAGAGGCCAAGCCCGCCCCCCAGAAAAACAGCAGCCTCAGAAACCATGAGAGCCGAAGGACACCTCTAAGTGCTGAAAGAAAGGAAAAAAAATCAGTCAACCAGAATTCTATACCCAGTGGAGATACATTTCAAAAACAGAGGAAAAATAAAATTGTCAGGCAAAAAATGCTGAGAGAAGCTCTTCCCACTGGAAAGAGATGCAGAACAGGAAATGTTAAAGGGAGTTCGTCAGGTCAAAGGGGCCCTGGATCTGCAGGAGGAGCTGAAGGGTGCGGTGGGTAAGCCCAAGGCAGGCAGAGACATCCTGTCTCGTTCCTGGTCTAGTCAGCGGGCAGGGACCTCCGGGAACACCGTGTCAGCCAGCACGTGTGCAGGGGGCACAGATGGGAGCCCTGGAGGGCGCTCACACACCCGGGGGAGGCAAGGCTGCTCCGTGAGAGGAAAGCACCGGTCACTCACTCCAAGCCACCGCCATCAGAAACACCCGTGAGCCCACAGCAGAGGTCACATACAACACCACACTCCACTCGGTCATTCTGAAGAAAGGAAGGAGAAGAGAGAAAAGAAACAAGAACACAGGGGAAACAAAGCAACTATCGAAGTGGCAGACTCATCCCTAAACACGTGGGTTTCAACACGAGAGAGAAGCCATCTACAGCCGGCCATGCACCATGGCCCCATGTGGCCAGCAGGCACCACACTGGAGCTCGGGATCAGAGCCACTCCATCGCCCCCTTAAGGTCAGCAACAGCTCTGCTGCCCCCGCTCAGTCCACAGGGGAGACGCCAGAGGGACAGAGGCAAACTCGGCAGCACGCCAGACACAACAGGCCCAGCTCAGCTCAGCGCAGCGCAGTCACTCAGGCGTGCTGACTCTGCGACCCCACGGACCGCAGCACCCCAGGCCTCCCTGTGCATAGCCAACTCCCGGAGTTCACTCAAACTCATGTCCATTGAGTTGGTGATGCCATCCAGCCATCTCATCCTCTGTCATCCCCTTCTCCTCCCACCTTCAATCTTTCCCAGCATCAGGGTCTTTTCCAAGGAGTCAGTTCTTCTCAACAGGCAGCCAAAGTACTAGAGTTTCAGCTTCAGCATCAGTCCTTCCAATGAATATTCACGACTAATTTCCTTTAGCATGGACTGGTTGGATCTCCTTGCAATCCAAGAGACCCTCAAGAGTCTTCTTCAACACCACAATTCAAAAGCATCAATTCTTCAGCGCTCAGCTTTCTTCACAGACCAACTCTCACATCCATGCATGACCATTGGAAAAAAATCACAGCTTTAACTAGATGGACGTTTGTTGGCAAAGTAATGTCTCTGCTTTTTAATATGCTGTCTGGGTTGGGCATAACTTTTCTTTCAAGGAGCAAGAGTCTTTTAATTTCATGGTGGCAGTCACCATCTGCAGTGATTTTGGAGCCCCCCAAAATAAAGTATCTCATTGTTTCCACTGTTTCCCCATCTATTTGCCACGAAGTGATGGGACTGGATGCCATGATCTTCGTTTTCTGAATGTTGAGCCTCAAGCCAACTTTTTCACTCTCCTCTTTCACTTTCATCGAGAGGCTCTTTAGCTCCTCTTCACTTTCTGCCATAAGGGTGGTGTCATCTGCATATCTGAGTTTATTGACATTTCTCCCAGCAATCTTGATTCCAGCTTGTGCTTCTTCCAGCCCAGAGTGTCTCATGATGTACTCTGCATATAAGTTAAATAAGCAGGGTGACAATATACAGCCTTGACGTACTCCTTTTCCTATTTGGAACCAGTCTGTTGGTCCATGTCCAGTTCTAAGTGTTACTTCCTGACCTGCATACAGATTTCTCAAGAGGCAGGTCACGTGGTCTGGCATTCCTATCTCTCTCAGAATCTTCCATAGTTTATTGTGATCCACACAGTCAAAGGCTTTGGCATAGTCAACAAAGCAGAAATAGATGTTTTTCTGGAACTCTCTAGCTTTTTTTGATGATCCAGCACATGTTGGCAATTTGATCTCTGATTCCTCTGTCTTTTCTAAAACCAGCTTGAACATCTGGAAGTTCACAGTTCACATATTGCTGAAGCCTGGCTCGGAGAATTTTGAGCACTACTTTGCTAGCATGTGAGATGAGTGCAATTGCACGGTAGTTTGAGCATTCTTTGGCATTGCCTTTCTTTGGGATTGGAATGAAAACTGACCTTTTCCAGTCCTGTGGCCATTGCTGAGTTTTCCAAATTTGCTGGCATATTTAATGCAGCACTTTCACAGCATCATCTTTCAGGATTTGAAATAGCTCCACTGGAATCCCATCACCTGTGCTAGCCTGGTTCGTAGTGATGCTTCCTAAGGCCCACTTGGCTTCGCCTTCCAGGAAGTCACCCCTTACATGTGAGATACGGGAAGATGCGGGTTATACGTCAGAGGAGGGGACATCGCATCGTGTGACAGCAGTCACGAGCCGGCTGGAGCGGCCACACTGATGGCAGACAGAGGGGGACTCAGGACAACGGGTCCAGCCAGGGACCAGGCGGACATCGTCACGACAACACCAGGGGCAACCAATGAAGACGACAAAAGACCCCCAGGGTGCACCTCACGTCACAGCTTGAAAACACACAGAGCAGAGATCGTGGGACAGAGGCTGCCGGGCGCTCCCGGGGAGCAGGACGAGCAGACGGAGCAGCTGTCCGTCAGCACTCTCCAGGAACACGACCGAGTGATGTTTTAGGACGTTCCCCCCAAGCTGAGCACACGTTCTCATCAGACGCACAAGGAGCCCACGGAGGCTGCCGACACCTCGGTCTACAAAGCGAATCCCAGTGAGCTGAAAACAGCTGGAATCATGTACAACATGTTCTCTGAGCACAACAAAACTAGGAATCAACAGCAGAAAGAGACCTGGAAATAGACAGTTATTTGAAAAACAACACACTTCCAAACAACCATTAGTAAAAGAAAAGACTCACCAAAGAAATTAGAAAACATTGTAAGCGGAATGAAAAGATAATAACGTTCAAATGCACGTAAACAAAGTGATGCAGCAAGCGTAATTCACAGCAATAAGTGCTTCCATTAGGAAAGAGGTCCCCAGCCAGTGATACGACAGAAACAGATTAACCCCGACGTAGGAAGGAAGCATTAAAGGTCAGCAGAAATCAATTAAATCGGCATGGATAAGTAGAGAGAATTGATGATGTCAAAACCTGGCTCTTTGAAGCAATCAATAAAACTAATAGACTTGCAGCCAGATTAGCTGAGAACAAATAGAAAAGACACAAATTAGCAACAACAGGAAGGAAAGAGGAGCTCTCACTACAGGTCCTACAGGCATTCGGATGACCGGACCTTCAGGAACAAGCGGAGCCAGCTCCTCTGTCAGCTCAGATCAACGGGCAAGCCCCCGGAAAGACACCCAACAGTGAAGCTCGCTGCAGGAGAGCCAGCTGCACAGGCTGTTAAAGGGACCGTGGTGACACTCTCCCCACAGAGAAAGAACGCTGTCTTGGATGGTGGCCACACAGTTAAGGGGAGAATCATACCAATTCTACAGAAACCCTTTCAGAAAACAGGAGGAGGAAATGATGACCCACTCACTTCAAGACTGACTTATGGTTTCCGTAATCAGACTGCAAGGGCTGAAAAAGCAGTGACATGGATGGAGGGAAACACGAGAACGGGGTGCTGGGTCATTCCGGGTTCCTCCAACAGTGCCAGGCTGAATACCTACAGAACCTCGGCCCCAAACCCACCAGGCTCAAGCATGAATGCAGCAAGGACCACAGGGGCACAATACAGGGGTCTGGTGGATCCCTTGCCTCCAGAATCAAGACTGAGCGGCTGCACACGACAGGCCAGGAGAGGGACGCAGGGGTCAGCAGACACTGCTGGGAAGAAGGTCAGACAGACAGACGGACAGCGCAGGACGAGCCCCTGCCTGGAGCAGACTGACACTGCAGTCAGGGCCCTCCCCCATCAGCCCAGGGAGGCGGGAATCAGGGTGACCACCAGCAAGGACACAGGGGCCTGAGCTCATACAACCGCTGTGGACGACGGAGCAGCAGCTTCTGACAGCTGAACTCACTCTTACCTGGGACCAGCAATCCAACTTGGGAATTTATCCAAACCCTCAAGAAAGCAAGGCTGCATGTCCACACACAGACATGCCCATGCTCTTCCTCAGCCGGTGAGGAGCCCGCCCCCAGCATGGACAGGGCACAGACTGCCAAGTATAACCTCCTGAGCGTGGACGGGACGAGCTGCCAATACCCATGCCTCTGGTCAGTACAGGGAGGGAACCGGCGCTGAAGGACAGCAGCCCACAGACCTCACACGGGCTGGGGGCAAGAGCAAGCTGGCTGGTCTGGAGGGGGCCCCCACCCGCCGCCACCCCCACTCCAGCCAGCCCATGCCCAGGGCAGCAGGAGACGGGACCGGCGTGGGGACCGGGCGCCCTGCCCCTCCTGGCCCCATGGCTGCAGGCCCAGCGGCTTCACAAGGCCATCCTGCGGGGGCCACAGGCAGTTAGGATGGCACCAGTCCTCACACAGCAAGGCCCCAGTGCTTTCTGGGCACCAGGCGGCAGGCCTGCCCTGACCCTGGCCACCGCCCCCCGAGCGCTGGGCCCAGTGAGAGCAATGCCCCAGAAAGGCCAGGGCAGGCTCTGCCCAGGAGGATGGAGATAACCAGGGCCTCAGGTCCCCACCTGCCCACCCTGATGTCTCGGGGCCAGCCCAGCCCGGGCGAGGCCTCTCCTGGACGCTGAACCAGCAAGAGGGAAAGAACCAGGAAGGAACCGGGGTCAGCGCTGCCAGGACACTGCCCGGAGGACATGTCTTTCTTGCTCCAGGTCATGACCTGAAGTCAGGAACTCAGTGCCCTGCAAAGAGAGCTGCGTCCTGTCTGTGCCCAGCTCCCCTGTGACCCTGAGGGAGGGACGAGCCCCTGGGTGCCTGGGGCTTAAATGGGGCCCATCGGGCGGCAGGAGTGAAGGAGCCAAGGACAAAGTACAGAAGGATCCAGAGATCACAGGGAAGGTGGGGGGCAGCAGCCATCAGTGGCCGCAAGCTTCCTGCCAGCTGAGCTGGGCGAAGAACTCACCTCTGCGCGGCTCGGGGCCGAGGCCCTCGGAGGGCGGGGCCTGGAAGGAGAAGGTCTTGGCCACGGCCTGCTCCAGGGGCGTTAGGGGCAGGGCCTGAGGCGCCCCCGGCAGCTCGCCCAGCTTGCGCCTCACTACGGCCCGCAGGTCCCGCCACTTGTGCTTGAGGTCCACAAGGTCGCGGCGGCAGTAGCCCAGCGCGTTCACTGCCTGCAAGATGCGGCTCCACACGCGGTACCTGCGGGCAGGCTCGGCCCGCGGCAGGCCGGTGCCAAACAGAAGCTGATGGTGCTTGCTGACCCTGGCTACCAGCACCTCCGTCTCCTGTGGGCAGAAGTTGGGCTTCCTCTTCTTGGCCCGGGTGGTGCTGGCCATGTGGCCACGGGCCCTTGTAGCCGGCTCCTTCTGTGGGCCAGCAGGCAGCGAGATGGGCTCTGGTGTCCCACTGCCATCGGGCGTGACCCCTGGCCCTGGAAAGGCACCGAAAGGTGGGTGTTTAAGGCCCCGGCCAGGGCGGTGGCAGCTCCCAGGGAGCCTCCTCTTTGGCTTCCAGTTCAGAACAGTACTTGTTTCTGCCCACGGCCCCTTCCCTACTGGGTGTCCAGAGGCGTGGGTCTGAGTCCTGGGCCTGCCACTGCCTGGCTGGGTGCGGAGCTGAGAGGGACCTTGCTTCTGGGCCATGGTGCCCATCTGTCTCCAGAAAGGCCCACCCCGGCCCTACTCCCTCCAGCAGCCAATGTCAGGAGCAAGGGGTGAGAAGGCGGGGTAGCCGTCCCATCACGAGGAGCAGGCCCTCTGGGGCCAGGGCCAGGGCTTGCCCAGGGACATCAATAACCGCGGACATGCCAGACGTCCTGACCAAGAAGACTTCGGGTGCCGCTGACCTCTGCCTTTCTGCCCAGCTGGCTGAGTCCTGGCCATGGCTGCTCCTCCCACACAGGGTCCCCCTGAAGGGCACACCGAGGCTCCTACACTCTCCTGCCAGCCCCCCAGCTGCCCCTGCAAGGCAGATGGAGGCTCTGGGCCCAGGGGCCACAGGAGTTGGGCCAGCCCTTGCCTCTCCGTCCCACAGCGCTGGCCTCCTCCCTGGAGCCCACAGGGCCCTGACAGCCTGGCAACATCCCTGGTCCAGACCCGCCACACCATCAGCTGTCCTTGGGGAAGGAAAGGGCTAGTGCGGGTGAAGCCCTGCTCCCGCTCCCCAGCTTCCCCAGCCGAAGCCCCTGGGAGTCCATTCCCCACCCACTGACCCTCCCACCTTAGGGCACGGCATTTCTGCGTGGCCTTCCCTGGGACCCCCGAGACCCAGCATCCCAGCAGAAGTACCTCGCTTCCTGGCCCTCGGGCCTCTGGGGGTGCCAGCTGGCCCCGGGTCACCGTCCCCATCCTCACCCACACAGGGGTCCTGCAGGCTGCTCTCTGGCGATGGGCAGGGGAAATGGCGGATTCCATACTTGGTCCAACACTTTGTGCACTCTATAGACAGCAACGGACAGTCTCGGTTAAGCCCCCCTGCCTGGCTTGGGGCACCTCTGGTGGAGCAAGGCTCTCACACAGGACAGCAGGTGTGCCGGGCCCTCCAAGCATCCACACCAACAGCTCCACTTGCTCAGACCCACCTCTTCCAGGAAGCCCTCCCTGACTGCCACACCCCTCAAACACCCTCTTTTGCTGAAAGCCAGCACCATGTCCAGAACTTCAGATATTCTGACTCTCTCTCTGCACCCAGGTTCTTCTGAAAGGTGATACCAAGCCAGTATGAAACTCCTTACAGCAGAGCCTCAGGTGTGGCCCCCAACCAGGCCAGGACTTTGACCAGTGCACAGCAACATGCAAAAATGGAGAATAAGGCCTTGGGCACGCTCATGGCAATGTGGCATCTCCGCACCACCAGCACGGGACCATGCCACTGTATTTTATAAAACCATCGTTCACAGTATATCACAAGTGAAAACAAAAATAAAATCGGTTCCCTTGACACTGCTGCCAAGCCGAGGAGCGATGGTGGGCCCCCAGGGAGGACGCAGTTTCCTCTCTGATAATTTTCATTTATTCAGAAACACTTCCTGGACAGGTTTGCCAGAATTCCTGAGCCCGAAGACATGTGTTGTTAAGACAGACGGACACCTCAGGAACCAAGCTGCTTCCTGTGCACAGCTCTTCGGAATCAAAAGAGGCAGTGGTGCCAGGCTGAGACCACGCACCACAGCCAGGGCTCTTGGCGGGGGGGTGCACTGTCCAGAAGTCTGCCTTGGAGGAGATGTCTAATCATGTCAAGGGGCAAGCGAGGTCCAGAGCTTCAGCACTGAGCTCCTGCAGCAGCAGCCTCTTTGCAGAAAAGGCCCCCGCGTGGAGCACGTCTGTAGGTCCAGGATGGCCCAGCTCTTGAGAGGGCAGGGCCTGACATGTCCTCTTCCCCAGGGCTTCCGGAAGAGCCTGCGGGCAGAGCCTCTCCCCCAGGCGTCTGCCCAGGCTCCCCTGCAGGCAGACAACCCAGCCCTGGGGACTGCTGCCCGGAGAGCACTGTGTAAGGAGGGGGTGCAGCGGCCCAGGCCCCGCCACGGGGCCACCACCGGCTTCGTGGGATGCAGGGGGGCAGAGGCGCTCGATGCCCTCGCCACACGGGCGTCCGGTCAGCACAAGTCCAGGCCCGGCCCACCTCCCCCCGATGCCCTGCAAGGTCCCCAGACAGCCGTGGAGGAGCCAGTCTGGTCTGCTCTCTAGAATCATGTGAACTCTGAACTCTGGGGGCACAATATAAATGCAAATGCAGGCAATTATCACAGGAAACAATAAAGAGCATCCACCAGCAGGCGCATCGTGAGGGAAACCATCAGCACTCAGGGGTGAGGCCTCAGGCAATGAGAAGCCCAGGCAGGGGGTCGCCTCCACTGTCATGTCCGACCGTCATCCCACTGGACATGGGCGGGCGCCTGGCACTCTCCAAGGACCCACAGGATGGCCTCACGCCCCATCCCAGACCACGGCCCATCACACTGTCTCCCTGAGCTGGGGAGCAACGGCATTTCTGCCTCACATCCCCTGCGGCAAACATCTCTGCCAGTACCCCTTGACGGTTCCCTAACAAAGAGGCGTGGCTGGGCCGAGACAGAGGGAAGGAGGGGGTCCGGAGGAGGCAGGGAGCAGGGTGCCCTCCCCTGCAAGTGAGCCCACCCCCAACCCCCTGCCGCCGAGCCACAGGAGAAGGGCCAAGTTCACATCCTTCTCTCCAGGTACCTTCTCACGGTCTGTGAGCCACACCCTCTCTTCACAGACTTGGCCTGTCTGTATACAGATCTGGAGGCTTTCCTCCCATTTATGTGAGTTCTTTACATGATAGTAACTTCCCACTTGGCTTTTTGCTGCATTTGTGATGGGACTTTATGGCAAGAGCCCACCATAATCTCTGCATAATTAACTTTACGGTCCCCGAGTAACCCGTAACACTCAGGGCTTGGCACGCAGCAGGCAGTGGTGATCACAGCTGCTCCCACACCTGGGGTCTCAGTGGGGCCCCTCCGTCCTGGCCTGGAGCCCCAGCCTGCCTCCCTGGCAGCCCTGCTGGTCACCCCCAGAATCACACCCAGCACCCCAGAAGCAGCCCCAGTCTCAACAGCTGTCAGCAAATGCAAATACTCTTCTGACAGAAATGCAATCAATATAGAAATCAGTTTCAAAGGAGAACTAGGAAGAAATACACATGTTCGGAAATGAACTACAATTCTAAATAAATCCTGGGTTAAAGAAGAATTCACAGGGGAAATTAAATATTTACAACTAAACATTAATTTTAAAATGCTATATATTTTTGAATTGTGAGATTCAACTAAAACCATGATTATCTGGACATTTAT
Organism: Capra hircus; assembly: GCF_001704415.2. Taxonomy (NCBI): domain Eukaryota; kingdom Metazoa; phylum Chordata; class Mammalia; order Artiodactyla; family Bovidae; genus Capra; species Capra hircus. The sequence continues at coordinate 80,299,739 of NC_030821.1, read as the reverse complement.
AACAGAAATGCTTTTATCAGAAATGAATAAAAACTGGATATGAATGATCTTAGGAAAATGAAACAGCATCAACTCAAAGAAAGAAGGAGGAAAACAGTAAAAATGTGGGCAGAAAGAAATCCATCAGATTTTAAAACTAGCTTTTAATAGAGGTTCAGAAAATCAAGTCAGCCCTTTGGAGGGGTTTATAACGCTGCCACGAGTCTGTCGACGTTGATGACAAAACAAGAAAATTAGGAGCAACAATTAAACAACATTAGGAATAAAAGAGGGTGTGATCCAGGGGCTGGGGACCCTGGCGGAACGACAGGAGCAGAGCTCAGCCTGTTAATTCACTCCGTCTCCCCCGCGCCAGAGGGGAGCCTAACCCTGTCCATCTCCCTGGTCGGGGCCCAGCTGGATCGCGGCAGAGCAGGCGGTCGGGACCAGGGCTGCTGCCCTCGTGGCCGCGCCCCTGACCACAGAGTGACGCTGCCCAGGTCCCACTGGATAACATGCGACTGCGTGCCGTGCTACTCCAGGCAACGTGAACATTCAAGAGCAGACACGCACCCACAGAAACACAGCGAGCTGACCGAAGAAGAAGCGGAGAGCCTGGACAGCTGTCACAGATGGCATGAGCAACGGGCAGGCCACAGAGGAGCTCCAGGCCCTCCCGGGGAAGGCGGTTTTACAGCGAAATCCCAGACACCGGACAGGAGCAATCTTGTTCTTCCAAAACCTTACAAAGAACACAGCCAGCATGACTAAGCCCCCACATGCCACACGACACAGCCTAAAAAATATAATAATAATAGAAAAGGGAACACACTCTCCGGGACTTCCCTGGCGGGTCAGTGGTTAGGACTCCGTGCCCCCAGTGCAGGGAGCACGGGTTCTATCTCTGTTCAGAGGACTAAGATCTCACAAGCCGCACAGCGCAGCCTGGAAAAAATAATAGAAAATAAAATAACAATAATAGAAGAGAGGCCACAATCACCATTTCTACTCAGAGTTGAACTAGAGCTTCCAGTGGGCTCAGGACAGAAGGAAAAACACGAAAGATAAAAGCGTCGACACAGAAGAGGTGAACACTGTCATTATTCGTAAGTGACACTGTCTATACAGAAAGCTCAAGACTCAACAAATTATTACAATTAATAAAAAGACTTCAGCAACACGGCAGGACCTTTCGTCAGTGACTTTGTCAATAGACAGAACTCAACTACGTTCCACAGGGAAAAGCTGGCTTCTTCAAGAGATCAAATCCAGGGACAAAGAGAAAAAAGGAAAACTACAAGGGGAGCATCCAGAGGCCTGGCAAGACCGGAAAGGCACCATCAGCAGTGCCGTGTGCCTCTCGTCGGGAGCCCAGACACGCCGCGTCTCTGCGGGGCTCCCGGAACTCGCGGGTGGGAGGAAGCCCCGCTGCATCTGGACATCTGGGCACGGAAAGGAGCCCCGCCCTGAGGGTCACACAGGAGGCGTCCTGATGTCTGGGGGGAGGGGGTCGCGAGCGGGCAGGCGACGCTGGGCCGGCCCGGGGCATGACCCCCACGCCCAGCGGGCCAGGGCTGGGCGCATGACGCCGCTGCGCCTACTCTTCCGTATGGAATCTCCCACATTCAGGAAGCTTAAAAATAAGATGTAAATATTATGTAAAACCTGCACCGTCCTTCCTAGAACAACCAGTTGTGCGTGCGTGCGTGCGTGCACCAGCAACAAAGACTTGGAATCGGTACTGTGTTCCATTAACGCGCGCGCATGCTAAGTCGCCTCAGCCATGACCGACTCTCTGTGACCCTGTGGACAGGTTCCTCTGTCCATGGGGACTCTCCAGGCAGCAAGAATGCTGGAGAGGGCTGCCATTTCCTCTTCTCGTGGCTCTTCCCCACCTAAGGATGGAACCCACGTCTCTGACGTCTCCTGCACCAGCAGGCAGGTTTCTTTTCGCCACTAGCACCAGCTGGGAGCCCCTGTCCCGTTAATAATGGTTCTATTTACAAAAGCAGCAAAAGAAAGTTTTCATTTTTGTTAAAACCAGTTTAATGAAAGATATGTAAAATATTTATGGAGAAAATTACAAACTTCGTTGACATTAAAGACCCGTCAACAGAGAGGCCTACGGTCTCGTGGGCAGAAGACTGGTGAGGATGGCACGGCTGAGTCTCATGGTAACAGGGGATGGGGGCCAGTCTCAGCCCGAGTGACGGGCAGGGGCTCTGAAATCCATGCAGCAACAGAGGCCAGAGGGCCCAGGGCGCACCTAAGGAGCAGCGATGGAGCAGTCTGCCCTGAAAGTATCAACAGTTAGAATAACTGTGAAAATCAGGGTGCGACTCCGCACAGAAATAGAAAACTGACCTGGGGAATCTGCATAGATACCGCGCTTATCACACAGCTGGCACCGCAGGTCTGTAGAGAGGGAATTTTCGGTCAAGGGCCCGGGGACAATTTGTTATATCAACAGAGAAAAGTAGTGTATTACACTCCACCCTCCTCATACAGAAAAATCAATTCCAGGTGATTGCAAGACTTAAATATGAAAAACAAATTGTATAAGCTTCAGAGGAAGTAAAGGCAAAACCATTATCCTTGTGCTAGAATTTACTAAACAGAAAAATGCACATTTTGACAAGAAAGATTGATAAACACAGAGGTGCTGTAGTTAAAAACTGGCTTTCAGCAGCAGCACCACAAGGAAAAGCCAGCACGGTGGGCACAGCACCTCCAGAAGACACACGGAAACCCTGCCCATTGATAAGAACAAGACAAACTGGAGGGAAAAACACAGTTAACCTGAGACCCAAATGCCCAGTGACCGCGGGAGAAACTGATCCCACCAGATGCCGGAGAAACGCGAGCTGAAGCCAGAAGACGCCGCTCCAGGCCCACGGGCGGGCAGACAGCCAAGGCCACCGCCCTTCTGGGCCCACCAGACAGAGCCGGGCCAGCAGGGCCACCAGGCGCTGAGCTGCCCACCCCACCGCCTGGTGGTCGTGCTGACCATTGTGGGGGCTGTCTCAATAGCGCCAGCATCCAAGCTCCTCAGCACCAAACCCAGGGCCCAAGACAGGCGCTCCGACGGCCCGTCCCCCGTGGAGCAGCTATGCCTGCCACGACCTCACACGTGACTGAGCGCCCAGAGCAGGCAGAGGGAAGGGCCACCAGGCAGAAGGCTGTGCCTCGGGGGCAAAACCAGCAAGTCGCAGGCTGATTCAACCAGTGCAAAGTCAAGAGACACACACACGCCCACAGGGTCTGCTCAAGGACATGACATGGCAGCAAAACCTCGAGGACAAACCGCCAAGGGTGGGGAAGGGGGTGGGTGGAGTCTGCGTCACATTTCAAGTCTGTGAGCACACATGCTCACAAACTCACACTCGCTGCAGATCCCTAAGGACCTGGAGTCAGTTTCCCAGACACAGGTCTGGCAGAAAACCCCTCTGCAGGGGGATGGGAGCTGGGGGGTGAGCAGATCACAGAGCCAGCCCATGGCAAGGGGCCCAGCCCGGCACCCGGAAACCAGAAGCAGATCTGCCCTGTGGAGCCCAGGACGCCACCTGTCACCCATGGGCCTCCATTCCCCGGCTGTGCCCCACACGCAGCACCAGGTCCACACAGGCACCTACAAGGCCGTCCGCCAAGTACCCCAGCACCTGCAGACTCCACGGGACACTGTGGACGCCTGGACCCGCCCCCAGGCAGGGCGGCGTCTCCCACTCTGCTCTCCCCAGGTGCTGACCCAACGCCAACAACCCCGGCCCGTCTGGGGCCAGGGTCACCCCCGATCCGGGGTCAAAGGCAGGGCCAGTCAGAAGGACAGACTCCTTCTGTGGTTACCATGGTTACCAAGGTAACACAGTGGAGACGGGCCCCCGGCTGCCCCCCCCCACGCCCACGCTGCCCTTACCTAGAGGCTGATAGCCTTGTTGGGAGGGCCCCCCGAAAGGGCCCCGGCTCCCCAGGCCGCCGCTGCCTGCGATGGATCCATAAGACATCTTCTCACAGGACGCAGGGCTGCACCTTCCTGCAGAGGAAACAAAACACCGGGTGGGGGGAGAAGGGGGCGGTCAGAGCTGGAGCTCCGGTTCCACTCCCGCGCCGCCCACCCTCCCGGGAGCCTGACCGCTGCGACCTCACCTTGCAAGTCAACAACTAATGTCTGAACGTGGAAACAAGATCGAGCAGCGAAGAGGGACACGAGCGTGTTATTCAGGGTCAACAGCCTCCCCGAAGCACCCAAAGCAGCCACGGGATGGGAGGAAGGCGACTGGCAGGGGTGGGGGCACTTCTCCCTGAGTAAACCACGCAGCACGCCTTCTCTCTCTAAACTTCATGCGTGGAAACTTTTAAAACACTACGCTTAATTTGCAAAATCCCACAGAAATCCTCCTCCAGAAGGCTCGGCCTGGAAACACAGCTGCACGGGTGTCTGCCTTGAGCTAACAAGACCCAGGGACCCCAGCATCGTCCTGCGCGGCCAAGAGACTTGGGGCGGGCGGGGACCAGGACAGCCACGCACCCACCACGCGCCAGGCGCACGTCCAGTGGCAGGAGGGCTGGCCCCAGGGACCTGGCCGCGTGGGCGGCAAGGGCTCCCGCAGGAGCTCTCAGAGACCCTGGGGGTCCGCAGAGCTCAAACGGGGGCAGAGAAGGGGCCAAGCCTCCAAGCCACAGCTTGGAGGAAGGGGCAGGCCAGCCCTGGGAAGACAGGAGGGGCACCGGTGTGAGGCGGTCCCTCGGCCTCGGGCTAGGGACCCACCGGGCCGAGGGTGCACCCAGCGCCTGGTCGCAGGCGGGCAGCTGGACAGGACTGCGGCGACCAGCCAACAGCACAGGTCGCCTCAGGGGCAGAAACAGGCCAAGGGGCTGCCACCGACGTCCAGGCAGCTGAGGGGTCATGGGCAGTCCTGGTCTGAGGTGGAGGGAAGACCCCCAGCCTGCCCCATCTAGCCTGCGGTCTCCCATGGCCTGTGCTTTTGCTCGGAGACTGGGAAATGGAGGCTACCTGCCGCAGGGACCACAGAGCCAGCCCAGCCGGAGGACGCCCAGAGCGTGTCCTCTGCCTGCTGCCCGGGCCCCCAGCAGGGCTTTGGGCCTCAGGGGCCTGGGCGCACAGACCCCCGGGGCTCCCCCCGTGCCCCCCACCTGCCCTGAGCCAGGCTGCACCCTCGGCTCCCGTGCAGTGTTCCCGCCCACCCCGCACAGCCAGCTCATGGCCGACTTCTCCACCAGGGTGTCCGCACCGCGAGGGCAGGCAGCGGGCAGCCACCGCGGGAGAAGCAGAGCTGCTGGCAGCCCAGCGGGCGGGCGGAAGCTGCAGCAGGGCCAGGCCGGAGGGCCGGCGGACACTGCTGGGCTGGGGTGCCCTGGAGGAGCCCCAGGCCGCCTCAAAACTGCCAGCCAGACTCCAGGGAGCGATGCCCACTCCCCAGGAGGCCTCCTCCGGAGCAGCTTCCGTGACCACCCACCCGGGTGGCCAGCCTCCTCCGCCTCAAGCCCCCGGCTCACGGTGGCGCCAGGCTGTACCCTGGACATCAGCCCCCCGCAACAGCCTGAAGGGAGCTGTCTGTCCCTGGACTGCCCAGATCCTGCCCCCTGGGCACCAGGGGAAGCAGGGGTGCCAGGGAACGCCCCAGCAACGCAGCCCTGCCCGCAGGACAAAGTCCCCAGGCCCTGGAGGAGGGATCGGCCGGCCAGCAGGATACCACAGGATGCCAGGCTGGAAGGGGCACCCGGACACAGCCCAGGCTGGAGGCCAATGACCTGGCTCCAAGGCCAGTGCCGAGGCCACAGTAGGGCGGGCCCTGCCCGTGACCTCTGCCTGCAGCTCTCTCTTGCCGGCCTGGGGCTCGCAGAGGCTAGGGGCCCCCCAAGGCCAGGGCTGACCCTCCCAGCAGCAGACAAGGAGTGGTACTGTCTACAAGGGGACGTCCCAGCATGGGCCCTGCCCCCGCACTACGCCGGAGGGACCCCCAAGGATGGAGAGCGGGTCCCGGTGGGGCCCAGCAAGAGCCACTCTCTCATCTCTGGTCCCGCTTTCTCCTCTGTAACCGGGGCAGCACACCCGCCCTTGGTGGGTCAGGGTGCCGTGTCAGAGGCCTCCAGGAGTTCGTCTGTGAGCCGGGGCCCCGTGGCGACACTAGACAGCAGCAGCCCTGAGGCAGGCCGAGGCTTGGAGGCCAGAGGGGGCGCCCCGGGGGCAGAGAGGCAGGAAAGGATGGGCTCTCCCTCCTGCTCTCGGCCTCCCGGAGGCCTGAGCTGACCCAGAGCAGGAGAAGGGCACTGGGACCCCGGAACCCCTCTGCAGGGGAGAGCTGACCTCCCGAGAGGGCTTCACCATGCCCAGTGTCTTGCTCCTGCTACGGCCTCGGGGAGGTTCTCCCAGCGTGGTGATAGACCTGACCACAGTAGGCGTCCTCCCCGCTCCGGACGCCTCCAGCCTCGGCAGAGCACACGGCCGCATCCCCGGCCTGCCCCACCTGGCCGGGTGCATCCGTCCTCAGCCAGGACCCAGTCCCCCCCAATAGGAGGTACCAGGAAGGGAGCCCCAGGGAGAGTAGTGAGTCACACAAGAGAAGGCGTGCGGAGGAGGCCACCCTCAAGGCACGTGTCCTCATACTGAGGGCCCCCTGCACGCCTACTCCCACCCGAACACTCACAAGCCCCTGAGGGCCGACAGTGAGGGCTCCCAGACTCCCTCAGGCCTTGTCCGCCCCCATGTCAGCCATGTCAGGGCCGGTGGCCCCAGACACATGGGAGGGAGGCCAGAGACCACCCAATCCAGTGAAACCCCGGCGGCCGGGTAAGGAGCAGAGCCCCCAGGTCCGCAGAGGGAGGTGCATCCAGCCTTCCTCCTGACCGAGCCCAAACCTCCCACTGCCCTGGTCTGCACCCCCAGGAGGGCCCTTGGCAGCAGGCCAGAGGCGGGGGCCTGACGCACCCACTTGGGGAGTCCCCTCCTCCAGTACCTGGGCTCCCACCCGACTCTGGCTGTGTCCCTGCTGACGGCCCTCAAGACCTCACCCTCATGGCCGAGCTCAGCCACAGCCTCCAATCCCCACCCCAGGGCCTTGGGGTCTCCCCCCTTCCTCCTCTGTCTCCCCTCCTCACCCAGCCCCGAGCAACCACAGGGCTCAGTTATGCCCCGCCTCCCCTTCCTCCCCTCCCCAGCACACACAGCCCTGGTGGAGCCAGCTTCCAGGCACCGCGGGACCCAGGGGTTGGCACGGGCTGCAGCCCACTCGCTATCACGGCCCAGCGCCCCCCAGACACGGGCATCCTTCCTCCGGCCACACGCCAGGCCTGGAAACACAGACACGGGGCCAGGCTGAGGGGATGAGGTGGCAGGCCAGTCAGCCCAACTGCTAAGGGATGCGACTCTCCTGTGCGGTGAAGTCTCTGCGATTCACTGAACCAACACAGGCAGAGGGGGTCGGGGCAACGGGACTAAACACCTGACCTGGGCTGAGAGCGGCCGCAGGCCTCACAGGGCCCGCTCCATGTGAGGCATGTGGGAAGGCTCCCTGGAGAAGGCAGCCCTGGGGAGGAAGAGGTTCTGCGGGCTGGGCCGGTCAGAGGGAGAACGGCCACGGCCTGGCCCCTACCCAGACGCCCTCCACTCACCTGGTCCCAGGCGCGCTGGTGGGGAGGCTGCTGGGGAGCCCTGCCCTGCTTGCCTTCTGTGCTCTGCTCGACCCAGGCCGGTGGTGCGGCTCCAGGGAGGCAGGAGGCCCCGGGCTGTGCTGCTCAGAGACCGAGGCGCTGCCCTCGGGGGGGGGGCGGAGCAGCAGCAACACGATGCCCAGTCCTGCCCACACCTCTGCGGGACAGGCCCAGCGGCCCAGGCTGCTGCCCACTGAGGGCCCAGAGGACACCGTGAACCACCCCACAGCAGAGCCCTCCCTGGGCTAGACCCACGCCTCCCTCCACTGACCGCTACCCACGGGCCCACCAGAGTGGCTTCAGATGGGAGTATTCTGGAGCCAGAGCAGCTAGGAGACCCTACGATGAAGAGCAGGACGTCGCTGGAGACCAGGCTGCCCAGCACACCTGGCCCCATGCCTGCCATGTCCTGGGGAGAAGACATCGGGGCCACGGGGCCTCAGTTGCAGCACATGGGATCCTCAACCTTCACTGGGACACGTGGGACTGAATCCAAGGCCCCTATACTGGGAGCGCAGTCTTAGCCACTGGACCACCAAGAAAGTCCCTGAGACCCTGATTTTTAAAATGAGAAAACTGAACTCAGGGAGGGGAAGCGACTCACCCGCGGTCTCACAGACAGATGGGTCAAGGGCAAGGCGCCTCCCTCCGTGGCTGCAGCGCTCCCCACGCCTGCCCCAGCGCTCTGTGCCGGTCCTCCCACAGCCCACGGCCACAACTCCCGCACCACCGGGCCCCCCGCGAGCACCTGCCCGCCCACTGGAGCTGGCAGGCTGCGTGTGGCCGCAGTCTGCACCACGCACAGACATGTGTGGGCCACTCGCTCACACAGCTGTAAGCGTTACGATCACCCTCCCGGCCTCGTCCCCTAAGACAGTGTGATGCTCCAGAGCAACAGGAACACAGGTTTCTCAGTTACAACACACCATTCTTTACAGATAGGAATTAAGACTACTTGGAGAAATGGTTGATCCCAGGACTAGGGCAGAGAGAGTAAGATAAGCCTAGATCATTCTGTTACATGAAAGAGCAAGGAAGTGATCAAAGCAAGGCAGGGCCATCGCCAAAGGGCCCAGAGGCCAGCCCGACAGGCTTCCTTCCGCTGGCCAACTCGGCAACGATTTGAGCATGAAAAAAGACGATGGTGATAAAAGATTATACCTTTTATTTATCGTAGCCTCTAAAAAACATCTATCACGTATTGATTTATCTGGCCGCGCCAGGTCTTGGTGGCAGCACAGGGGGTCTTCCATCTTTGCTGCGGTAGTTTCCTGACCGGGGTGGAACCCAGACCACCTACATAGGGAGCTCAGTCTTGGCCACTGGGCCCCCAGGCAAGTCCCTGTTATAGCCTTGCAATAAAGAAGTAAAGTGAAAGTCCACAAGTCCACGTGGTTGTAAACACACACAAGGGAAAAAGAAAAAGCTCTTCGTCAGAGCAGACGTGGACAACTGGGAAAGGAAGGATGAAATTAGCAACATCCTTACGAGGACTGACTCATACAGAAAAGCCCAGCCACCAGGGCAACACAGGAAAGGACAGGTCAAGGAATGATAGTAACTCATTCAGGCAGAATGTCCAGCAGGCCTGAGAACTGCGGGTGCGAGTCCCATAAACGGCAGGAGATCCACGCAGTCTCAAAGAACCTTCCCCAAGAAACTAGGTAAAAGTGGAGGAAGGACAACTCTGCAGAGGAGAAACTTCACGGACGTCGGCTTAACCCCAGGGCCTGGGCCGCGCGGTGGGGCACAGATCAGACCTCGTGCACCCCTGCCGCCAGACAGCAAGAAGGAGACGGCAGCCTCTCCAGGCCCTCCTGCCAAAAACAAGGACCACGAGGACAGGAGACACGCCTGGCTGGGCAACAGCCCACAGCACAGCCGACCTGCACCTTCTCCTACGTCAGCGTCGCAGACTAGTAGAGACAGAGGACTTGACCGTCCAGGTTCAAGGAGGCCAAGGAGACGGCACCCCCAAAACCAAACGGGATCCTGGATTTCATTCAGCGGAGAAACGTGTCACTGGGCTCACTGACAAGGTCTCTCCCAGGAACACCAGGAAGACTCTTAGGCCAGAGTACTAGCCAGTGTTAACGCTGCTATTGACACCAGCCCCGGGGTTACATAACAGAGTCTGCGTTTGGGGGTCAGGAGCATCGTGTCTGCAGCTCGCCGGGCGGTCCAGAGGAACACGTGGCGTGCACAGGAACACAAAGAGGGAGGGGAGGAAGTGAGCACGGGAAAACGGCTATACGTGTGGAACCTGGTGGGATAGAAGGCTTCCTGTTAATATGGTGACTGTTCTCAAAACTAGAATTACTTTTTCCAGGAGTTTTAAGCTCAAAACAAACGGATAACTCTACTAGAATATTTTTTTAATCCTAGGAACATATTCAAGAAAGGTCTAAGATCTGTGTACTGATAACTAAAAACGAACACTACTAAAAGGAAGTAAAGAAATTGTAAATGAATGAGGGGCCACAGCAAGCTCGTGGGGGGCCACCGGGACCCCACGGCTATGGGAACCAGCTCTAACACGCCGGCCTTGGCAGTGAAATAACACACACAAATGCGTAAAATATTTTCTGAAGCTAAGAAGTTCCTCCCATCTCAAAAACAATCTATTAGACAACTCTTGAAGAAAGAAAAAAAAAATTAAACTGAAGAAATTCTTTTAAAAAAAGTGAAAATATCACCTATGAAAATCAACAGAGCATGTTTAAAGCAGTTACCAGACGAAAAGTCAAAATGCTCAATATTTCATGCATTAAAAAAAAAAGAATCAAATGGACTTCATAACTCAAAAGGTTGGAAAAGAGCAAAAAAGTCAAAAGCAACCACAAGGAAAGAAGAATATAAACAAAAGTTAATACTATTAATGAGGTGGGAAACAGAAAAACAATAGAACTAATTTACAAATTAAAATCCTGTTTTCCATAAAGTACTAACAAAAGAGACGACCAAGAGCTAAGTAGCCAAGAAAAGAGGGAAGAAACCACGAAGACACAGCATCAGCAATGAAAAGGCGGCGGGTCACCGAGACAAACGCGTTAGGGACTCATTAAGGCCCTGCTTTCAAACCTCTATACACAGAAGCTGTAAAACGTGGACGGGATGGGCAATCTCTGAAGAAAACGGAGCTCACCAGAGGTGACCCCCTGGAGACAGAAAGCTTCAAGAGACAAATATGGATTAAAGAAATAGAAAGTTGTCATGAAAACCACCCCACAAAACACCAGGACCAGAGGGTTTTGCGGGGGATCCTGCCACGTTTCCAAAGCCGAGCATTTCCAGAGCTCCATAAATTATTCCAGGGTGCTGACGGAGCAGGGCAACCTCCGGACCCTTGTATGAGGCACCTACAATGCTAACGCTGATAGAGAAACCTGGTGAACGCAGTGCAAAACACGGGGAAGTTACACACCAGCAGTGGCCACGCATATGCTGCCAGGCACTGAATGCCACAGCAGGAGACAAACTCAGTCCTGACCTGCTCACCTTTCCAGGGATGCGGGGCACGTGCAGCCTTAGGAACCCATTAACCCATTGATGAAGACAATCAAAAACATTTCTTAAAACGGTAAACACCCGCTAATCCTAAGAGGAGCGTTTGCTCTGTGGGAAACGGAAGTGGGGACTAAGGCTCGCTACCCACGCACCACGGCGACGGAAATGCCGACACAAGTTAAAGCTCCCAGAAGTAGCGGGCGGGGCAAAGCAGCAGCACCTAAACTCACCAGTGCCGGCTAGAGGAGAACCCCAGTCCCCAGAGCAACCCGAGCGAGGACAGGTCCAGGAACGCAGGGCACACGAGACGGCGGTCTCCCCGACGACCAAGGCGGAGCGGATCGCGTGGACAGCACCCCGTCCTCGGACAGGACGGCACTGCTCACAAAGACGTCGTTCTCCCCTCCCAGTAAACACCAGCCAGCCCAGGGCGCCCACACGGGAAGACACCACGGAAACAAGCAGATGAGAAGCACTGCGTCCTTCAGGCTCAGAAACCCAGAGCAGGAGGGGCCGACGCTGCTGCGACACGGTGAATCTGGAAACGTCACGCTGACTGAAGGGAGCCCGATGCAGAGGCCACACACCAACGACCCCATTTCTGTAAAACGCCCACGACAGGCAGGTCTGCAGAAGCGGGACACGGACAGGCGACTGCTCGCGGGTATGGGGCTTGGTCCAGCGTGACCAGAGGTCCGGGCTTTGCAGGCGGTGATGGACGGTCACCCTGTGAGGACCCTGAAAACCCCTCGAGCACACACGTCGGGGTGGGATCTGTAGGGGACGTGAGCTCTATCTTGACAATGTGATCGTTAACACATGCTAGAAAGTCTCTATGATTAAAACCGGGCAGGAAAACACAGAGCAAAGGAATGAAAAAGTAAGTCTAAAATGAGAACCACATACATATGGACATTTAGGATACAATTTTTAATGAACGGTGCTGGGATATCTGGTTAGCCGTGTGGGAAAAAAGTGGTTCGTGCCTAACATAGTGAGAAGAGCCTGCACCAAAGAAGAACAGCCACCCAAGTGAGAGAGAGAACAGTCTGAGGAAAGACAAGCTCCCCTGAAGCTGCATGAGAGACAGTTTCCTGGGGAGAACTCAGAGCCAAACGCTGTGAAATGAGAGGCGCACATGCGCCCGCTGCCTCGCCCAAGCCCCCCCACCTGGTCTCCCCCTCCAGGAACTAGGCCCCCGTGACACTGGCCCCCATGGATGGGGGAGGAGGGGAGCACTCCCGCCTGGCCCGGGTCAAAGGGGCACATTGGCACCAAGGCCACTTGCAGTCTGGGTCCTTCTCTGTGCCTCCAGGCAGCTCTCCCCTACCCCACATCCGGACCCCAGCATTTCCCCAGAGCCCCCTCCCTCACCAGTCTACTAAGACCTCCCCTTCTCTGGGACGCAGAGAAAAGGCCAGCAGGCCCCCAGGACTGGGCAGGAGCACGCAGAGCAGGCTGGGGACTGAGCAGGACGCCCTGGGGAAGGAAACCATCTGGTCTTTGAAGGAGCCGCAGGGCGCAGCCCCAGGCCCTGGGAGCTGGCTCAGGCCAGGCACAGGCACCTTCAAAGGACAGCTGGGCAGTCTCAAAGGCCTGTTAACAGAGGGCCTGTGGCCCGAGCTCACACCGGGAGGGCGGACACACACCCCACCCACGGGAGAGGCAGCGGACAGCCTGACTCCACCCCAACACCTCCCCCACAACTTGCTGGAGACACCAGGATACAGGCTAAGGGCGAAGACAACTCAGCACTGTATCCCCCAGGCCGGCCCCGGGGCGCCGCCTGCACTGGCCCTCAGCCACCCCCCAGGACCTGCCCCCAGGCCACTGCAGCCTGGGTGGGGGAGAGGTGGGGAACCCTGAGGGTGGGGACCCCGAGACCACCAGGCAGCAGAGGGGCACTGACCCCGCTCGGAGGAGAAGCCCTCCCCCTGCCACACAGGGGAGGGGCCCCAGGCCTGCGCTCCTGACCACAGGCTGGGCAAGGGGAAGCTGGGCAGAGCCCAGGACGGGGTTGGGGGTGGGAGGACAGCCCCCCCCCCCCCCGGCCCGCCAGGCTCCAGAGTCTGAGAACCTGGGCTGAGCCCACAGCTGTAGGAGCCCAGCAGGGACCACGACTCGCCCAGATGGAGATGAGGGAGGCCGGAGACAGAAGGGAGAGGAGGGAGGAACACAATCCCATTGGACGGAAAAGCAGCCGGGACACGCCGCCTGGCCACCCCTGCTCCTGCGAAGGCGCAGCCTGCAGAAGACTCTTGTCACAGACTCCAGGGACCCTGAACGCTGGAGCTCAGTCACGGGGGACTCAGCTCTGAACACGTCACTTATGAGTGGGAAATCCAGGATTACAGGCCCCTGGAGGGTTCTCGCAGATGAAAACACCTGAAACGGGAGGGAGGGACTGAGGCGGAGGCGGGGCAGGGAGGGGCCGGGCAGCGGGGGGCAGGGGGGTGGAGACGGAGCTCAGGCGGGCTGTGAGGGCCCCAAGGCTCACCACTCCCCAACAGACTGCTCGGAAAGACAGACCCATGCAGGACAGAAGATTCAGGTGCCCAAACACCCAGAGCTCCCGGTCGCCGGCCCCCAGGGACGTGACAGGCTGAGTGGGAAGACGCCACCCACAGTCACAGCACGGGGACTTCCCTGGTGGCCCGGACGTTAGGACTCGGGGCTTCCGCTGCAGGAGGCATGGGTTCCATCCCTGGTGAGGGAATCTGCATATGGGTGGTACGGCCAAAAAAAAAAAAATCACAGCACAGTTGGGAGTGCCTTCCGCCACCCCGAGAGCAGCCCTGTGCCCCCAGGGTCCCCTGGCACCGCAGGAGATCAGAGAGGCAGGGCTGCAGCAGCCCCGGCAACCACACCCTGCACCCACCCGAGAGCTCTACGCTGACAAATCAGACAGGAAGCACTCGGGAAGCCAGAAACACTACAAAATAAAAACACAAAGCCAGAAACAACCAAAATAGCCAGCAATAAAGAATTAAATACATCGCGTTAGGAATCTAAATAGAGTATGACGCAGAGAATTTAAATAGTGTTAAAAGTATAGATTCAGTTGTGGGGGACATGCTCACACACGACACCAAGGTGAAAAATGACGCGAGAAAAGCACAGGACACACAGTTACCCTGAGGGCTGAGTGTCCTGGCCACGGGGGCAGAGGAACCGCCACTAGGCCACCCCACTCCTGGGCCATGGTCACTCACTCCTGGAGGCAGCCCAGACACACCCCAAGAAGGCGGGGGGCGCACTGGAGCCCTCCGTCTGCTCGGGCTGCTCACGTGCGTGGCACACAGAACACAGGACCCACACGTGGAACACAAGAAGCAGGACAGAGCCCGGCGGGCGACGGCATTTGTGCAACAGCAGAAGGGACATGTGGTACCTCGGGGGTCACGGCCAACCCAGCTGCACACACTTACATACCCTGAGCCGACGGACACGCACAACAGGGCCTCGAAACACCACGGTAGGGGTGGGGGGGATCCTGTCCACGGGAGACAAACCCACAGTCGCCAGACAAGGCCGGGCCACAGGAGATTAGAGGTGGGAACGGCAAGTGGTCACCAGGGGTACAGGGATTCTGTGCCAGTGTGAAAAAGTTCTGGAATCAGGTGGTGATGGCCACACACCATGAAGAACGGACATTGCTAAAGCGCACTCTGTTAATGCATAAGACGGCACGTGAGTCCCACCACAGAGCTGCCCAGAGTGGGTGGTGGGCCACAGGAGGCTGCGGGCGGACGAACTGCCTTGGTGCGGGCCAGGGCCTCCCAAGCTCTCTGCCAGGCCCACATGTCACTTTTATGATCAGGAGAAGGAAAGATAAACGCGGTCCTTGAGCCCAGCAAACACACACACTAGCACTGCTGGTCCGGACGCGTGGGCAGCAGGTGGCATTCCACCAGGCCGGGCGGCATGTGGCCGCGGTCACCACTGTGCCCAGGATGGAAGAGCACACAGCAGATCCTCAGGCTGCCTGCTGGCATATGGGCCCGTGGCACGCCAACGCCACGCCCGGCCACCTGAGGCCATGGGAGCTGCCTGGTGATACCCATGTCTGCAGAGCACACAGCCAGGAGCCTGCCTGGGAAGCCTCAGCAAATGGGCACAGCCACTTGCTTTCAGGTCACTTTGTTAATTTCTGCAGCCTGGTGGAGGCTGAAGGCTCAGCTGTCCACAAATGGGTCTTCATCCCCAGCCAACCCCAGCCTGGCCCAGGAGGAACCCAGGCTGACCCTCGACCCAGCCGCAGCAGGATCAGGCCAGGGCACCCAGTGGCCCCTGCCCCTGGCCACGGAGCAGCCTGCACCCTAGGAGTCCCCAGCTCATCACCTCCTAGCTGAGAGAACTTGCACCTCCTGGCACCTGTGACAAGGAGACAAGGCCACAGACCTACTTCTCCACGGGGCTGCGTTAACTCCTGGAAGCGCGTCAGCTGCACAGCCGTGCTCACTGCTCCGTCCACGTCCCAGCCCTGCGGCACCCACCACTGATGGGAGACCCTGAGACACAGAGCCGGCTGGGCCACCTCTCACCACGCACGCACACCTGGGCCAGACCCCAGGGCCCCACGCACGTGTGCCTGTGTGCGCAGAGGCAGAGGAGGGGCCGGGGGCTGCAGTGATACGCAGTGGAGTGTTGCTATAGCAACTTGGATTCCATGTCAAACACAGCGCCAACCAGGCACCCCAGGCACCCCGAGAACAGTGCCCAGAACAGCCACGGGGAAGCAGGAATTGCTGACAGCACCAAAGGGTGGTTGGGACGCTGGGCACACAAGCCCTTCCCCCACCCCACCTGCCACTCCGCCCCCACCCCAGCCCTCCTACCGCCCTCCCCGGAAAGGCCACGGGAGGCCCGGCTTCAGGGCCTGGCTCTGCCCATCACCCTGCTGCCTGCCCATCAGCCGAGCCCGCAGGATGGCAGCGGGCAGGGAGCATGGAGACTGGGCCTGAGTCATGAGGGCAGGGGCGGCAGCCCACGGCACAGCTGCAGCAGCCAGGAGTCATGCCCCCCACAGACCCCAGACTTCCAGGGAGAGGCATGGGGGTGGAGGAGGGTCATGGTGGAAGCGGGAGCTGGGGGCCCCGTTCTCTGGAGCGCAGCCCGCTCGGGAGGGGAGCCAGCCCGTTTTCTGGGGACAAGCCCCCATCAGGCCCAGGACTTGCAGCCCATGGCCACCATGTCATTTAACCTTGGGGAAGGAGCCTCTGCTGTTACACGCCACAGATAGGAGACTGAGGCTCAGGCAGGTTAGGAACCTGCCCAGGAAGGAACCTGCCCAGGAAGCCCAGATGACCTGAGGCAAGGTGGGATCCAGACCCAGGTCTGTCTCCAGACAAAGCCTGTGCTGCACTGCCCCCCTACTTGGCAGTGGACACATCAGACCGGAGCTCAGGACACGCCTGGGTGTCTCAGCCCAGCTCCCCCAGCAGAGGCCAGCGACGCAAGGACAGCCAAGGTCATCTGACGAGACAGCCAAAGCCCGGGGACTCTCCCTAGCCCTTCGTGGGGAGCCACCGACCACGGCGGCGTCCTGAGGACAGGTGCACTGAGGGCACCGCTGGCTGCAGGAAAACGGGACAGGCACATACCTGCCACCTCGATCCCAATGGCAAAGGCTTTATGCTTCTTCTCCCTGTGGGGAGGGAGGAGACTCTCACTGTCCCGGGCGAAGACAGGCACACACTCGCTAAGTTCATGGAAGGCCCCCGGTGTGGGAAGGCTAGGGCCCTGGGGAAGCCCCCACCGCACAGAGGGAGCGGGGAGGCATGGGCTCAGTGTGCTGGGAGCTGGGCGTGCTTCTGGAAGCACCGTCACCACCATCACTGCTTAAGTGTCCCGGGGGGTGGCTCCCTCCCAGCCTCACCCACCCTCAGGAGCAGCACCAACAGCAGCATGACTGGACAGGAAACTCCTGCCCTCCCCCACCCCTCAGCCCACATTCATGGAAGCAGGGTGTCCTCCATGAGCCACCAGCCCCATGGCGACCCCCCGGTCACAGCCACCGCCTCCTCACAGACAACAGGACGAAGCCATGCTGAGGAGACAGAGGCTGGGAGACGGCTTGCAGTCTGCTGCTTTCATGGGAGAAACGTCAGCAACTTAACTGGCTGAGGAGGACAAGACCCCTCCCACAGGAGGGGTGGGTGGCAACAGGAAGATGGGGATCCCCCTTTTTGCAGACGGCAAAGGTAAATCACAAGTGTCACTGCCCAGAGTGACAGGCAGGAGGTGTGGGTGGGCCCCAAACCCACACTCTGTGCCCAGGAGCTGAAAGTGCAGACCCAGCTGGAGGAGCCCCTGGGGAAAGGAGAGCTTGCCCTCAACCCCTAACCCACAGCAACTCCCTGCAACCCCTCCCGACTGCCCACCCACGACGCAGGGCAGGCCGGTGGCTCCCGCCCTGCCCCAAGGCCTGCAGGGAGGAGGCGTTCATGGGTAGGATGGGCTGGCAGGACAGAGGCGCCTGCGGACCTGTCCGTGGTGCTGAGCACAACGGGCCCAGAGACAGTCCTGCTGGCCCTCAACTAATGCTGTTGCTGCTGCTAAGTCACTTCAGTCATGTCCGACTCTGTGAGACCCCACAGACAGCAGCCCATGAAGCTCCACCGTCCCTGGAATTCTCCAGGCAAGAACACTGGAGTGGGTTGCCATTTCCTTCTTCAGTGCATAAAAGTGAAAAGTGAAAATGAAGTCGCTCAGTTGTGTCTGACTCTTAGCAACCCCATGGACTGCAGCACACCAGGCTCCTCCATCCATGGGATTTTCCAGGCAAGAGTACTGGAGTGAGGCGCCATCGCCTTCTCCGCAACTAAAGTCAATTAATGTCAATGATAATGTCAAATAATAGAAGGGGAAAGACTAGCAATCTCTTCAAGAAAAGTGGAGATCTCAAGGGAATATTTCATGCAAGGATGGGCACGTTGAATGACAGAAACAGTAAGGATCCAACAGAAGGAGAAGAGATTAAGAAGAGGTGGCAAGAATACACAGAAGAACTATACCCAAAAAAAGTCTTAATGACCAGGATAACCATGATGGTGTGGTCACTAACCTAGAGCCAGATATCCTGAAGTGTAAAGTCAAGTGAGCCTTAGGAAGCATTACTGAGAACAAAGCTAGTGGAGGTGATGGAATTCCAACTGAGCTATTTAAAATCCTAAAATATGATGCTACTAAAGTGCTGCACTCAATATGTCAGCAAATTTGGCCACTGCAGTGGCCACAAGATGAGAAAAGGTCAGTTTTCATTCCAATCTCAAAGAAAAGCAATGCCAAAGAATGTTCAAACTACAGCACAATTGCGCTCATTTTGCATGCTAGTAGGTAATGCTCAAAATCCTTCAAGCTAGGCTTCAGCAGTGTGGTAGTGAACAAAGAACTTTCAGGTATTCACGCTGGGTTTAGAAAAGGCACAGGAACCAGAGATCAAATTGCCAACATTCGCTGGATCACAGAGAAAGCAAGGGAATTCCAAAAACTTACTTCTGCTTCATTGACTATGTAAAAGCCACTGACTGTCCATATCACAACAAACTGGAAATTCTTAAGAGACAGGAATACCAAACCCCCTTACCTGTTCCCTGAGAAATCTGAATGCAAGAGAAGAAGCAACAGTTAAAACCTTACATGGAACAACTGACTGGTTTAAAATTGGGAAAGGAGTACATCAAGGCTGTGTATCGTCACCCTGTTTATTTAACTTCTATACAGAGTACATTATGCAAAATGCTAGGCTGGATGAATCACAAGCTGGAATCAAGACTGCCGGAAGAAATATCAACAACCTCAGATATGCAGATGACACCACCCTTATGGCAGAAAGCAAAGAACTACAGAGCCTTTTGATGGGGGTGAAAGAGGAGAGTGGAAAAAACTGGCTTAAAACTCAACATTCGAAGAACTAATGAGGTCATGGCATCCCATCCCATCACTTCACAGCAAATACAAACGGGAAAACGTAGAACCAGTGACAGATTTCACTTCCTTGGGCTCCAAAATCACTACAGTCGGTGACTACAGCCACAAAATTAAAAGACGCTTGCTCCGTGGAAGGAAAGTTATGACAAACCTACACAGCATATTAAAAAGAGGAGATATCACTTTGCCGACAAAGCTCCAGATAGTCAAAGCTATGGTTTTTCCAGTGGTCACATAAGGATGTGGGAGCTGGACCAGAAAGAAGACTGAATGCCAAAGAATTGATGCTTTCAAACTGTGGTGTTGGAGAAGACTCTTGAGAGTCCCTTGGACTGCAAGGAGATAAAATCAGTCGATGTTACAGTAAATCAACCCTGAATGTTCACTGGAAGGACTGATGCTGAAGCCGAAGCTCCAATGCTTTGGCCACCTGATGTGAAGAGCCAACTCGTTGGAAAAGGCCCTGATGCTGGGAAAGAATGAAGGCAAAAGAAGAGGCAGACAGACAATGAGATGGTTTGACAGCATCACTGACTCAATGGACATGAATTTGAGCAAACTCCGAGAGATACTGAAGGACGGGGAAGCCTGACATGCTGCAGTCCATGGGCTGCAAAGAGTCGGACACGCCTTAACAAATGAACCACAACGTGAATGAGTCCAACTTCTCCAGTCAAAGAAAAAACGATTCTCAGGTTAGAGGGTAAAGCAAATCCAATCTCACGTGCATGTAAGAAACACTCATGAAGGAAGCAGGAGGCGACAGGCAGACGGATCGTGAAGGCACGCTAGGCACATGGAGGGGTGGGCAGCCCTTTGTGACCCACAGTTGGGGAGCACAGAGACAAGGCAAAGGGCGGGGTTAAGGGTAAAAATGATATTCGTCCACAGGTGCCAGTAGTCGCAGGAGACACAGGAGGAAAGGACAGAAACACTCACGCAGGAATGCAATTCACTTCTCTGTCAACGACAGAGCAGGTGGACAAAAGTTCAGACACACGTGACCCACACACAGTCAGGTGGTGACACTGACCGGGACACACACTGGCCGCTGACACCCAGAAGACAGAGCAGATCTCCTTTCCAAGCACCTGCGGAAAACCGACAACTGACTCCGTGTTAGAAACACAAGAAGAACCTCGTGAAACCCAAAAAGCTCAAAAGAGAACAACTGAAACTCCCTGATCAAAATGCAACTAAAACCAGAGCAACAACAGAACCACGAAATCAAAAGACGCTTTTAAGACTTACTCCTCAACAGCTTCTGGACCAGAAAAGAGACTGCAGACCAAAACAGACAGCACTGATAAGGAAAACACACTATCAGAGCTTAAGGAAGGGCCTTTAAATAGCAAACACTTTTCTGAAAAGAACAGAAACAAATGAATCAATCATCTAAACACCTAGAGAAAAGAACGATAAGATAAACTGGGAGAGAGCAAAAGAAATTAACTATAAGCAAAAGTGATGCATTCAGAAGCAGAAAACAAGGGAATTAATTTAATAAAAATATCCAAAAGGTGAATCTTTGAAGAAGAAAAAACCCTACAGTGCAAACAAATAGCCAATCCAACCAAGAAAAAAAAAAAAGAGCAAATGCAAAGGAAATAATCACAGGAACCAAGGAAATTAAGAGAATAGTAAGCAATAGCTGCACTTGAGTCTACATGAATACATCTAACAACCTGGATGAAACTGATAATTTTCTAGGAAAATAAAATATCTATAACTGACCCCCCCCAAAAAAAAGAAAGAAAAATATTAAAGGATTTTCTTCCTCCAAATAGAAACAGAACAGAAGAGCACCAGGTCCCAATAGTTTCACAAACTCTACCAATACCGTGCAGACCAAACGTGCGTGAGCCCGTGTGCCAGGCGCTCAGCTGCGCTCCACTCTTTGCAGCCCCCACCTAGTCCAATGCTATTCAACAACTCTGCAAACACATCAGAAAGAAACCATCTCAATGACACCTACGAAGCAGGTGCAACCCTGGTGCCAAAACCGAAAAGAGAGCACACACCAGAAAAGAAAATGATGGGCCCAGCTTCCTTATGCAAAGCAGTACAGATGATCAATCAACCAGCGCAGAGCATCCAGCAGCGCCTTCGAGGAATTCCACGTCAGACCACGTGAAGGGCATTCCAGGAACTCAAGAATGTCTCAGCGTTAGCAACTCCCCTGAGTACAGTTCATCATATGACTATGTCTAAGGAGAAAAGTCACATGATCATCCCATAGGTGATTAAAAAAAAAAAAAACTAAACAAATTCAACAATAATTCTTCAGTTTTATTACAAATAAGATGCTCAATAAAATGGGCAGCACAGGCTCTTCCCTGACATATGGAAGGCACGTGTCTCATTCCAAACCCATGTCTGCCCCACGGGGAAACCCCAGGCGTGCCCGCCAAGAGATGCCCAACACCAGCATGACTGCTCTCCAGAATGCTAGAGGATCTGTTCACACGAGCAGGGACAAGAAGGAGCCCAGAATGCAGAAACTGGAAGGGAAGTTTAAATGTCACTACTTGCAGCTGCTAAGACTGGGTACCTGGAGAACCCAAGAAAATTACCTAAAAAATAGCAGAATTCAGCAAGGCAACACGGGACAAAATCAAGAGTAGTCACATGTGCATACACAGACAGAGGATATGCAGAAGAGACTCCTAACCACAACATTTAAAAAGACATGGGACTCGCCTGGTAGTCCAGCGATTAAGACTCCCTCCGTGTTTCCACTCCAGGGGACATGGGTTTAATCCCCGGTCAGGGAACTAACATCCCTCAAGCAATGCGGTACAGCAAAAAATAATAATAACAATAATAATAGATAAAATTCCTGCAAATAAAGAAAATGTGAAAGCATTACAGAAGAGGAGACCTAAGAAGCAACCGAGAAAATACACCACCTTCAGGAGCGAGACTCAATGTCATAAAGACATCACTGTCCCTGATTGGTACATTTAACACAATCCAATCCAAAGCCAATCAGGTTTTAGGGATGCAAATATGTGTATGTGTCTGGTGAAGGGACTGAGTAAAGAACAGGCAAGCTAATTCAGAGTTCATATAGAAAGATAACCTAGAACAGGCAAAAAAACAAAAATATGACAAAAAAGCAATGAGTTCTTTGAGATACTGAAACACAGCAGTAAGTGAAAGTGAAAGTGAAGTCGCTCAGTCGTGTCCGACTTTTTACAACCCTGTGGACTGTAGCCCACCAGGCCCCTCCGTCCATGGGATTCTCCAGGCAAGAATACTGGAGTGGGTTGCCATTTCCCTCTCCAGGGGATCTTCCCGACCCCAGGGATCGAACCCAGGTCTCCTGCATTGCAGGCAGATGCTTTAACCTCTGAGCCACCAGGGAAACACAGCATAAGGCCTTAATAATAAACAGAGACTACAGCTGCACACAGGGACAAGGCAGCAGCTGACAAGCAGACGCCATCAGTCCTGAGAGGGCGGTGACGGTGGACGCGTCACACATGCCGCACACAGTACAGGGCAACAGCCGCTGAAACAGTGCGCCACGGCGGAAGACAAACACGCAGAGCGACGGGGCAGGATGGAGGGCCCAGAAACACACGCACACACCGACAGCAGACGCATCTGCCACGGGCGCCAAGAACACACACGGGGAAAGGGCAGTCTCCGCAACAAACGACGCCAGGAAACTGAAGCTGAACCCGGAAGACAGTGAACTTGGATCCTATCGTACACCACAAATGCATGATAACTCAGTCAATTAAAGACTTACACAGAAGACCCCAAACTGTAAAACTGCGAGAAGAAAGCACAGGGACAAAGGTTCAAAACGTTGGTTTTGACGAAGATTTCATGGATATGACACCAAAACCTCCAAGTAACAGAAACAAACAAACCAAAAAAAAACAGCTGAGTGGGACTACAACAAATAAAAAGCTGCTGCAAAGCAAAGGAAGTAACCATCGGCGTGAAAAGGCATCCACGGAACTGGAGGAGATATTTACAGGGAGCTCTTCCTTGACGCACAATGGGGTTACACCCTGATAAACTCATTGTAAATTGAAGATGAATTGAAAATGCATTTAATACATCAAACTCAGCAAAGGTCACAGCTTAGCTTGGCCTTCCTGAAACGTGCTCGGAACAATCACATCAGCCTACAAGTGGGCAAAACCACCTAGCACCAAGCCTATTTTATACGAAAGTACGGACTGTCTCTTCCTGATGGCTCAGGTGGTAAAGATCGCCTGCAATGCAGAAGACGCCGATTCAATACCTGGGTCGGGAAGATCCCCTGGAGGAGGGCATGGAAACCCACTCCAGTATTCTTGCCTGGAGAATCCCATGGACAGAGGAACCTGGCGGGCAACAGTCCATGGTGTCGCAGAGAGTCGGACGGGACCAAGCGACTAAGCACAGATACAGCACGGATGGACTGTTTCAGACTGAACGCTGCTGAAAACGAATACGGAACTCGGCCAGGGCCCAGCTGTGCACACCTGTGCTCTCAGGGCTGACGGGGTGCTGCCCGCTGCCCAGCATCAGGAGAGAGCACCATCCACCCTGCCTCACTGGTCCAGGAAAAGATCAAATTCAGAACTTGAAACATGGACGCGTATCACTTTCACACTGAAAAGTCAAACACTGTAAGGTTGTTAAGACCATCATAAGTAAAGCATGCTGTGTATCGAATACGGGGTTAATCTCCAAAACACATAAGGAACTCCTACGATTCAATAGCTTAAAAAAAGAAAACTAACACATCACCCAATTATAAAATGGGATGAGGACTTGAACAGACATTTTTCTAAAGACGACATACAAGCAGCCAAGAGGAGCATGAAAAGATGCTCAGCGTCACTAACCATCAGGCAGACGCAGATCAAAACCACAGTGAGACGTCACCTCACCCCTGGCAGAAGAGCCACGATCAAAAACAAGGGAGCGTGAGAGAGTCCGTGCTGGCGAGGATGTGGAGAACCTGGAACCTGGAACACTGACAGCAGAGATGCAATATGGCACAGCTGATACGGCAAACAGCAGGAAGCTTCCTCAAAAATTAAAAACAGAACTGCCATACGATTCAGCAATCCCACTTCTGAGCATTTGGAGAAGAAAATGGCAACTCACTCCAGTATTCCTGCCTGGGAAATCCCATGGACAGAGGGGAGCATGGTGGGCTACCCATGCTCCACGGGGTCACAGAGAGTCAGACACAACTTGGCAACCAAACCAAAGGGCTTCCCTGGTGACTCAGCTGGTGGGGAATCTGCCTGCAGGGCAGGAGCCCCAGGTTCATCCCCTGGGCCAGGAGCATCCCCTGGAGAAGGGAATGCCAACTCGCTCCAGTATTCTTGCCTGGAGAAGCCCACGGACAGAGGAGCCTGGTGGGCTACAGTCCACGGGGTCACAAAGAGTCGGACACAACTGAGCAACTAACACAACACATACGATTCAGTGATCCCACTTCTGAGCATTTATTTGAAAGAATTAAAATCAGGATCTCGGACAGATGCACCCCACGGTCACCGCAGGGTCATTCACAGCAGCCCAGACATGGAGACAACCTCAGTCCCATCTGCAGATGAAGACGAGGTCCACGTGGCGGACATGCTTCAGACTTAAAAAAAAAAAAAAAACAAATTCTGCCATGTGCGACAACATATGGACCTTGAGGACATTATGCAAAGTGACATAAACCAGTTACAGAAGGACAAATGGGGTGACTCCACCTGTGTAAGACACCTAAAACAGTCCAGGGACTTGCCTGGCAGTCCAGTGGTTAAGAATCTGCCTTGTAACACAGGAGACCCAGGTTCAATCCCTGGTCAGGGAACTAAGGTCCCACAGGCCACAGGGCAACTAAGCCCAGAAGCCACACAGAAAAGACCCATAATGATCCAAGGAAGATCCCAGGTGCCACATCTAAGGCCCAACACAGCCAAAGAAAATAAATGAATAAATTTTTTAAAAATAAATAAATAAAATAGTCTCATTCAGAGAACCACTGAGTAGAACAGTGGTTGCCAGGGGCTGGGCCAGGGAAGAGGGGAGCGGCTAATCACCAGGAAGAAAGCTGCAGGGAAGCAAGACGATGCGGTTCCAGAGCACGGCTGGCAATGCTGCACCTGGACAGCAGGATGCGGCACTCGTGCCGCGCAGCACTGTGCACTTCAGTCTGTGAAGGGAGTTCAGTTCAGTTCAGTCGTCTCTGCCTCTCTGCGACCCCATGAACTGCGGCACGCCAGGCCTCCCTGTCCATCATCAACTCCCGGAGTTTACCCAAACTCATCTCCATTGAGTCGGTGATGCCATCCAGCCATCTCATCCTCTGTCATCCCCTTCTCCTCCCACCCTCAACCTTTCCCAGCATCAGGGTCTTTTCAAATGAGTCAGTTCTTTGCATCAGGTGGCCAAAGTATTAGAGTTTCAACTTCAACATCACTCCTTCCAATGAACACCCAGGACTGATTTCCTTTAGGATGGACTGGTTGGATCCCCTCGCAGCCCAAGGGACTCTCAAGAGTCTTCTCCAACACCACAGCTCAAAAGCATCAATTCTTCAGCACTCAGCTTTCTTTATAGTCCAACTTTCCCATCCATACATGACTACTGGAAAAACCATAGCCTTGACTAGATAGACCTTTGTTGACAAAGTAATGTCTCTGCTTTTTAATATGCTGTCTAGGTTCCTCATAACTTTCCTTCCAAGGGGTAACCGTCTTTTAATTTCACGGCTACAATCACCATCTGCCGTGATTTTGGAGCCCAAAAAAATAGTCAGACACTGTTTCCACTGTTTCTCCATCTATTCGCCATGAAGTGATAGGACTGGATGCCACGATCTTAGTTTTCTGAATGTTGAGCTTTAAGCCAACTTTTTCACTCTCCTCTTTCACTTTCATCAAGAAGCTCTTTAGTTATTCCTCACTTTCTGCCATAAGTGTGGTGTCATCTGCATATCTGAGCTTATTGATATTTGTCCCAGCAATCTTGATTCCAGCTTGTGCTTCTTCCAGCCCAGCATTTCTCATGATGTACTCTGCATATAAGTTAAATAAGCACGGTGACAATATACACCTTTGACGTACTCCTTTTCCTATTTGGAACCAGTCTGTTGTTCCATGTCCAATTCTCACTATTGCTTGACCTGCATACAGCTTTCTCAAGAGGCAGGTCAGGTGGTCTGGTATTACCATCTCTTTCAGAATTTTCCAGTTTACTCTGATCCACACAGTCAAAGGCTTTGGCATAGTCAACAAAGCAGAAATAGATGTTTTTCTGGAACTCTCTTGCTTTTTCAATGATGCAGCGGATATGTTGGCAATTTGATCTCTGGTTCCTCTGCCTTTTCTAAAACCAGCTTGAACATTTGGAAGTTCACCGTTCGTGTATTGCTGAAGCCTGGCTTGGAGAATTTTGAGCATCACTTTACTAGCGTGTAAGATGAGTGCAATTGTGCAGTAGTTTGAGCATTCTTTGGCATTGCCTTTCTTTGGGACTGGAATGAAAACTGACCTTTTCCGGTCCTGTGGCCACTGCTGAGTATTCCAAATTTGCTGGCATATTGAATGCAGCACTTTCTCAGCATCATCTTTTAGGATTTGAGATAGCTCAACTGGAATTCCATCACCTCCACTAGCTTTGTTCGTAGTGATGCTTCCTAAGGCCCCCTTGACTTCACATTCCAGGATGTCTAGCTCTAGGTGAGTGATCACACTATCGTGATTATCTGGGTCATGAAGATCTTTTTTGTACAGTTCTTCTGTGTATTCTTGCCACCTCTTCTTAATATCTTCTGCTTCTGTTAGGTCCGTACCATTTTCGTGTTTTTTTTTTTCATTTCTGTCCTTTATTGAGCCCATCTTTGCATGAAATGTTCCCTTGGTATCTCTAATTTTCTTGAAGAGATCTCTGGTCTTTCCCATTCTATTGTTTTCCTCTATCTCTTTGCATTGATCGCTGAAGAAGGCTTTCTTATCTGTCCTTGCTATTCTTTGGAACTCTGCATTCAAATGGGTAGATCTTTCCTTTCCTCCTTTGCTTTTCACTTCTTTTCTTTACACAGCTATTTGTAAGGCCTTCCCAGACAGCCATTTTGCTTTTTTTCATTTCTTTTTCTTGGGGATGGTCTTGATCCCTGTCTCCTATACAATGTCGTGAACCTCCGTCCATAGTTCATCAGGCACTCTATCAGATCTAGTCCCTTAAATCTATCTCACTTTCACTGTATAATCATAAGGGATTTGATTTAGGTCATACCTGAATGGTCTAGTGGTTTTCCCCACTTCCTTCAATTTAAGTCTGAATTTGGCAATAAGGAGTTCATGACAGTCAGCTCCTGGTCTTGTTTTTGCTGACTGTATAGAGCTTCTCCATCTTTGGCTACAAAGACTATAATCAATCTGATTTCAGTGTTGGTCATCTGGTGATGTCCATGTGTAGAGTCTTCTCTTGTGTTGCTGGAAAAGGGTGTTTGCTATGACCAGTGCATTCTCTTGGGAAAACTCTAATAGCCTTTGCCCTGCTTCATTCTGTACTCCAAGGACAAATTTGCCTGTTACTCCAGGTGTTTCTTGACTTCCTACTTTCGCATTCAAGTCCCGTATAGTTAAAAGAACATCTTTTTTGGGTGTCAGACTAAAATGTCTTGAAAGCCTTCATAGAACCGTTCAACTTCAGCTTCTTTTGCATTACTGGTCAGGGCATAGACTTGGATTACCGTGATACTGAACGGCTTGCCTTGGAAACAAACAGAGATCATCCTGTCGTTTTTGAGGTTGCATCCAAGTACTGCATTTTGGACTCTTTGTTGACTATGATGGCTACTCCATTTCTTCTAAGGGATTCCTGCCCACAGTAGTAGACATAATGGTCATCTGAGTTAAACGCACCCACTCTAGTCCATTTTAGTTCGCTGATTCCTAGAATGTCGACGTTCACTCTTGCCATTTCCTATTTGACCACTTCCAATTTGCCTTGATTCATAGACCTAACATTTAAGGTTCCTATGCAATATTGTTCTTTACAGCATCTGACCTTGCTTCTATCACCAGTCACATCCAAAACCGGGTGTTGTTTTCACTTTGGCTCCATCCCTTCATTCTTTCTGGAGTTATTTCTCCACTGATCTCCAGTAGCATATTGGGCACCTACCAACATGGGGAGTTCCCCTTTCAGTATCCTATCTTTTTGCCTTTTCATACTGTTCATGGGGTTCTCAAGGCAAGAATACTGAAGCGGTTTGCCATTCCCTTCTCCAGTGGACCACATTCTGTGAGACCTCTCCACCAGAACTGTCCATCATGGGTGGCCCCACATGGCATGGCTTAGTTTCATTGATTTAGGCAAGGCTGTGGTCCGTGTGATTAGATTGGCTAGTTTTCTATGATTGTGGTTTCAGTCTGTCTGCCCTCCGATGCCCTCTCTCAGTGCCTACCGTCTTACTTGGGTTTCTCTTACCTTGGACGTGAGGTTATCTCCTCAAGGCCACCCCTCCTGACCTTGGACATGGAGTATCTCCTCTCCACTGCTCCTATGCCATGCAGCCACACAGGTCTTAGATAAAGTGCTCTTATCCCAATAAACACATAATTTTAAATTCTAAACACAAATGGCAGTTTGGAGCATGGCTAAGCTAGCCCCTAAAACCAATGGGGGAAGAAATGGACTCTTTAATAACCCAGACAGGACTATCGATAAATCATCTGGAAAAAATTAAGGTCAGATCCGTATCTCACACCATATGCCAGAATAAAATACAAATGAATAAAAACTTTAAAAGCAAATCAACGAGAATGAGAAGAAAACACAGGATTTCTTTTTGACCTCGAAGCAAAGAAGGCTTCATCAACTACAACTCAAAATCCAAGCGCCACATATGAAAGCTGACGGATCTGATGGCACGAAAGTGGCAAGACAGTGAGGACGACAAAAGGCGGCAGCAAACGCCCGGAATCCAGCTGACACTCAGAGAGCCCACGTCCACAATCAACAGGGAAAACAGAACCAACAACGCGGCTTTCAAGACACGAACAAAGTCAAGGAACAGAAAGCTCCCAAGGAAAACACAAACAGCTCTTTGATACATTAAAAGATACCAAGTTCATTCATCACACAGGCAAGGCAGACTGTCCCCCTCTGAAGCCTGACCACACTCAGCGTGGGAGCGGCTGGAGGACACGCACCCACAACTCCCGAGGGTGTGTGGATCGGGGCACCCCTTTGGTGGGGGGCGCTGGCAGTGTGTCCTAATGAGGAAGGTCTGAGTCTTCCAACCCGGAGCATACATCCTACAAACACGCACCAGATGACATACGAACCAGTCATTCGTTCTGTCATACTCAAAGACTGAAAAAAACCTAGATTTCTATCAACAGGAGACTATGTTAAATTGATTCTGAAATATCCATATTTGAACCATTCTGCAGTTGTCGACAAGGAAAAGAGAAGCTCTCTGTACTGCCGGGGGAAGACCTCCAGGACTCTTTGGTTTGTGGCGGGGGGTGGGGGTATAAGTTTCTTATTTGGTTGATAATCATATTCTTATATATGTGGAAAGACAGGTAAGGGACCAGCAGCAGAGTCACGTGTGGAGACATGGAGCTGGCCCGCTGGGATGGGGAGACCCTTACCTCTCTGCTGCCAGCGTCCTTGCGTGTCTCTTTAATGCGTGTTTCTAGATTCATGCAGTTACTCACCCGGCAGTGCCAGATTTCAGCTGCAACTCTCGGGATCGTCCCTCTTCGCTGCACCACGCACCATCTTTCAGTTACTCTGCGCAACCCCGTGGACTGTCGCCCACCAGGCTCCTCTGTCCATGGGATTCTCCAGGCAAGAATACGGGAGTGAGCTGCCATTTCCTCCTCCCGGGGATCTTCCAGACCCAGGGATTGAACCCACGTCTCCTGCATCTCCTGCACTGACAGGCGGAATCTTTACCTCTGTGCCACCTGGGAAGCCCGGCTGCAGCACAGGGGAATCTTTATTCGTGACATACAAACTCCTAGGTGCGGCGTGTGGGATCAAGTTCCCGGACCCTGCGTTGAGAGTGTGCAGTCTTAGCCACTGGACAACCAGAAAAGTCCCTACCTTATACGTTTTTACTTTTGAACTATGTAAACTTTTCAAAAAGCACAAGGCACTGGGACAGTTAGACTGCGGTCCATTCACACCGCAGAACGGCAGACCCAGTGACAAAAAGCAGCAAAGTACAGATACGTGTGACAAGCAAGAAAAACCTCCAGGGGATTACACCACATGAAAAGAGTCAGTCCACAAGGGCTACATACTGTCTGATTCCATTTGTATAACACTCTTGAAATGACAGAAGAAAAAAGGAGGACAGGCTGGGGCTTCCTAGGAATTCAGGAGGGCGAGGGTAGCAGAGAGGTGGGTATGGCTACAAGAGCAATACCACGTGACAGAACAGCCTGTATTTCCACCGCATCCTTGCTGGTATCTTGGGTGTGACTCTGTGCTACAGCTTCCTGAGAAACCGGGTAAAGGCACACAGGAGGCTGGGAATCCGTTCCTGCAACGTGAACACACAACGTGGCGAAATATAAAGCTTAAAAGACACTGGGCTGCTGGCATCCATGTCCAAGGCTGCCAGGTGGACAGAATGGAGGACGCATTCAGTCTGGCCTGGTTCCTGAGCGCCGGCCCCCTGGAACGTGGGGACCATAGGAGGGGACCCCCGCACGGCTCACCCTCTCTCTGGGCACAGGGCAGTCCCAAGAGGAAAGGGCAAGCAAGGGGAGGAAGGGCACCCTTCCCAAGGCACAAGCCGCCTTGTGCCTTGACGCTGCTGGCACCTGGGGGGTGCTCGTTACTGCAGCAAGACCTACCCGACACTGCCAGGACTTCCGCTCATCCAACCTCACCCACACCTGCCTGACTTCACTCTTGCCCAGATGGCCATCCTGGCTCTTAAGACAGAGCCCTGCCTGCATGTTGCCTGTGGGGCCCCTCCTCCACGGGCCTCCAAGCCCTCGCACAGGTGGGCAGCAGCGCACACTGCCGGACAGGAGACCAGACAAGGCTGCACCCCACAGCAGAAGGCGGCTCAGGCCTCCACCACCCCCTCCCCAGTGTAAAACGAGGGCAGAGCCAGCTTTAGAGCTTTCCAGCTGCAGGATCCTTTCTTCAAACACAATCATCCCCAGAGAGCTCACACAGAATGGGGGAGACCAGAGCTGCTCTGGGTGAAGGGAGAAGGAGCAGGCAGCTGGGTTGACTAGAAGCCCCAGTTCCAGGGGCCCCCTCCCACCACTGGTCCGGCAGCTCTCCACAACCCCACACTGATGACACTCTGGATAAAGCCCAGGTTCTAGGGCTGGATTCATGGTCCTGCTCCCAGCCTGCCCTGCACTTTGCAGCCTCAGAAAAACAGACATCCCCTCTCCCCTCCTCCCTGCTCTGACCGGCAGCTCTAAGACCAGGTGGGGTTGGCGCCCAGCTGTTCAAGCCAGCGGGGCAGCAGAGCTGATCCCAGAGGATAGGTGTGGGCAGCCGAGAAGTCAGCCCAGCGGGTCGACCAGAGGCTGAAAAGACGTCCAGGTCACACTGCCAGAGCTGCGAAAGCCAAGTGCAACAGGCAGCCTGATGCTGCAGACTGGCCCCTGGGCAAGAAGAGCCAGGACACTGAGAGAGGACTGGGGGGTGCAGGGACCAGCTGGGACATCAGCCCTGCAAGTGAAGCCTTTCTGGGCCCTGGCTCTGGAGTCCAGGCCCATCTCCCACCCTCGCGAGCTCATTAGCACCCTGGCAGGAGGAGGGCAGGCCAGGGCAGGGATCCAGCTCCTCGTTAGCACGGCCACCGAGAGCCGGTGCTGAGGGCAGCCAGGCCTGGGCGGAGGCTGCTGGGCTACCGTGGGAGGGACTGGTTCCGGGCTGCTGGTGTGAAATGAGTCCCTTTCCAAACACTTGGCAGGAATGTATTATGGATCCCAGTGGAGGGCAGCCAGAGGTGGCTGGGCAAGAGGCGGGGGGATGCCCCTGGCTGGCGCTGACTCCTGAGCAGAGCTCAGGATGAGCTGCCCCCTCATCTCCTGAGGGGCCTGCCCTCCATCCTCCCGAGGCAGCATCCCACCCGCGACCGCCACCGCCACCCCGCACCCTCAATATCCAGCTTCCAAGTCAGTATGGGTGCAGTCTGCACTCCCTCACAGAGGCCACATTCAGGGTCTGGCTTGGGCATCAGAAGACAGACACGGACAGACAGGTGCCCGAGCATAGCGCCTGATACGAAAGCCCTAATAATGCTTGACTAGACATGGACACCTTTCCACAGGACCTGGAGAGCAGCCGCGGCCAACGGTGGGCTCACTCTAACCTCCTTTCATCCGCGGCACTGGGAACCAGAACTCCAAGTTCCAGGCCAGTCTCCTCCCAACCCCAGCCAAAAACACACTTCCAGACCTGGGCTTCCTGATGCCCTCGACCCTTGCCTGGCTCTGCTTGAGAACATTGGTTCAACACTGAGGGGAGTTCAGGATTAAGTCTTTACCAGGGTAACCACCACCATCACCACAGACGTCCTCCAAGGGACAGGGCATCCTCTGGGGTGTAAGCAGCCTCCCATCCATCCTCCGGGAGGCAGCAGAGCAGGAGTGCTGGGTGGGCAGGGCGGCAGAGTGGTCAGCAGGCTCAGGAGCCAGCGGGCTGAGTTCAAATCCCGGCCGCTCACTTATGGGCCTGTGACTCTGGATAAGCTACCCGGCCCTAGGAAGTGTCCTGATCTTAGGAATGTAAGGAACCCAGCAGCTGCGGGCAGACCCCAGGGGTCCGTAAGCGGTGGTGACCATCACAGCTACGATACGAAGAGAGTGACAATGGCCAGTTCTCGTGTGTTCCCACGAGTGTGCCGCACAAGCAGGCCGGAGCCAGCTCTCCAGAGCCAGAGGGCTGCTCAGAAGCGGGGCAGCCACACCAGCCTCCCGGACACTCCCTGACTCCCACAGCCCCTCCCAGGGCCTCGGCGCCCGCACCTCGGCAACAGCACTTCCAACTCACCTTCTATCGCTAGTGCTCCGTTCTCTATCACGCCACCTAATCTTCTTCACAACAATTATGCCGGGAGCCAGCGTGAGGAACTCTGCCCGTGGCAAAGGTCATGAGGAATGAGGCTTCGGCATAGGCAAAGGCGGGATCGAGCCTCAGGAAACCCCCTGTTCCCCAGCATCTACCCCCAAAACCAGAGTCTGCCTACTTTACTGATTTATGCTCTCACCTATACCTCTGACTTTACGAGGGGCTTTCCCCCACCTCTCTCAGAGAAGAAGTTAACCTACAACTCCAGTTAATAAAAATTTCTGGGCGTGACAAGGGTGTCTCAGGTCAAACCTCTCTGCTGACAGACTAGCTTGTATGACAGGATTATCCACACTCTTGCTACTATGTACATGATTGTTCACACCCTCTCAACCATAAACAGCACAGAGAGTTTGGAGGATTTTGAAAGTGTTAGTTAGCATTGGGTTTTTCTAAAGATAAAAATCATGCTGGTGAAGGGTTTTTCATTTATTGGGCCAATGTTTGCTGCTAAATCCCCTGCCCTTATACATGTTAATGAATATATAACTAGCATATAGGAGAAATAAGTATTAACCTTTAAGATTAATCATGTTAAACCTTAGGCTAAGTAAATTCCTTTCTTAATTGTAACCCACTACACCCTCACCCTATAGGGATGCAACTTTATCTGGTACCTTCGGAAGGTGGTGCCTGGTTTAAGAAAAATCACCCCTGGAAAATAAGTTTTTTAGTTGACTGACCATTATCAGAAAGAAAGGATCATAAAATGTTAGTAGGCCCCCTGGCCAAGAGATGACGTAAAACCCCTAAGACCTTTTTGTATACATTAATATGAAGCACCTGATTTTGATAAAGGTCAGGACTGCCGACCCCCGTGTGACTTTAAAATTTCCGTTTGTCTCTATGCGTAACAAAAGGTATTTAAGCAAACCTGAAAATAAAGAAAACGGATCAGTTTCTGCAAAGACTGATTCCCCCGTGTCTTTCTTTCTTGTTCTCCGTTTTTCTGGCTGAATTCCCATCTGGAGCATGGGTACTTGCCAAGCCTGCTAATTTTGCCCTGGCTTCTAAGATCCACGTGAGAGGGAGCCCAAGGTGGGGCACCTTCTGCTATTCAAGTGGGTGCCGGTGGCCTACGTGCAAATCTCTTGAGATTTTATTGGTATTCCACGTAAACCAAGTTATTCAGCCTCTTTTTCTCCACTAGTATTTTCCTAACTACACTATTTCTTTCTTATCTCCCTGCATATCTTTAATTAAGCAATTAACTCCTAGGACACTGACTCCGTCCCTGCTTCGAATTACCCTGGATCCACCGGGGCTGGACCCCGGCACAATTATCACTGTTTAAAACGGTCCTATTTATTACAGCAACAAGAATGCTATACGTCAGGTTCACTACTGTCTCCCAGATGATAGTGTGCACTAATATTTGTGGTACGAGTGACTGCCCTAAGCAGTTACTTTATCCACATTTCGTCTCTGATTCTCCTGTCTGGCTTCAAGAAAATCTGTGAGTGGTATTTGCCTCCTCTGCCCTAAGGCACCCGCACAGGACAAGGACGTTCAGAGCAGAGAGCAAGGACATGCCCAAGAACCAGCATCAAACACCCCCGGGCAACACCGCTGGAGGAGGCAGAACAGGCCCCTTCACTCTGATCTGCTCATTCTCCCTCCACTTTCGTCTTTCATCACCCACTGCTCCATTTACGGATCCAGCAAACGCTTACAAGCCAGGCAGTGCTGGGTGTTCTGGCAGAAGACAGCCAAATCTCAGAGGCCGCTACCTTCACAGCCTAGCCAGCCCATCATTACTACTGATGTCACAAATCACCATTCAAATAAAGGAAAGAATTATGGCTGGACTGAGCCACCCAGATTAAATTCCTCTTGTAGCAAATAATACAATCAAAACAAACCCAGCAACCACAGACATGCCTGTGCGCATTAAAATAAAAAAAAAAAAAAAAGGTCGAAACAACAGTTCACTTCTCCCAAACACTAGTCCCAACACTAGTCAGAGAGCAAGCAAATTCTCAGTAACAAGCAGGGTGCTGTGAGCCATGGGCACAGACATGGCTGAACCAACCCAGGGGAGGTAGGGGACAGTCGGAGTACAAGGCATTCTAAGAGGAAGACACAGACAGTCTCATATCAGTGACAAAAGACATGGGGTGTGCAGGAAGTAAGAGCTTGTGCCCTGGCGAGCCACACAAAGCAAGTGGTGGAAGACGCGGCTGGAGCAGAAGGCAGGAACCAGGTCCCGACCGACCATCACCTTACAGGAGGGGACTTAAGGATTCCTGTCTGCCCACAAGACCCAAAACCCCCAGACAGCAGTGCCTGTGCCTAGGCGCCCACCTCAGGGCCTGCAGAGGACCACCCAGGGAAGGCAGCGGGGATACAGCCAGGGCAAACAGGCCAACAGAGGAGGAGAGAAATGTGCAGGGGGCCAGGAAGCTCCACCTCCTCCAGGAAGTCTTCCTGGACCGCCACTCTCCCACAGCCACTCCTGGGCAAGCATTTGCTGAACGAGGTTTCTACTGAGGACCTGCAGTGTATGAGGCTGAGCCACTAGGAAGTACCACTGTAACAGACCGAAGCACTCCAATACTGACATGCTTGCCCTGATGCCCCCTCACCCTGACACTGTGTCCACACTGGGGCTATAGTGAGAAACAATCGCAACCCCTGCCTCACGGGGACCCAGGATAAAGCAGAAAAAAAGCAAACAAGTGACAAACACAAAACATGAAGTGCTGGGAAGGAAAAGGGAAGGGATCTGAACCAGGGTAGTGATAGTAAAGAGTGGTCAGGAAAGTGGGCTGAGACCCACTGGAAGGACGGTGAGGAGCCATCCAGCCAGGAACCAAGACGTGGGCAGGAAGAGGGCAGGGGAGGAGAGAGCCAGGCGTAGCTGCCATGGCAGAGGCCCCTCTAGTCCCGCTGCTTCACCCTCAGAACTTTCTGCCGTGACCGCAGTATTCCAGGCCTGCGCCTCGCTAGCTAGTGGCCGCCACAGTGGACGCCGCGCGTGGAGCCCAGAGGGCATGAGTGAGACTTGAGTCTCCCGACAGGAGGTCCCTGAAGAGCGTCCACTGAGGCAGCAGAGATCGGGGTCAACAGAAGGTGGACAGGCGGGAGAGCCCTCATCCTCGGTGCCCAGGAGGCACGTTTCAAGCCAAACGTGGAGGGAGGACAGGAAGGGCCGGAGAGGAGGCACGCGGAGCCGGGCTCTCCCTCGACGGCTGCCTCTCACTCGCGGACGATGAGAACCATCCCGGTGCCCAAGTGGGCACCGGGTCCCCTGCACAAGCGCTCCGCCCCCGAGACCCGCCCCGCCCCTGGCCCCGCCCCTTGCAGGCCTCAGCCCACGGCAGCCCCGCCCCTCCCGGAGGCCCCGCCCGCCCCACGCGCGCCCCGCCCCGCCCCGCCCCCGGCCCCGCGGACCCCGCGGGCCCCGCGGGGCCCGTGCGCCCCTTTCGGCACCGCCCCCGCCTTGGGGAGCGCGGCCCCGAGCCGACCCAGCCTCGCCCCGCCGGTCCGCCGCCGCTGGCCCGGCTCCGCCGCGCGCAGCCGCCTCACCTGGGCCTGGGTAGCTCGCGGGCGCGCTCTGTGCGCTCTAGGCGGGCGGGGCGGGGCGGGGGGCGGAGCCAGGACCCAAACATCACGTGACGACCCTCCCGCGCGGCGAGGGCCGCGAGGCGCCCCCGCCCGTCGCGTCAGCCAATGGCCGCAGAGCCACGGACACGCCGAGGGCGGTGTCCGACTCGGAACTACAAGTCCCAGAGGGCCCCGCGCGGGCGGCGGAAACGGCCTGGGACGGCGGCCGACTGGGCCAGAAAGCCTGCGCCCGGCGGGCGCGCTTGCGGTCGCCGGGATGTGTGGTCCTCGAGAGACACGAAGTACCGTGCATCAAGTACCGGCCTCGGGGCCGGCTTACTCGCTTCTCCGAGGCTATGTCTTCCCATCTGCGGAGCAGGGTCACTTAGACACGAAGTGGGAGGACTCGCTTCGGAGGCCCAACCAGATCTCAAGGGTCTGAGAGGCAGAGCCGCTGCGACGCAGTGACCACGCAGGGCCTGGACTGGAGAGCCGAGGACAGAAGGGTCGGCGCCCAGGTCTAGGACGGCCCACGGGTACTGCCGAGAGGAGCCGCGCCCCTGTACGCCACGCCTTGATCCGCACCTGCGGGGGCGCAGACCAAAGCCTTTCCGCGGAGGGCCTTATGGGGACGGGTCTCCAGAGCGCCTGGCTGTGGAGCTTAGGATGCGGGGCCACGCCCCGTGCTGGGGCTGGTGGAGGGAAGGAGGGGAAACAGGACCACACCTCCTCCAGGACGACCGCCTGCAGAGTGTGCTTCCTGCCGACCCAGTTCCCCAACCCCCAACAGAGTAGTCTAGCGGCGTCCCAAGCTGTTTTGGCACCAGGGACCCGTGGAAGACAATTTTGGGGGCGAAAGGGGAAT
Organism: Capra hircus; assembly: GCF_001704415.2. NCBI lineage: Eukaryota > Metazoa > Chordata > Mammalia > Artiodactyla > Bovidae > Capra > Capra hircus. The sequence goes on along the minus strand of NC_030821.1, from coordinate 80,262,163 downwards.
GGTTTGGGGCGTTGCATTCATTGTGTACTTTATTTCCGTGATTATTACATGAACTCCACCTCAGATCATCAGGTGTTAGATCCGAGTGTGGGGGACCCTGGTCTGGTGCCAGCAGGGCCAGCCCAGAGCCAGTGCTGAGTACCTGCTGCTTCCTCTTTATCTGGGGCAAGCCCTCTAGCGTCCCACCCCACCCCTCAGAAGCAGTAGCGCGGGCCCCTCCAAGAGGACCTCCCCCTGGGAGAACCAGGAGGGAGGTGGTAAAGGGGACGTCTAAGAGACCCCCAGAGGAAAAGCGGAGGGAGGAAGCTGCCGCAGCCCCCACAAGATATCTGTCTGTGAGTCGCATCCTCCCCCTGTGCCCCGCTTCTGGAGGACCCTCTGTGCAGCGCCCACTAAAGCTGACCTCAGACGCGCACAGGGCCGCAGTGTTCACTCAGTGTCCCCACAGAGCCTAGGCTGTTCTATCACCACACCTACACCTGTGTTGCTGGGTGATGTTGAGCAGTGACACCTCCTCTGGGCACATTTTCCAAAGCTTTGATGTGGGAGCCTCTGAGGCCGCAGAGTGCCAGAGCGCAGGTGTGGGAGGGGCGGGGGGGGGGGTGGCATGCCACGTCGCCCCTGTTACCTGTGGGGGGGGCAGTGTCACAGGGGGATGTGTGCTGGGAAAATTCTGGCACAGGCCCAGCACCCCACAGGGGTCTGACCGAGAGAAGAATCTTGCCCTCAACCATTCAAGACCAGTCTCATCACAGCCCCAGGCTCTTAAAAACTGAGCATGAAACTCGTAACAGCCTCCCAAGGTATTTATCACCAAGCAGGAGTGGCAAAAAAAAAAAAAAAAAAAAAGTAAAAGAAAATCCCAACAGGAGCATTTGAGTGTCATCTTTGCTAATCACATCCTCTGTGAAGGAAGAGTTTGCCGCCCCTCCTAGGAAGTAGCAGAGCCTGCTTCTTCTCCATCTTTGTGGGAGGAGGCATCTCCACGCCCCAAGGAGCCATCTGTCTGTTCTACACCCACCACCCAGGCTTGCTACCTGGCACAGCGTCCAGACTCCTCTTGCCAAATCTCATCCTGTTTGTCATCACTTATTCATTCAACAATCTTATTTCCAGTGTCAGGCAACATACTAAGCCCTGGGGATGCCATACAATTAGATTTGGTTGCTAATGACAGAAGATTCCAATAACAGTGACTGAAATAAGATCAGTATTACACATTCTAGCCCAAATAGGCTGTAAGGCTGGGAGCGTGCTCCTCACAATCATCAGTATCCCAGACTCGTTTAATCTTGTTGCTTCTCTGATCTTCAAATGGGCCCTCTGCTTCATGGCACAAGGTAGCTGTGTAAGTGCCAGCCATCACATCTGCTTTTCAATAGCAAGAAGGAGAACTGGACAGTGGAAAGTCACTCATCCCCAATCCCATCCTTTTAAAGACAGTTCCTAGATATTGTACACCTGCTTACACTATCACCTTCCGCTTGGCCAGAACTGGGTCCTTTGGGTACTTTTAGTTGCAAAGGAGGCTAGGAAATGTCTTCCTCCCAAGGACTGTGTTCCCAGCAGCCATCTGGGCTCTTGCACCAAGTAAGACGGTGACGATGGGGCCCACCTAGCAGTCCCTGTGAAGACACAGCCCTTGTCGCAGTGCTTGTGGTTTGTTTAGCAGGTGGGCTGCAAGTCACACAGATGTGCATGGGAACATGGGTGGAGGCTGTACAGAAGAATGGGGGTGTGGGGACCAAAGGGGGCTGAGGGTCAGGGACGGCCCCCTCAACGAGGACGCCTAGCATGGGGAAGTCTTGAGGGGTAGCCGTCCGTCCTGACCATGCCAGCTGCTCTGACCACCTCTTCTCTCCCTCAGCCACGGGGGGTGAGGGCGGGGCACCCACAGGTCCCAAGGGGCCTCGGCAGCTCTGGGGGCCCAGGCCTGTCCCTGACACCCAGCCAGGGCCTCACCTCCGCGTCACAACCTGGCGCCCCTTGGGGCTCTCAGCCTGTAGTGGCCGTAAGATCACAGGCTGCGGGGTTGAAGAGCACCTCTTACCTTCCGCTCCACAGCACGCAGTTCAGCCCAAGATTACGATTCTCGGTGTACGTGCTGTGCGGCGGTACTTGGGCCCAGGTGAAGCTGGGACCCTGTGAGGGCGGTGAGCGTGCCGGCCACGCCGGGCCACAGGGCAGCCCACAGTGCTCCTGTGGGAGATGAGACCCGGAGGAGTGGGAAGACAGACACCGGAGGGGACACCTTGGGGACCGGCCAAGGCAGCCAGTGATCCTGGGTGCTTGCTTCTCTGTCTTGGAGACAGCCACGGTCCGTGGCCTCCCGAGCAGTTTGGTGGCCCCATGGCTGGCCCCAGACACAGGACCGGGAGCAGCAGTGGAGGACACGCCTTTCCAGCTGCCATAAGCCGGCCCCACGGTCCTGCATGCATCCCCCTTGTCACCAGGACGTGGAGGGCTCCACCGGTTTGAGGGCCCCTGGTTATCACCGGACAAGCCCCAAGAAGGAATGGGCCTGGGAGAGGGGCCGGCTAATCTGCAGGTGACCGAGTGTGAGAGGAGAGGGCAAGGACAGGAAATGGACAGAGGAGAAGGTACCGCCTCTGCAGGACCCTGAGCCCAGACGGTCAGCCCAGCGCCGTTTCCCAGGAGCCCAGGGAGTTGGGGTGAGGAGTTGGCAAGTCTGTGAGGAAGACAAGTAAGCAGCAAGGGGCAGGGAGAGGTCGGGGTTATCCCGGCACCCAGCGAGGGTCTGGCTCACCCCCAGGCAGAGCGCCAGGAGCTGGGCCTTTGGTTTGAGTTCCTGTGGGGGTAGCGTGGTAAATTCTCTCTGCCAAGGAGCCCCCACACCAGGACCAGTGTAGCTCCTGCCTGCAAGCCCCTTGATTTCTTCACAGATGCTCTGTGCACACAGCACCTTGTTCTTTCCATATCGGGTCTCTTTTTAGGGACAAACAGGCTCCTTCTTCCCTCCCTCTTCCTCTTCTCTCTCCAGTTGGGCCACCAGACCAGTGGCCACGTCCGCCGACTGCCCAGCCTCCCACTAGCCCTGCACCACGCCCTCCCGGCTCTACCACAAGCCAGCAGGGTAGCAGCGACTCCGAGCCTTGGCTTCCTCAGGCCTGCGACACGGACCACAATGTGCCCTGCTCTGCGGGCTGATGCGAGGCTCGTGTGGGCCAGCACCTGCCAAGCCTTTCCAGCCCTTAAGCCAGGCCTGGTCTACTGGAGCCCCAGGGCACGTGTGAGCATGTGGCCTATCTGATTTATCATCGAATCTTGGGGGGCATCAAGCCCTAGTGCCAGGCACCATGTGGGTGCTGCCCTCGAGGTGTCTCAGAGGAGCAGAAGGAGACAGACAGGCCCACAGAATCACCTACTGAGTGCTAAGTCTATTATTATTTATTATCGTCAGTCATTCAGTCATGTTCAACTCTTTGCAATCCCACAGACTGTAGCTCACCAGGTTCCTCTGTCTCTGGGATTCTCCAGGCAAGAACACTGGAGCAGGTAGCCATTCCTTCTCCAGAGGATCTTCCCAACCCAGGGATCAAACCTGGGTCTCCTGCATTGCAGGCAGATTCTTTACCTTCTGAGTTAGAAGGTCACATTCGGAAACAGTACATTTTTCCCAGGGTGTTGGAAAGATTTCCCAGAAAAGGAGCGTTTGGACTGGGTGCTGAAGGATGAATAGGAGTTTGCCAGGCAGGACTGGTTTGAATCTACCGTGGCTGCTGGAGAGTGTTACCTTGTCCACCTCCTGGGTGGAATTCTGTCCAAGCTCCTCTAACCCGTGGGAATTTGTCTGGGCTCCCCCATCTCCCCTCCCCTCCTCCCTGCACACACTGGCACAAACACAGTCACACACACTCATATACAGTCACACACACTCTCACACTCAGAGTCAAGAACTGGTTTCAATGCACTGTCCCCCACCCCCACCAGCACTTGCAGGGAACCGCGGTCACAAGATGCTAATGAACAAAGGTGGACCTCAACGAGAACATTTTACAAAATCACAACTGTGTGCTTCCAGGGTTCCCTCCCTGCAACCCAGAGAGCTACTGAACCTCATGATAGTGCTGTATGTGGGCGGAAAGCCCGCCAGCCCCACCTTCTGGGATGACGCAGGGGGCCTGTGAGGGGTCTGAGTGGGAGCACCCTCCCCAGGACTGGCTCCACAGTGCTCCTGTTCTGCCAGCTCACACATGGTCTCATTTGGGGTCGTGAAACTCCCATTCAAGGCCCTTCCTGGGCCACCATCACCCAGCATCACATCAAGTGCCTTCAGGACACCGACCCAAGCCCACAGCACCAACTCTCCAGGTGCGCCCTCTCACCCATGCCCAGTCGGCCCCCAGCCTTCAAGGCTGGCCCTGCCACGGAGTTGCCCCTCCAAGCTGCCCGGCCCGGGGCTTGCTCTTTCACAGCACTGGAGCCTGAGCTCCTGGCTACCAGTCCAGTGCTCGTCTCTCTCTCAGATGACTGCCCAGGTCCCCAGGGCTGGAGGCTCTGCTGTCTGTCCCTTTCCCTGGGGTCCCCACGACTCCTCAAGCTCTAAAAGTCTCTCTCTCAGCCCAGATCCCTGACTGTCCCTTCTCCCTCTCGGATACCTGTCCCCTGGCTGAGCTGTGGGCTCTGAAAACAGGTGGACAAGGGGGCTTGAAGGGTATGGCTGGGGACTTCTCCCTGTGGCCAGCAGGCCCTGTGCGCCGTTACCCTTGGGAGTGTCCAGCACGAGAACGGACGGCATCTCTGGCCCCTCAGAGGTGAAGGAGGCCGAGAGAAAGGGAACCAGGCTGGACCACAGTGGGCTGCTTCCTCAGCCTGACCGCAGGGAGTGCCCAGGGCTACGAGGTGGTGGGATGCAGGTCTTGAAGCCCCGCAGGCAGTACAGGGTTACTGGGTGGCGTTACCCTGGTGTTGCCGGTGGAGCAGACCACCAGGCATCTCCCTCATTTCCATCAAGGTGGCTGGTGAGCAAGGCAGGCTTACCAGCTGAGTGAGGGTCCAGCATGGGGACACATTCCCACGCCTCGGCAGGGCCGGCTGGGCCCAGGAATGGTGGTCCCTGTGGTGAGATGAAGGAGAACCAAGGCCCAGTCCAACCACAACCCCCTATGTCCCTGTGTCCTAAGTTGCGTTGGCATTTCCACACATTCTCACTTGTGGGCACCACCACCTTGGAGGGCAGAGCAGAGCTCCCGGCTGGGGAGCACACCCACTTTGGCTTTATGGTTTCGTGAGCCCCCTCCCCCTGCCCCTACCTGGGACTCCCCCACCAGTCCTCCCGGTGAGTTCCTAAGCCCCTCCTCCCTCTGTGCCTTGACAGATCCAGGGAGGACTTGCCATCCGAGAGCAGCGGCTGCCTGGAGGTGAAGGGGGCAAGCCCTGATAAAGCACAGTGGTGTGGCTCACGCACTGCCCGAGCCCCTCGTGTTCAGCACTTTCCAGCCATTAGTTCTTGTCATTCATCCATCCACCCTCTCAACTTTCCATCCGTCGGCCCACCCACCCACCCATCTAATCCTTCCATCCATCATCCATCCATCCATCCACACACCAAACAAATATCCACAAAGGGTCTTGACCCAAGCACAGGGGCAGCAGAGACTGAAGCCAGAGAAACCCCTGTCCCCTCCAGGAGTGGGCATCAGGAGAGGAGAGACGACCACGTCCAACCTCCACCCGGGTTGTCACCCCTATTTCTCTGATGGGAAAACAGAGACCCAGAGACTCCAGAGAAAGAAAACATCCTGTTTGCCTGGCACCATAACCAGGAAGCAAGGGAGGCGGTGCCAACATGCCCCGAGCAGAGGGGAGCTGGGGTCTGCCCCAGGCCTGCCCCACCTCCTCAGAGCCTCGGCTCTCTGCCTCTCAGCCCTGGTGCCCACCGAGTGGGTGGGCAGCACTGGCGGCAGGAGGCCTTGGGCATGTTGACTGTACTTGGCGGTCACTGCAGTATTTATAGGGCTCGACGGGGCTTAAAAAAAAGGGGAGGGGGCGCCGCTGGAGTCGCCACGGCACTGCAGGCCCTGCCTCTCCCACCAGGAGTCCAGTCGGGCTGGGCGCAGAGGGGAGGGGCAGCAGCATGTGGGCCCCGGACGGAGCGTGGACTTGCTGGCGGACATCATGCAGCCGGTGCCCAGCTCAGAGCGGGATCCCCACAACCGCCGCCCCCTGCTTCTCCTACCCAGGCCTCCCCACAGCCAAGGACGGGATCCCTAGACTGTCCAGCAAGGCAGGGTTCAGACCAGGCTCAGGGCTGCACCTGTGCCTGAGGCCGGGTTTCCGCCTGGCCTGGAGGCAGGAGGTCCCCCCTGGGGCTGGAGCCCTGCGTGGAAGTGGTGCTCAGGTCCTGTCTGGGAACCTGGGGGACTGGGAACATGTCCTCGTCCGGCATCTGGGTCTGGATCCCGACCGAGTCACTCCCCCATGAGCCCCCACAGGCAGCAGGGTGGTTCTGTGTGGAGGAGGCACCTGCGGTCCCCCGCCATCTAAGGCCCCCCACCCCGGGCCCCCAGCCATGAAGCTTCCCCTCCAGCTCCATCCCACCATCTATTGTTTTTAATTGATGTATTTTAACTGGAAGCTAATGACTTGACAATATTGTAGTGTTTTTTGCCACACATTGACATGAATCAGACATGGGTGTATATGCGTCCCCGATCCTGAACCCCCCTCCCACCTCCCTCACCATCATCTACTTCTGCTTCGAGCTCTGCTGCTGAAATCTAGCTCCACCAAGTCACCACATTGGGAGGAGCCGGGGAGGAGCAGGGTCAGCGGTGAGCAGGCCTGGCCCCTCCCCCAGGTCCTGGGGCTCAAGGTGGCTTCGAGGTGGGGGTAGCAGGCACCCCTTTCTCCTTCAGGCCAGGCACAAGCTCCCCAGCACTGCTGCCAGCCTCCACCAGCTCACTCTGTGCCAACAGCCTGGCTGGAAGGAGCCTCCTCACGTTCACTGCAGAGCAGCCCATAGCCCAGGCCTGGTGGGTGGGCGCTGCAGGGGCCGAGCCCTCACCCCAGGCTGGGGCAGCTCTGCAGAGCCGTCTGTGCTCCCGCGGGGCCGGCGGGCACCCCCGGGATGAAGGCGCCCAGCGCAGCCTCTCCCCCACCCACCCCAGAAGCTGTTCCGGTCCACTCTCCACAGTGAACCAGTCTCTCAGGACCCAGGGACAGGACTCTGGCTGTAGGCCACCACCTCTCTTCCCCCCACCCCGGACTGGGTCGGGGTCTCACTGGTGACAGCTCACCCCACTCCTGAGTCGCACAGGGGTGGGGGCAGCCGAGGAGGGAGGCCCCGGGCAGAATACTGTATCCTCAACCAACAGCCCAGCGGCTTCAGCCAAACTCCTGTCCAGGACCCCACGGGCCAGACGTGGCCAGCGTCCAGCCCCCACCGGCTGAGGTAAAGCTGGGCTCACACATTGGGGGGCAGCGGACATGACAGTGACAGAGGGGATCCCCGCGGCTGGACCCAGGCCCCAATATCCACACCGCTGTCAGCAGTGGCCATGGCATGCGCTCCCCCACCACTCTGTCTTGCTGTCACCGTGGGAGCATGGACACCTCCCATCCCCGCTGTCACGGCTGTGCGTGGTGGCCATGTCCCCTCCGCAGGGCAGAAGTCAACACTCAGTCCCACGGTGGCCCCATCCACCCTCACCGCTCCCCAACCCTGGGGAGACCCACCAGCTTTCGGTCCTGAGAATGCTGTTCGCTTAACGGAGGCTGGTTCTTCCATCCATTTAGTGATAGAAGAGGATGAGAACTTTGGAACAAATATCTCTGGGCAGCTTTCCTGGTGGTCCAGTGATTAAGAATCTGCCTGCCAACGCAGGGGACACAGGTTCGATCCCTGGTCCAGGAAGATCCCACGGGCCATGGGGCGACGACGCCAACGCGCCACAGCTACTGAGCCCATGCTGAGCGCTGCAACTACAGAGCATGCACGCCGAGAGCCCGCGCCCCACAGCAAGAGAAACCACCGCTGTGAGAAGCCTGTGAACTTCAGTGAGGAGCACACACCCCGCTCGCTGCAACCAGAGAAAGCCCACGTGCAGCAACAAACACTAGCACGGCCAAAAATAAATAAGCCTCTAGAAAGAAGTCTGAAGGCTCAGAGGGCCAGCATCTCATAGGAAGATAAAGGCTTTTCTCGAGAGTCGAAGAGGGAAGGTTACTGTTAGGCAGTGCGGGGAGGGTCCACACATCTTCAGAAGGTCATAGGACGACGCTCCTGCCCACCCACCCTTCCTGAATTCTGGGTGACTCAAGAGATGGGGAGCCGTGCTCGGCCGAGTGGTCAGTGATGGCTTTGGACCTTGCCGGCCGCATCACGTGGCCCGGTTAGCTTCACCCCGGCCTTCTGCACGTGGGGTGATGCTTGGCTTGGCAGGTCAAGCCTAGACCCTCCCTCGCGTTCCAGATGGAGGGTCTGTGACTCCCCCATGTTGGAAACACAGATAATTAAACAGGGGGACCCATCCCCTCTTACGTTCTCCCATTTGAAGGCTTCCCAGGTGGCGCTAGTGGTAAAGAACCCACTTGCCAGTGCAGGAGACATAAGAGACGTGGGTTTGATCCCTGGGTCAGGAAGATCCGCTGGAGAAGGGCCTGGCAACTGACTCCAGTATACTTGCCTGGAGAATTCCATGAACAGAGGAGCCTGACGGGCCACAGTCCATAGGGTCACAAACAGTCAGACACAATTGAAGCGACTGACCACACGTGCACAGACACCCTGGTGGCTGAGGCCATAGGGAGGGGAGATTGGCGTCAAAGTCTCTGGGGTTCGGTTCTACGTAGGACGGTGCAGGCACACACACCCCCTCACTGAACGTGGCTATGAAACCTGGACAGGTCACACAGAGCAGCTGCGTGAGGACTCTGGCAAGTGAAGGCCAGCAGGCGCCTGAGAAGAAAACTGGACTTTGAAGCACCCTCAACTCACTGGCAACTTCTCCCCTTCGTCCCTCGTGTCCTGCAGCTTAGACTCAAGGCAGGCTGAAGTCTGGAATAGGCATCAGAGCCACCAGAAGAGTTCAGAGAAAATCCCTCCAGTTATGGCTCAAGGGAGAGGTGGGGAGATGCCCAGCTTATTTTTGTTTGCTCTGTCATCCAACACCCAGCCCCCAGGCAGTCCTCATAGTGGCCAGCTTGGCTTCAGCTGGCGACAACAGCGGGCCTGCAGGCGTTCAGCGTACCAGTGGAGGGGAGATACCCTCTCCAACTAGAAGCTGCGCGCTCAAGAATGCCAGTTTTTTCTCACATTTTTTTCCGTCACCCTTTCCTCACTCCACTTGGTCCTGGGTATGGACACAGCCCTAGAAGTACACAGCAGAGCATTTTAATGAAAACCCCTCCCTTTGGCCAAAGACCAAAAGGAAGGCATCCCAGGAAATGAAGGATCAGAGAACAGAGAGAAAGGGTGTGGGAAAGCGACCCTCACTTGTGTGTGATTGCCAAAGGTCAAGCTAAGTGGATGTGGATGGTGAACGGTGTGCCAAAAGTCTAAGAAACGAGCTACAGGGCAGATACTACCCAAGCGCAGAATGACCGGCAGATGCTCACATAGGATGGATCTGAAGAGCAACAAAAGGCTCTAAACTCTGACCTGACGTAGGAATCCCAGCCCCTGAAGACTGGTCAGAGCCTGCAGCCTGAATGCGACTGGTTAGATTGTCTGCTGCAGCCTAAGTATCTACATCTCCATGGGACTCGGACAACATCCAGAGCCTATAAAGTAGTATTCAAGATTTCTAGGATGCAATCCAAAACAATTTGGCATACAAAAGAACAGGAAAATCACAACTTGTGTTTTGCATGGCACAAAACAATAAACAGGAGCCAACTTGAGATAACACAGATGTTAGGATTACCAAACACAAATTTAAAAGCAGCCATTATAAAAATGTTCCAATCAGTATGGGCAAACACTCTTGAAATTAAAAAATATAGAAACCTCAGAAAATATAGACATGAAGAAGAAAGAAACGGAAACATAACAACTGAAAAATACATAAACAAGGTGAAAAGTACCCAGGGGTGGAGTCCCAGAGAAGAAGGGCGAACACAGAAGAAATCGCGGCCGGCACACTGAGCGCAGGCGGCGGCGGCGGCCGGTGCACTGAGCGTGGCCGAGAGGAGCTACCCCGCATCCGAGGCCAGGGATGACGGCCGAGAGGAGAACATGAACACAGGTCAAATCAAAGTCTCTGCTATGAGCAAGAGGAGAGCTGAGATTAAGAGAAGAGAAACAGAGCCCCTGGGACCAGAGGGATACTATCAGACGGTCCAATATTCACAGACTCGGGATCTCAGAGGGAGACAAGAAATTGTGATGCAGAAAAACTATTTGAAGAAAAAATAGCTGAAGATTAGTGAAAATACATAATCCTACAGGTTCAAGATCAGTGAACCAAAGAAATTCATTGTCAGATACGTCAAGATCAAACTGCTAAAAACGAAAGACAGTTAACTCATGAAAAGCGCAAAGGAAAATAACGAGTTATCTGTAAGGGGGAAATTATCGAAATGACTTTGGCCGTCTCATCAGCAACCGTGGAGGCAGACAGAAGGGGCACGCTTGTTTTCCAAGGGCGGTTCAGACTTCTGTGTCCAGGAAAAGACCTTTCAGGCATGAAGGTGAAATGATGCCATTCCCAGATGAAGGGCTTCTCTCTCTGTGCCAATTTTGCAGCTTCCTGTGAGTCTGTCGGGCTTCCCTGGTGGCTCAGTAGTAAAAAACCCGCCTGCAATGCAGGGGATGTGGGTTTGATCCTTGGATTGGGAAGATTCCCTGGGGGAGGGCATGGCAACCCACTCCAGTATTCTCGCCTGGAGAATCCCATGGACAGAGGAGCCTGGTGAGCTAAAGTCCACGGGGTTGCAAAGAGTCAGACACAACCAGTGACAACACATGTCTGGGGCGAGGGCCTCAAAGCTGGGACGGCCGGGCCTTGGGGCACTCTGGGTGGGACAGCAGCTCACAGGCCGCCCCTGCCATGACGCTGAGACAGACCGCCCCCCGCCTGCGTGGCCCCGCCCTCCACACTCATCTGTGGCTCCCTGGCTCCCCCTTTCTGCCTCCACCCTCTCGGTGTCCTGTCTTCCCTGCCTTGGCACTCTGAATGCAGCGGCGCCCCGCCCCATTACAGTGGAAATAAGAGATGGAGAATGGCACTTATTGGGCACCTACTGTGTGCAGGTCCCTGCTGGTCGCTGACACGGCACACCTGTGAGGGGGACACTTTCGCCCCGCTTCACAGATGAGGCATCTGAGGCCCAGTTGGAGGCAGCAGTGGGCACAGGAAGGGCTGGGATTTGAACCCAGGGCCGCCTAAAGCCAAGGGCCCCCCTCCCATGGCACAGCTGGTCTTGCCTCTGCTTCTGCTTTGCCCCCTGGTCACTCTGCGCCAACTGTCCACCACCAAAGGGGAGGGGCAAGGGGGCAGCAGCGATGCTGGGCGGGCCTGGAAACCACGCAGGGACTCCTGTGAGCTCAGGGTGACTGGGGCTGGGGCACCCACAGACCTCTGAGTGGGAGTCCGGCCCAGGCACCCAGCTGCCAACGACTCTACTCGCGCCGTCAAACTGGGTTGTGCTAAAAACTGCCTCCCACGGCAGGAGAGGACTTGTTAATTAATTAAATGACACTTTGGCTCCCTGCATGGCCAGTGAGTGAGAACGGCCCCCGTGGTTCGGGGCTCTGGGGCGAGGCAGGAGGGCAGGAGGCGGGCAGCTCAGGTGGCGGGTCCGGCCGCTGGGGGCTCGCTGGGCAGAGGCCGGGCCCTTCTGCAGGCCTCATAGCCACACGCAGCCCTCGGACCCTGGGCGAGCACAGGCACGGGGTGGGCAGCGCCATCCTGGACACCATGCCCGCCCCCTCCTCTGAGGCAGGCCAGCCCATCTCCTCATCTGGATGGTCCACCTCTGAGTGGCTGTTCCCTGTGGGTAGTCTCCCCCATGCCTGGCCATGGAAGTCTTCCCCGTCTTGGCCCACGCTGCCTCCTCCCTGCCCAGAGTGGGCATGTGTCTGACCAACTCTAATGCCCCCCGTCACCCCTGACCTGGATCTGAGGCTTACGCCCCCAGTGATCTGTGGATGACCAAGGGAGGCCACCCCTGGGCCATGGCTCCCACGGCGGGCATGGCTCCGCTTGCCAATGGGTGTCGGGTTCTGGCTGAGGGCTCGGCCCAGACCTGAGGGCAGGCCCTGTGCTGGGATCACCTCAGCACTTCTGTAGCCACCGGGCCCAGGCCCTCATCAACCAGTGCCCCTCCCTCCTCGGAACAGAGCCCTGGGTCTGCAGCAGGGTGAGTAGCTGCCAGAATAAAGACTTCACTGTGGGGCCGCCCGAGTCTACTTTCTGACCAACAGGATTCATAGGAAGTGATGTGAGCAACTTCTGGGAAGCGCTTGTAAAGAGCAGAGCAGACCTCTTTTCTCCGCTTTGCCTTCCTGCTAGCCAGAAGACAGACGCAACAACTGGAGCTCAAGCAGTTACCTTGCACCATGAGGTACAAGATGTGTAATGAGGAAGACTATGTGGGCTGCAGGTAAGAATATGGCTGCTGATTCATCCTGCTCTGTGAAGAGGGCCATTATGAAGACAAAGTCAAGGCATGAGGACAAGGCAAAACAAAGAGATTAGCAGAGAAGCAGAGCTGGAACCTTGATCACAGTTTGCCTGAAACCCATAATGTCTTCATTTACAGGGGTCAGTCCATTCCCTTTGTGGTTTAAGCCAGCTGAGATGGATTTCTGTTACCGTCCACTGAAACCTTCCCAATAGATACTGTGGGGGAGACAAGTGCTGTGAGAGAGACGTGTGGCTCAGTTGTCCTGCGTGGGCAGGGTCCTGAGGAGAGAAAGGAGCACTTTCCCTGGGGCACTCAGGGCAGGCTTCCTGGAGGAGGAGGAGCACTTCCGGGGAGGGGATAAGGGCACTCTGCAGTGGGGCCAGGGCGTGGGGGCTGGGCATGGGGTGGGCAGCCCTTCAGAGGGGGGTGGAACTGGTGTCTCCTGGTTGCCAAGCCCAGGACGCTGCCAGTCACCATTTGGCCCAATTTAAATTTCGCAGATAGCACCTCACACCTTCCCTGGAGCTGTGAAAAGCACAGCATGACCTTTATACAATCCGAGCAGCTTTATTCCTTGGGCCCCCCAGATTCTCCAGGGCAGACAGGCTTGCCACTCCCCCCTCCTCCAGCCACACGCACATGCCAGCCGAGCACACACACACATGACAAACCCACACGCCTATGCTCTCACGCCCGTGGGGTCTGCACAGGCGTCCTGTGCCTGCGTTCACGTTCACACACACGAGTGCCCTCGTGTGTGACCTGTGTGCACACTGGTGCGCCATACCCATGGTCATGCCCCCGTGTGCATACTTGCGGGCACACATACTGACACAGGTGTGGTGCGTGTGTGCATGCGCGGGCTCTGTGCACACACACACACACACACACCAGCATACACACACGCATCTCAGCACTGGAGGGGTCCCAGGAGCTCAGCACTTCCCCTCACTCTGGGCCAGGTAGGTCCAGGCCCTGCTGGCGGTGCCAAGAGGCGGGGGTGCCACACTTTAGGGGGGCCCGGGGGGTGAAGGTGAGGAACCATCCCCCACCCTCAGATCAGCGCTCGGGCTCCAAGGGCAGGGAGGGGCCAGGGCAGGGAGAAATCCTGGGTCTTTTCTCCTTGTATTGGTTGGGAAATAGCCTTCCCCACCTTCTCAGGGCCTGGGGAGCTGAAGATCTTCACGCATCTAAATCTGGGGCCGGCAGGTCGCGGGCGCCGTGGGCACAAAGGAGGTCAGCCCAGGAGGGACAAGTTCCACAGCCCTGGCCCCGTTTGTGACCCACATCGCCTGCCAGGGCACTCGGGGCACCACCAGAGTGAACGCTGCAGTGAGGTTCCGGGGGTGGGGTTGGGTGGGGTATGCTGAGACTGGACTCCCTACACAGCACACACATACACACACACACACACACACACACACACACTCATGCACGCACACACACACCCTGACCCGCTGTCCTTGTAGACACCCCTGGGCAGGCCCCCCCAGACCCCCTCCCTTCCCTCACCTGATCCAAGAAGCTGGGCTCCGGCCCGTCCTGGGCAGGGGCCAGACCCCATAGCCCCTCATGCCAGGCCCCGGGCGACCCTAGTACGGAGTCTTCTCTTCATCGCCCACACCACCCTCTGACCACCAGGGGCACCAGCACCCTGCCCCGCCTGCCACGTTCCATCCCACCCCCAGCTTTGGGGAAGAATCTGACTGCAGAAACGGGAGGTCAAGGAACACGGATGGCAGCAAAGTGGAATGACTGGCCCCAGGCCTCGGGAGCTCAAGGGGTTGGAGCTGGCATTTGGGGCTGCCTGCCCACAGACGTGCACGCAGGGCTCCCATCCCTGGCCGCTGGCATCCCTGGCCCCTGAGTCCGCCGGTCCTCGCCACCAGCCACCTTCGCCATCCATCTCCTTGGTGCCATGCCCTCCCGCTGGTAACCAGCGGCCCACTCTGCCAGCCCAGCACCCGGCTGTCTGTGGGGTCAGACGCCTCCCAGGACCAGAGCTCTCCCCTGGGTTTCAGGTCCTCCAGCACACGGCCTCTGATTGAAGCCGTTGGTCCCTGCTCCGGCGTCAGGTGCGCCTCGCCGGGACCTCTGGGCTCCCGCTCATCCCGCCTGGTGCCCGGCCTCATCCAGGCCCTGCTGACCCCCACCCAGGCCCGCTCAGCTGGCCGCCCGTCCCCTCCTGGGACAGAGCCTTGCCCAACCCTCTTGGCTGGCTGAATTGGGTTTGGGCTGCCTGTTTGTTTATTTCTTCTCTCTCTGCGTCTTACTCCTTTTTCTCCCTCTGAACTGGCGTGGAGTGGGGAATTCACCCTCCCGGTTCCCAGCCCGGCACACGCGCCTCTCTGCGGCCTTAATTATCTAATTTGTAATATTTCATCTCCCCTCCCTTTCATCTCCCTCCAAACACCCCGACCGGTTAAAATAAATATGTATTTTTAATTCTGAGGCGCCTCATTTAATCTGGCAGCAACGTTCCACCACTTGCTGGTACGCATCTCCGCCTGAGTCACACTCCAGCCCACCAGGCACACCGGCCCCCCACCCACCCTGCCAGGGGACTGCATGGAGAGAGGGCTCGGGGCCACGTGCCCGGGAGGCAAGCCCGAGATGGGCCGGCAGCGTGCTGGCCCAGGGGTGGCCCTTCCCGGGAAGGCCACAGGACACCACGAGGAATCCCAAGGCGGCTCCTGGCCATGAGCACAGGCCCCGGAAAGCCAGCCTGGGGCATCCAGAGTCACTCCCCTGCCTCCTCCCAGGGCCTGGCCAGGTGCACCAGGAGGGCCTGTCGACCAGTGGGGAGAGGAGCCCCGGCCAGAAGCGGCTGCCCCTTCCCCTCCGTGGGTGTCTTCGGCTTCTCTTCCCTTTCACTGGGCTTGATCATCAGGTGGACCTCACCCGGGGTGGCTGCTCTCAGACCATGCGGAGGTCACTGCCACCCCCCTGGAGACCCCCAACCCTGCCCCAGCCTGGTCTGCTGCTCTTCTCTCCCCACCCACCAAGCTCCATGTGTCAGGCTTGACAGGGGAGGGGTGGCACCTGGCCTGCCTGCAGCAAGGGTGCCCGGGAGGACAGGAAGCCAGAGCCCCAGCCCTGTACCCTGTGGCCAGGCCTGGCTCTGACAGGGCTGGAGGGCTCATCCAGGGGCACCCAGACCCCCACTCTCCTAAAGGCCTGTTGGCACATGCTGCCTCTAAGCTGTTGGCTGAAGGTGATTTAATGTCCTTAAGTCAGTGGGCATCTTGGCTCCTAAGTGAAGTCTTCCTGGCTAGTTGGTTTGTTTGTCCACTCACTCATTTACTGGGTCATTCGTCCACAGAGCGTCTGGCTGGCAAGGAAGGAGGGACCCAGGGAGTCAGGAATGAGCTGTGTTGGAAGACGGGGTTCTAAACCAGGAAGGTTGGGAGCTCAGGGCTGAGGCAGGGGGCGTGAGACAAGGCCCCGCCCCAGGTCTTTCTCACGCCCCACAGCTGCCGCTCCCACCGGTGCTCAGAGCAGGAGCTGAATCCAGGTTACACCCAGACCCGGGCCCGGCCCCCCGCCTTCCTGCCAGCCCCCGCCTTCCTGCCGCTCCCAGGGGCCGATGGGCAGCAGGTCTGAGTCTCTCTGGGTCTACTCCACTGACCCGCTCCAGCTGACCTTTCTCTTGTCCCTTTCCACTCAGCTTCCAAGGCCAACCGGCTCACCTGAAGGACCGGGAAAGATGAACGTAAACCACAGGAGATGCCCCTAGGCAGGACCTGCGCCTAGGAGAGGTGACAGCCAGCGCCCCTCGGGTACTGGACAGGTCAAGCTTCCAGAGCTGGACAGGTTAAGCTTCATGTGCCCTTTGACCCAGACCTTGTCTTCCTGGATACACACGCTGGAGAAAGCCCACCCCATGACCCCCAGGGGTCACCAGCAGGACAGACCTCACAGCTTGATGCAGAGAAAGCGGCTAGGCACTGCTGGAAGCCCGTCCACGTGGCCACATCTGGGCAAAGAGAATTCCGCATTCTGGGAATGCGGTCGGGACAGAGGACAGGTGAAAAGCCCGAGGCCTGGTCCAGGGTGGAGCACCTCACAGCGGGGAGGACGAGGAACTGTCACCTGTGTTCACCCTGCAGGCAGAGTCGAGCTGATCGCTGAGAGGTGCTAGCCTGGGACAGCGCCCAGCCGTGTCACCACGCACATGACCGGCACGGTTTGGATCGGCACATGGGGCCTGGAGACGTAAGGGAAGACGCAGAGTCATGATCGAGTCTAACACGGGCAGAAGAGGGGCCTGCGTGCTGGGAGAGCCACAGAGAACTTGCCCACGTTGGTGAGGCTTTCTCCCCCTAAAGCCAGAAAGATCTCAGGAAAAACACTGAGCTCTGCTGAAGCTGGGTCCTGGGCCGGGGTCCCCCATCCATGTTGCCCCCATACTTATCAGCATACTTACATAACATTACGTAAGATATATATGTTTTAAAAGAGAAACGGCATCCGTTTCCTCTGCAGCATGAAAATGTGGAATGCTGACGACTCAGCAGCCCTGGAGGCTCGGGTGGGTGCAGTGTCCCCCAAAGGGATCAGGGGTGCAAGGAACCCATAGGGCGCCTTGACCATAAAGGGTGGCCACCTCGGAGTTGGGCTCCTCCTGGACCCCCTGCAAACGACTTGGCTGGCTGGTTCCCAAGGCCGCCATTCTACATCTGAGCCCCTCTTTAGCGTTCAGGGAGCCTCCCCAACCTGCCCAGGGGCCGTGGGCCCCCCTTTCTCTCTCCCTGAAGCATTGAGCCTACCAGCTCCCAGGGACTCTCATGTTGGTTGATTCTCAAAGGCTCCTTTGCAGCCTCAGCTCCCTCCCTGGGAAAGTATGAGCCCAGCTGGTGACACCCATCAGGAGGGGCAGTACCCTGTGCGAGCCGGGGTGCACTGAAGACATCCACACCAGGCAGACCCATTCTCTACACCATCAGAATCACCACTGTCCTTACCACACATCACCACCACCACCAACTCCACCACCGTCTGCATCACCACCACCATCATCACCACCACTAGCAGAACCATCACCACCACCATCTTGACCACGACCACCACCATCACCAGCAGCACCACCTCCCCCCACACCACCATCTCCCCACCACCACCATCTCCCCCCCGACCACCATCTCCCCCTGCCACCATCTCCCCCACCACCACCACCATCTCCCCCAGCACCACCACCATCTCCCTGCCACCACCACCATCTCCACCAGCACCACCATCTCCACCAGCACCACCATCTCCCCCACCACCACCATCTTCCCCACCACCACCATCTTCCCCACCACCACCATCTCCAACACCAGCACCACCATCTTCCCCACCACCACCATCTTCCCCACCACCACCATCTCCAACACCAGCACCACCATCTTCCCCACCACCACCATCTTCCCCACCACCACCATCTCCAACACCAGCACCACCATCTTCCCCCCACCACCATCTCCCCCACCACCACCATCTCCCCCACCACCACCATCTCCCCACCACCACCATCTCCACCAGCACCACCATCTCCAACACCAGCACCACCATCTTCCCCCCACCACCATCTCCCCCAACACCACCATCTCCCCACCACCACCATCTCCACCAGCACCACCATCTCCACCACCAGCACCATCTCCACCAGCAACACCATCTCCACCAGCAGCACCATCTCTACCACCAGCACCATCTCCACCAGCAGCACCATCTCCACCACCAGCACCATCTCCACCAGCAGCACCATCTCCACCACCAGCACCATCTCCACCACCAGCACCATCTCCACCAGCAGCACCATCTCCACCACCAGCACCATCTCCACCACCAGCACCATCTCCACCACCAGCACCATCTCCACCACCAGCACCATCACCGCCACTCCCCTCTGGTATTAGGCTCTGGGTAGAGGGCCCTGCCGGTCAGGGCAGGCGGTTGGGAAGAGCGGGAGGAGGCGCAGGCCTGAGGTCCTGCCGTGGTCCTTGTGCGCCACGTGACCTCACACAGCTGGCTTGCCATCTCTGAGCCTCAGTTTCGCCACCTTTAAGAGTAGGATTATGCTCCCTAACCTGTCTATTTTTCAATATTCTTTTGAGAGTGAAATAAATTGAACTATCTGAAGGTGTTATGTTAATTTTAAAGTGCTGAGCAACTGTTATTCTTTCTTCTCAGCATATAAAGTCCATTTCCCTCTCTTGGCCCCCCTCCCAGCAGCCACATACTTGTCGGGTCTTGGGAGTGCTGCAGTTCCAGGAACCAACTCCAGGAGCTGGAAGATGGATGCCACCTTTGACTGGAGTGCAAACAACATGCAAGTGAGCATGCAAATCCCCCGGGACCCTCGGGGAGAGTCGCACCCAGCCCTGGCTGGGCTGCCCTGACCTGGTCTGGCTCAGGACAGGTGGTAGGGGGACAGGGCTGCGGGGGTCCAGGGAGCACAGGGATGGGGGAGTCTGGGCAGAAGGAGAGGCTTGGAAACCTCTGCCTGTGGCAGAGAACCCGACAGGTCAGTGTGTTCGCCACATCTCTGCTCCACACGGTATCCACGTGTCTTCCGGAGGTGCAAGCCTCCCTCCTTCATCTCAGATGTGGCACCCCACTTCCCGACCCCCTCTCGCTCTTCCCTCTGCCCTCCCAGCACTTTCCACAGGGGCCCTGGACTCTCTCTGGACCGCCAGCACCTGGGCTCCGAGAGAGAGACCAACAAGAGCCCACACCCCCAGTCCCATCTCACAGTCCCAGGGAGTCACCCGATGGACCGGGGGTCAGAGGCCACTCCCTGAGAGACCGTGGTATGGAATTGTGTATCCGCCATCCTCCACACACCTGTCTGTCTGGCCATGCAGCACCGAGACAGGCATGTCCTGCAGTGCCGAGACCAGGCCTCCTGCCCAGTGGCAGCTGGAGCTCGTGAGGCCTCCTGATGAAGCCATGGTGATGGGACTTCGGGGCCCCGGAGGCAGGACCCATGTGGAGACCTAGGTGGCATCCAGGTTCTCTGTGGAAACCAGGGCCTCCTTGGCCCTCAGAGGCGGTGAGAGCTGGGGAGTGCGCCTGACTTGGGGACCTGGGCAGGGTGCTGGGTTGTGGGGGAGAACTCAGCCTGTGACCCAGAGGGGCAAGGAGGCTGATTCATCACCCATGCCGCTGGGAGCCCGCTGGGCACCACGTGTGGTGGATGAGCGTGCAGAGCCGACCAGGCCACCTTGAGCCCTGGCTCCGTCAGCTCTGTGATCTCTGCTATTGTCGGTATTGATTTTCACTGCACTGTTTATTCAACGCTTAATCTCTGTCCACTGAAAGCCCCCAGAGCAGCGCCGTGTGCCCCCTCCCAAGGGCTCGCTCAGCCCAGGGGAGGGGCTGGCAGAACCAGCACCACAGGGCTGGGGCGCACAGGTGCCAGCCCGTAAGAGGGGTCCAAGAAAACCCGTCAAGTGGCTGCAGTGGATGGTCATCCTCAGGGGTGACCAGGGAGGGCCGGGGCTCAGTCAGGATGGTGAGGACTGGAAATGGCGCTTTGGCAGTGTCCAGGGTTAGAGCCAGGAGCTACAGGTAAGGTCCCCACCTTCTCTGTCTGCACTGTCAGTCTTAAAGACCCTCCCTCTCTCTGAAGAACAAGCCCATGACTCTAGGTCCCACCTGGTCAGAGGAAAGACTTTGGTGTCAATCCTGGCTGTGTGAGCTCGGGCCAGTCACACCCCTTCTCTGAGCCTCGAGATTTCCCACTTCCAAGAGGCACCACGCCCTGTAGCCCCTGGAGGTTGCAGGAGACAGAAAGGAGCGGCCTTGGCAGCATGGCTGCTGCGGACATGTGGGAAGCATGGCCAGCGGCTGCCCGCTTGCCAGGTCTCAGAGACCCTACGGGCTCCCCAGTTGGCCCCAGCCCGGGACCCTCGCAGCAGCAGCAGCAGCAGCAACGCCAGTTATGGGCTGGAGCCTCCTCGCCTCTCCCTGACCTGCATTTCCTCGGCCCTGCCGCCCACGGGGGGTGTTAGGAAAATCCGCCAATCGCGCCCGGTTCTCACCCAAGAGTTGTGAGAACGAGTGCTTGAAAATAGCCCGAAACTACCCCGGCCTCCTCCTCCCCAGGGAGGGCAGGGCGGGCGAGGGGTGCCAGGCAGGGCACTCCTGTTACATAAGCTCAGTGTCCCAGGCTCCTCAGGAGAAGGCCGAGGACTCAGCACCATGGCCAGGAAACCAGGCATCCAGGGCCTGGGGTTTGGGCCCCTCGGGCCTGCGGGCAGCAGCTGGTCACGCAGACTGAGGACTGCAGCCTGAGGGCCAGGTGGAAGAAACTTATCAAGCACTTGGTCCCAAGTCCCCCAGACAGAAGACCCATTCCCCCCAGAAGTCCGCCTGGGTCCTGCCTAATGGGCTCAGCTGGTGCCTTCACCTCTCTGCGGCTTCCCTGCAGAAGGGCGATCCCAGCCCCGAGCTGGGCTCAGCAGAGTCCAAGATGGGACTGGCCGCTCCCCCACTTCTGCTCCCCACTCGGGAGGTGTAGGCCCCTCCTAGGTACCCACACCCCAGCACCACCTGGGCTTTGACACCAGCAGGGGAAGAAAGCGCCTTGCCTGGCTGAAAGCGCCCTGCCAGGGGGCCTCCAGCTTTTCAGCCTGATGTCCCCCGCCCCAGCTGCCAAGTGGACCCCTCCATCTGAGATTTCCGCATCAGACATGCCTGGTGTTAGGCAGAGGTGGGGAGCTGGGGTCAGATGGAGGGCCAGGGTCGAGGCTGCAGCAAGAGGGCTTAAGGTCAGGTGCGGGAGGAATTCCCAAAGGGCAAGGGTTATAAATGCTGGAGTCGCGCGTAGCTTTCCCCTCACCTCCTGCCCTGCCAGCCGGAGGCCCATCACTCAGCCCAGGCATGGGTGGTAGCTGGGGGCCCACGGGGCGGGGGCACACTGAGGGCTTGCACAGTGGTCCACAGGACCCTGGTTCCGTGGCGCCAAGGCAGGTGGCAGGAGCTGGAGGCCCTGGGGCCAGAGGGGGCGAAGCCATGGGCAGCCGACCGCCATCTGAAGCCGTCACGCCTGCTGACCCCGAGGGGCTGATGGCAGGGGTCCCACCCTGCGGCTGCGCTGAGTCAGTGCGGAGAAGCAGGAGGGAGGGGGCAGGAGCTGGGCCCGGGCCAGGAGGTTTGGCACCAGAGAGCGGGAAAACTGGGGCTCTGACGTGGAGCCCACACCTCCATCGGAATTGGCCATCTGTGCCAGGCCCGCCTTGATTTACTCACTCGATCCTGACAAAGACCACACAGGGGGTGCCATTACTGTCCCCGGCACACAGATGAAGCGGGCACAGAGGAGGCAGTTGCCTGAGGTCACACAGCGAGAAGGTGGGGCCGTCAGGATACAAACCAGACCACCCTGGTCTGGCTGCAGCCACTGCGCCGACCTGCCCTGAGGACTCCCCACTCTCACCTGGAGCCCGATGTGGGCAAGGGGAGGTGCCAGGCAGCTCACCAGCTCTGCTG
Organism: Capra hircus; assembly: GCF_001704415.2. Classification (NCBI taxonomy): domain Eukaryota; kingdom Metazoa; phylum Chordata; class Mammalia; order Artiodactyla; family Bovidae; genus Capra; species Capra hircus. Next base: position 80,240,095 of record NC_030821.1, on the reverse strand, counting down.
TGGAGCCCGGAGCCACAGGTCGCGTGCTCACTGGAGCCCAGTTGACAAATCTCAGGCCACCTCTGGCCCGGAGCCCTCCCCAGGGGGAGCCTCAGGACTCCTAGAGGCCAGTCCCCTGCGGGGAAGACAGGCCGCCGCGCAGTAGGACAGTCACTAGCCACACGTGGTTATTTAAGGTGAAACTAGTGAAGAGAAAGAAATTAGAACTTCAGTTCCTCGGGCACATGAGCCACATTTCTGACACTCAGTAGCCACGTGTGGCCAGTGGTGGATGTGCTGGTCAGCCCTGCACAGAACATGCCCACCACCCATCCTGTTGGCCAGCTCTGTAGGGCCATCTGGAGACCAGCCTTCTCGGCCCTTTGCCCCTGCCCCCACCCCAGTGCCTCTGGCCCAGGAGCGAGCAGCCTGAGCAGGGTAGGTGTGGAGGTCGGTCCCCTGGGCCCTCTCACTGCTGGAATCTGGTTACTTGAGCTGATTCTGGCCCTGGACTTGGTCTCCAGGACACAGACCCCAGCTGGGTCGCTGCTGTGTGTGCACACCTGGCCGGGGCTGGGGCGGGACGATGGTGCGCAGGGGACTGTGGGCGTCTCAGAATGGAAGCTGACTGCCCACCTGCCCGGGCCCACCTATGCTGGCCCCGCCGCCCAGTCACTCAGCTCTGGGCTGGCCGGGGGTGCAGGAGGGGCTGGCCACCGTCACTGGGCCCAGAGAGGGCCTTGGCCTGTGTGCTTGCAGGTGGGCGGAGACGTCTGGGTGTTTCGGGGGCCATGCATGCAGAGGGTGGGGGGCTTCCTGGAGGAGGGGCCCATGGAGCCTGTGGCTAGCCGGAGGAGCTGGGAGCCCTGGCCTCGCTTCCTTCCTCCCTAGGCATCCCTCCTCTTTTCCGTCTCCTCACAGTCGCGTAGCCTGGGGAGTCCAGGGCTGAGCGGGTGGGCAGCAGGGGAGCGGGAAGGCAGAGCAGCCACAGGGCGGGGCCTCATTCTGCTGAGTGGCAGCGCGGGCCCTGCGTGTCCTGGCTGGGAGGCTGACGCTGGCATGTTGCATCCACAACTAATTACATGCATGTGAATCAGCCCATTACTCACTCTGCTCCGCACCCCACCGCCACCCTCTGGCTTACAAAGTCCACCAAGTGGCTGGAGAGGGCCACGATGTCCCCAGGCTGGGACCCCTGTGCTGTGCCCTCCAGCCAGCCCCCAGGCAGCCTCTGAAGGCCAGAGAAGGGGTGCCAGGTGCTGCAGGCCCTCGCTCTGCCTTGGTGCCAGGAGGCCGGGTGGGGAGACCAGGACTTAGGGGGCTCAGCTCTAGACCATCCCAGCTCTCTCCTTGACTGCTGAGGGGTAAACCCTCACGTCTTCCCCAGAGAGGGGCCGGTCCTGTGTGAGAATGGTTTTAAACAGATAAGACCCTGAGGTAGGCTTCCTGCTGCTCCACTGGGGGTCCTCCTAGCCCCCGCACGCACAAAGCTTCTGTTTCTCATTCCTCAGGGATGTCTTAGCGTGTACACTAAGGCTCGGGAATAAGAAGCTGAACGGGTAAAAGTGCCAGGAGGACAAGGCTCAGTGGGACCAGGCTGGGGCTTCAACATGTGACCAGGGTCAGGGCTGAGTGGGACCACGGTCAGGGCTCAGCGTGGGACCAGGGTCAGGGCTCAGAGTGTGAGCAGGGTCAGGGCTCAGAGTGGGACCAGGCTCAGGGCTCAGAGTGGGACCAGGCTCAGGGCTCAGAGTGGGACCAGGCTCAGGACTCACAGTGGGACCAGGGTCAGGGCTCAGAGTGGGACCGGGCTCAGGGCTCACAGTGGGACCGGGCTCAGGGCTCACAGTGGGACCAGCGTCAGGGGTCACAGTGGGACCAGTCACAGGGCTCAGTGTGTGAATACGGTCAGTGGTCAGTGAGTAGATGGCTGTGGTCAGGGATTGGTTTATGGCCATGAAGTTTAATATCATGCTCCCCCTGGGGCTGAGTGAAGAGGTTCCAGGACTTCGTGCCCGGCTGGATAGGGTTGGCCTGGCATGGGTCCATCAGTTTCAACCTCCTGTGCTGAGGCCACCTTGGACTACTACAAGCTGTGGCCCCGCCCTTCATGTCAGTGTGAGCCATCGGGATTGTACAAGCTTTGGTGGAGAATGCTGGAGGTAAACTGGGAGCAAATTTCAGGCTCAGAAGTGTAGAATCCTGGGATGTCTGGGCTGCAAGAAACCTTCACCCCCTTCTGTCATGGTCCACATGCAGCCACAGGGCTGCTGAAGCCCCAGTGGGGCCCGTGCAACTCTGTTTCAGGACTTCAGCTGGGTACGGGCCTGGGGAGTGGGTAGAATTCCCTGCGCAGCAATCCCAGGGCCCTGCTGACTCTGCTCCCTCCTTGAGGAGCAGGGGTCAGACGGCCTCTCTGCCTCTGGGAGGGGAACCGTCTGGGGTCTGGATCAGGAACTGGGGTGAGGAGACCCTTTTCTAGAAAGGACAAAGAGTGGACGGAGGCGAGGAGGGGCAGGCAGGGCCCCGCTGAGAAGTCCTGTCTCAGGTAACACCGCTTCGCACCAGATGGCCTGAGTGGAGGGGACCCCAGCCTTGCCCTGGGAACCCCCAGCGGGGGTCCCAGGGCAGAGGAGGGCGGGGTGGCTACTACCGTCCTCCGTGGGCACGAGGAGGGCTGGTGGCAAAGCGGCAGCTGAAATCCTGACTCAGAGCTGCGGGCACCCTTGGCGCGGTCCATGGCCCAACAGCAAAGGCCCCCTGGTGGCCACAGGCTGCAAGTGCAGAAAGGAGAGAGAAGCAAAGGCTGAGGCCCTGAGTCTGGGCCAGGAAGGGTGGGAGCAGCAGCCCCCCAGGGGCACCGCCTCTGCCTCCTCCCTCAGTTCAAAGACTCTGGGGAGAAGGTCCTCTCCCCAGGATGAAGGGGGAGGGATACAGCTGCCCTGGGGCCTCCTCTGCCCTCCGATTGCCTTGGGGACCGTGTCTCCCTAGCTCTTCTGACCAGCCCTTCAGGATGACCCTATGAACCTCAGTCCACAGGCTGTCCTTCCCAGAGGGACTGGTCTGCACGGAGCTGCCCCTGATGAGGTGAGCCACGTGCCCTGGCCGGTGATGGCGCTGTAGAGGTCCTGCTTGGGGGTTACAGTGATGGTCATGGGGAGAACCGTGCGGGGCTGCATGCTAACGTTCAGGCTGAGAATGGTGGAAGCGACTGTGAATTAATGGTTGATGGGGACAGTGATGACACCCTAATGGAGCCTTCTGGGAAGAAGCTAAAAAAAGCCGACAGTTGGACCAGATGTTGGGCTTGGGCCGCAAAGGCATCGGTGGCTGGCTAAGACGAGAGATGTGTATACTATTGCATATTCAGGAAGACTCAGTGAGGATTTTGCATTCAGAGTGGACCACAAGTTATGAAAAAGAAGTGAGGGGCTCGGAGGCATAACCGTCCTAGTAGAGAAGGACCCTGAAGTAATCTCCCTGAGGTCCTTTCTCCAAGATGCTGTGTTTCATTTTAGGGAGGCCCCCTGTGGGTATCTGGCCAAAGGCCTCAGAAGAAGGGGGACTATGGTCACTTTAAGATGAGAGATGAAGCAGCTGAAGGGGCGTCTCCCCCAGTTTATGGAAAAACAAAGCCTGCATATGGGACTGGGATGTCCCCACTGTCACCAAGTCAAAGGAGGATGCGTGGAAGATACGAATGTGGACAAAGTGACTGAGGACGCCCCTCAGGGTAAGCGCTGCTTCTGACCCTCGGGGCTCTTCTCTCAAGCCCCTCCCTCAGCACCTCTCAGAACAGAGCCCCCTGAGGAAAGGCTGGACAAACCCAACCTGAGCCGTTCAAGCTGGGCCTCCCCATGTCCGCCAACCTCTGAGCCTCACGGTCCTGGGTCTGTTCTTCGGCCTCTGTCTTCTGCCCTTCCCTCATCCAATCTCCCCTCCTGCACCTATCCACGCACCATCCTTTCAACTGCATGGCCCAGCCATCTCTTCAGCCCTCCACTCAGGTGCCATCCACCCAGTTATGTCCCCACCTCTCCTGCCCATCTTCTTCCACCTGGTTCCTCCATCCATCCACCCACCCTCCACCCTTCCATCCACCACATCGCCCATCTCTCTAGGCATCTGTCCTTCCACCCATCCCCTCCCGCACCTCCTCGACCGAAGCCCACTTACCTCATCCGCCCTTCCACCCAGCCCGTCCTCTCTGGCACCTCTGCGCCCTGTCGGGGCACAAGCCCGTACAACTTCCTTCCCTCCATCCATCTGCCCTGCCTGCCCATCCACCCACCCGTCCGTCCACTCGCCCAGTCCGCCCGCGGCAGCCACTCCTCGGCTCCCGGGAGAGGCAGAGAGCTGAGACCCAACTCCTGGTGTTGCTGCTGCATGGGGCGGGCGCCGGGCTTCCCCCGATGCGCGCGCGTGTGCGTTTTTCCTTACCCCCCCGCCCCGCCACCTCTCCCCTCCCCCACACCCCGCCCCCCGCTCGCGCTCCCCTCTCATGTGTGATCTGGAAGCTCTAGAAAGCCTGATGTAATCCGTAATGCAGTCTCTGGCTCCCGATTCGGGATCCAGTTTCAGAGCGAGAGATTGGGGAGCGCCGGCAGCCCGGTGGGGGAAGGAGCCCGCCTCTCTCCTCCTCCTTCTCGCCGTCCTCGGCCTCCTCCTCCCCCTCCCCGCGCCGCCCCGCCCCCGGCTCGGCTCGGCTCGCCCCCCCCTCAGGAAGGGGAAAAAAGGCGAGAGGAGCGGGCCAGGAGAGAGGAGCCGAGCGGCGGCGGCGGCGGCGGCCGGAGAGGGAGCGGCGGTCGCGGCGTTGGCGGCGGCCCCGGCGGAACGAGCGTGGAGCCGGCGAGCCGGGAGCACAGGCGGCCGCACCGCGTCCTGGCCGGGCCCGGGCCCGCGCGCCCCGCATCGCCCGCAGCCCGGGCATCCGGACCTCCCGGGCGTCCGGGGGGCGCCGGCAGGCGGGGGGAGGGGAGGGGGCCTGCGCGCGCCGGCGAGTGTGCTCCCGGGGGCGACTCGGCTAGGCCTGGAACGGGCCGGGGGTGGCGGCGGCAGGAGGAGCCCCCGCTCCGGTCGGGCGCCCGGCTCGGCCGCCGGCGACGCGGGGCGCTCCTGGGGATTTGCAACTCGCCCGATCAAGTCTTCGCCAGCGGGGCCGCTGCTGCCGGGGAAGGTAAGGAAGGCTCTGGCGGGGGGCTGGGGACTGGGGGCGCGGCGAGAGGGGGCGCAGCGAGGGTGGGAGGGGGTCGGGGGAGGGGCGGACGCCCGGACTTCCTAACTTCGCCGTTTGGGGCTTCGTAGCTCCGAGGTTGGCGCTCCGAGCTCGGACCCCCCCCCCGCCCCCGCCCCCTGCCTCCTCCGGCGGCGGCGACGGAATCTGGCAGGTCTCCGCGCGCCCGCACCGGGCGGGTTGAGGAGGGGGCGACCTGGACGTGGGAGAGGTTCCTCGGCGCTGCTCGGCTCCCCCGAGTCCACACACCCGCAGCCTGGCCGGGGTGGCAGGCCAGGCTGAGGAAGACTGCCCTCCCCGTCACATGCACAGAGCCAGGGCCGGCTGGGGAAGGCGTTCCCCTTGTGTCCCTGACCCACACGGGCGCTGGCAGGGGTCTTGGGAGCCCCAGAGGTGCCCCGCAGCCACACACTGACCCAGGTAGGTTCAGGAGAGACACCCCGGTGTGTCCCCTTCCCCTCATCACATCCAGAGCCCCTAAACCCCTGTAGGGGCCCGAGATGTCCTCCCCGCACGCACAGGCTCTCCCTCGCAGCCTCCAGTAGACGCGGCACCGGCGGCGGATACTCCCTGGAGGTGCTCTTCCTCCCAGATGGTCAGAGGGCTACCCTAGCACCGTCCGGCCCCCTACACACACACACACACACACACACACACACACACACACACACGAACGCCCTGACTCGTTCCATTCTGATCTTTTCCACTCGCTCGGACAGGCCGCGCGGATAAGCGGATCCGAACTTTGGGTCATCCCTGCGCCCTCTCCGCGCGAAGCAGCGAGGCCGGGCGCTGGGCACTCCTCGGTCCCCATTCCCAGCGGGCCGAGGCCGCCGGTCCTCGTCGGCCGCCGCGCAGCTGCCTCGAGGAACTAGCCTGGCCCCCGCCCCCTCCCGGGCAGGTTGGTGCTCTGGGCCCGGCCGGCCGCCCTCTCCCGCTAGTCCCCGCGGCCCCCTGGGCAGGGCACAGCGCGCCTCGGGCCTGCTTCGGGAGGGCACGGCAGAGCTGAAAATCGCCGCGAAGCTTGGTGGCCGGGAAGGCTTGTTAGAGGATGCGGCTCCGAGCCCGTGGACCGCTGCCGGGTGCGGCGGCTCCCGCTGGGTCACTTCCCAGGCAGCTCAGAGGGAGCGCCCGTTCCGGCACCCCGGCCCCGGCCCGCCGGGCACCTTACCCTCCCCACTTTTATTTTCGGCTTTCAAGTTTCTTGGAGTGCAGGGAGCCAGGATGGACCCGGACGAGTCCTAACCCACCCCTTCTTCAGCGCCCTTTCCCTCCGCGCGCTCCCGTCACGTCCCTTTCATTCCCCGGGGTCAGGGCCGAGAATTCCTTAGCAGCAACTCCCGAGGAGTTGAAATATGTGCAGGTGTGTGGGTGGGCAGGGGGCGCGCACCCCCCCGCCCCAGGCAGCCAATTGGCAAACGTCTTGGGAAGGGGGCTGGGAAATCGGCGCTCCCAACCCACCCTCGGGACCTAAGGGGACCCCCAGCTCCTTCCCCCACAGACACAAACACACGCCCCCTCCGAGCAGCGGCCGCGCGGGCGGGATGGGGGCGAACGGGAGGCCGGGGGTCTCTTTTCATATCCGGAGGTGGAATACCGTGTATTTGGGGTCTGAGGCGGCGGCCATAGCGTCTCCTAGAGTCTGCAGCCTTCTATTCCTCGGCGACCCCCGCCGCCGCCGAGGCAGGGAGGGAGGTCGAGGGAGAGAGCCTCCCTCGCCCCCGCAGGTGGCCGCGAAACTCTGCGTCCGGACGCCCGGGTGCCGCCAGGTCCGGCTTTGAGGACCCCAGCAAGGTCAAGCAGACGAAGGAGGGGGTGGGGGCTCCCGGGCGCGCCCCCGCCCGCGCAGTGTCAGGGCCGCTCAAGGGGTGGGGGCCGCCCGCCGATCAGTCCGGACAGCCCGCCGCCCGCGCCGCGTCCCCCGAGGCGAATGTTGCGCGTGCCGGGATCCCGGAGCGCCCAGCCCCGCGCGCCCTTCCTCCTGGCTCGCTCGCTCTTGCTCGGCGCTGCTTTCAGACTTGTTGCGCCTGGATCTGGGGGGCGGGGGGCCGGCCTGGGAGTCCCGGAACCCGGGCGGCGGGAGGCCGAGAGCGAGGCCGGCGGGAATGCGCCAGGGCGGCGCGCGGCTCCGCCGGCGGGCGCGGCGCGGAGGCTCGAGCGCAGAGTTTGCCGCCTCCGATCCCGGGGAAGGGAGCTTGTCCCCGCCGCGCTCCTGCGCGGGGGCGGAAAAGGGGATTCGCCGCCCTGGGCATCACGCCGCTCTGCTCGGGACCCAGGGACGGGAGGGGACGCAGCCAAGTTGGGGGGCCCTGCCTCGCCCACAGGCTCCGGCCCCTCTCCGGCCTCGGTGGCCGCGTCCGTGAAATGGGGGCGAGGGGGAGGCTCTGGGGGCTCTTCCGGCCCAGGCCCTCGGCGCTCTCCCGGACATCCGATGCGCTGGGCCCGCAACGGGCTAGGCCCGCAGCGTCCCGGGCCCGCAGCGTCCCGGCCAGCCGGGTCCGGAGGCAGCTGGGTGCCTGCGGACGCGCGGCCTCAGGGCCGGGCAGGAGGCGGCCTCGGCGGGGCCGGGCGAGCGGCAGGGTGCAGGCAACCTCCCTCGGCATCCTCGCCCGCTGGCCGGCCCCCCTGGCCCGGGCCTCCACCTCCGGAGCGGGTCCTGGGGGTGAGTCCGCCCCCCGGGGACGCCTCCAGCTCCGGCCCGGGCGGCGGGCGCCGGGATGCGGTGGCGGCGGCGGCGGAGGGCGGCGCGCTGCCCCGAGCGGCCGAGAGAGGGCGCCCGCACCACCGGCCGCCTGCCCGCCCCTTCCGTCTCGTCCGCGGCCCGGGCGCCCGCCCCATCCCCGCAGCACGGCCGCCCCCGCCTCTCGGCGGGCCCTAGGCTCCCTTGTCAGGGCCCGAGTGCAGTCAGCCGCCTCCCCGCACTCGCCGTGCCCGCGTGCCTGGTGCACGGGCGTGAGGAGCGCGTTTGGGTACCTGTGTGCCACGCGTGCACGTGCGTGTCCGGCCGGCAAACTGGTGGCTTGTGTGGGCAGGCACGCAGACTGCCACACGTGTGTGCGTGCGCAGAGCAGATCTGTGTCAATGCGCGCCCGGGATGGCAGGATTGAATCTAACCACGTTTTACCTGCGGCAGGTCCTGTGGTGGTGTGCAAGCGGTGGCCCCCCTCAAACCTAAACCCAGAGAGTTGGTTAGCTTAGTGCATCCCGGCTGACCCACTCTGTCCCACTGTCCTCTGGAACTCTCTGGCCCCCAGCCTGCGTGGCTGCGGCCGTGCTACCGGTCAGAGCAGCAATTTCTGAGTAGACATATGACCTGGATACAGTGTGTATAGCCTGCACACACGTAGTGAAAATACAGGTGCCCACGTGGACACGTGTGCACTGGGAGTGCAGCTTGGGCAAGGCAGAGGGCGTGCCCTGCCATGTGAAGGCTAGTGGGAATAAGGCAGAAAAGAGACCCTGCTCAGTTCAGTGAATGGGCTCTGGGATGGAAGACAGCAGCCTGCAGGAGGCCAGAGGCAGGGGTCTCCCAGAGCCGTCTATGGGGAATGGCAGCTAAACCAGGAGAAGAGGGGTGGGAGTGGTGAGGATGGTCTCACACCGGAGCAGCCATGCAAAGGCCCTGTGGCAGATGTAAGGTGTAGGCAGCTCGCGTGCAGAAGCTGGAGAGAAAAACAGCAGGACTGGGGCTCCAGGGGGAAGGGGGCGGGAACCCAGAGCGCTGCAGGCCTTGGGCTACCTCTTGGGAGTGGTGGGGACTATGGCGGGGGAGGGGTGTGGTCCTAGACTGAGGTGGTGACCTGCCCCAGTGGCCGAGGAGATGGTAGGTGCTCCTGGGGGGCAGCCCCTGCCCACAAGCACGCTGGACTCCAGGCTCCTCTTGTCATCCCGACACCACCCAAGACCCTCTTCAGTGTGTACCACAAACAGACCCACAACACAGCGTAAAATATGAGTGCACTGCCCTGGAAGCTGGGCGCCGTGGTGGACATTCATGTCTGGGGCTGTGGCATTGCTCTGAGGATACCGGGCAGAGGGTGCTGGGGGAACCCTTCTTCACGCCCTATGTTGTTGGGAAAGCAAGGCCCAAGAGGGGAAGAGCTTCCCGCTGATTCCCAGCCTGGGCCACAGAGGCACGAGGCCTCTTCTGCAGGGCGAGACGCAGCAGCAGACCCGGGACCCTTGGCCATGGCCGCGGCCACAGAGGAGTTCGGATCCCTCGGTTCGGATTCCTTTCTGCCAGAGCATCCGGAGCCTTCCCTGTACCCAGTGTCCCCCTGGCTCACAGGGTGGCGGGAACTGAGGCTCCTTCCTGCCTGTAACCACCATTCCCTCCGCTTTCTTTTTAATTCATTTCTACTTGGGCTTCCCAGGGGATGCTAGTGGTAAAGTGCCTGCCTGGCAGTGCAGGAGGCATAAGAGATGTGGGTTTGATCTCTGGGTCGGGGAGATCCCCTGGAGGAGAGCATGGCAACCCACTCCCAATATTCTTACCTGGAGCATCCCCTGGACAGAGGAGCCTGGAGGGCTACCATCCATGGGATCGCAAAGAGTTAGACCTTCCTGACACATGCACCTGGAAGGTGACAAGCAATGGGAGCAGCCCCAAAGGGCTAGAGCGAAGAGGGAATCTCCTCGCCCTAGACCCCAGGTCCTCCTGTTAATGTGTCCCTGTTATCCTTCCAGAATGTTCTGTGCCTTCACAAGCATAAAATGCTTTAGACAATGGAATCCGTCTGCGTGTGGCTGGAGACCCTGGCTCACCCCTTGGCCGTCTCATCCCCAGCCTTCACTCTCACTGTTGCCCGCACACCTCCTCCCCCTCACCCCCCCATCCCCCATAGCACCCCCACCCTCGCCTTTGACTCTCCAGCGGGTCCCTGCCCGTGGGGTCTATGGGCATCCTCCAGGACTCACTTAGGGGCGGGGGTACGGACTGGTCCCTGCTGAGTGACCGGGTGACTGCGGGACCAGAGAGGTCTCCAGGGCAGGAGGTTTCCAGGACCTCAGAGGCTGCGATGGATGGCGAGATGAGGGCCAGGTTGCCCCTGTCCCCCACGGGGTGGCTGGTTTTGGGGTGCTGACTCTCAGCTGAGACACGGCTGAGGGGTCCCCAAGGTGGGAGGAGAGGCAGAGGACTCGAGGAGCTGGCAAGCAGGGGCCTCAGAGCTCCGTGCGTGGCCCAGGTGGCCTGGCCAAGTCACTGGGGGGCAGGGGGTGATGGTGGGGGGCTGCCCCCTGGAACTGGTGCCCAGGGCCGGCGGAGCCTCCCTGCCGCCTGGCCTGCGGAGTTTGGACAGGCAGTGTAGGCGACACCCTGGGCAGTCAGGGCTGCCAGCCCGCTTGTCCAGGCAGATGCAAGTGAGGTCAGAACGTAGAAGCGCTGTCCCTGCCCCCAGCCCAAGCCCTGACCCTACGGGTTCCACCAGTCCCTGTGCACACATCCCTCAAGCCTGGCCCAGCCCTGGTTTCGGGGCAGCCTCCTCCCCGGAGCTCACCCTGGGCCACAGGTCAGCTTGTTCCCCTCTCTGCCCGCCCAGCCCTAGCTCTTGGGGTGCAGCTGGTGGTGGCGCTGGGCCTGGCCCACACTCTGCCACCCTCCCTCCCCTCAGCCCTCCTGGAGATGGGGGAGAAGGTGCCCGTGGGTGCCAGGAGCCTTGGTACCTCTAAGCACCAAGTGCTCAGGCTCCTCTCGGACGGCCTGTCCTGATGCAGCCGCCGGTGTCATGGGGCGGGTCAGGGGGTGTCGAGAGCCCCGAGACCTGGGCTCCCTGAAGTGTGTCCTGGCTAAGCACCCCTTCCTCTGTTCTTGCCCCTCCCACCACCCCATGCTGTCAGGGACACCCTGACACCCCTGGGACACCCCTGGGACCTCCGCATCGTCGGCCCAGCCACAAGGGCCCTTCCTGACCGCCTCTTCCAATCTTGCCGCCATCCCCACCCCCTCCCATGTGACCTTGGACCGCTGACCTTGGATGAGCCCCTCTTGCTGAGAATTCCGGGAACAAACCCTGGCGTGGGGCGTGGGTGGGGCGTCACCCGTGGCCAGCAGCTGAGTGGGCGAGGACTCTGCGTCTCCTGCGAGGAGCATGGGCTTCCTCTCGGTACCAAGCAGGGGAACACGGAGAGGAGAGGCAGGGACATAGGTTGCAGCCAGAATATCAGGAGCCTCCCCTCCTCAGGAGAGGTCCCTGCCCCCGAGGGACGCCCAGCTGAAGGGGCTGATGCTCTCACTGTCCCCGCCCGGGACTCCGCAGAGTGTGTCTGTGCAACACAAGAGCACTGTGTGCGCGTATGTGTGTGTGCCCGGGCTGCAGGACGTGGTGGGAGCTCGCAAGGGCGCGTCTGTTCTCGGGAGGCCCCGCAGGCTCAGGTAACGCTTTCCAGGGCAGCCACCTTGCCTGTGACCCAAAGGCCCGTGACCTGAAGGACCACGCGTGTCTACCCAGCGGGGGGTGGGGGTGGGGCAGAGCTGCTTAGAGCGTGCAGGTGTTAGCACAGGCCTGGAGCACGGAACGCTGGATGTCTTCAAGGCCTGCAAGTGGCTTGGGGTGACAGGCTCTTGGGAAAGAGAGGCGTGATGAGGGTGCAGGTCTGGATGGGGCAGCCTGGAGCAGAGCCAGCCCAGGACAAGGCTCCTCTCTCCGCCCCCAGCACTGGACCTTCCGGCCGGGCCGCCTTTCTCTTTCCTCCGGGGTGGCTCTGCCTGGCTTCCGGCCAGGTTCCCCTGGAGGCCCTGGTGCCCAGGCTGGCGGGCAGGGGAGGGAGCCTCCCCACTGGCAGCCCAGCCCCACCCCGGCACCCCCGCCCCTGGACCTGGAGACCCTTCCTGGTCTGCTTTCCCTCTCTGCAGGGAGGATGACATGGCCGGGCCCCTTGGGGCAGGCCTGGGATGCTCCACAAGTCGGCCGGGGTGCTCAGGAAGCTGGCTGGCCCCGCATGGGCTGGGAGTGGGGGCAGGTGGTGGCCGTGGGGCGGGGGGCCAGGGTCTCCTAGCAGACCACTCGCGGTTCTGCTAGTAAACGGAGGCCTGTCCCGGCTGCCAGCCCCTCCCTGTGGCCCCATGCCCCTGACCGCTTGCAGGCTGTCTGGGGTCTGTGACTGGGGTCGCCCAGGGGGGCTGGCTGTGCCTCCGGGGAACTCCTTCCCCCGGGAGGGACCTGTGGGGGCCCTGGTCACCCCGTGGCGGGAGGGCAGGGTGGTCAGGCGCCCTTAGGTGGCCTCTCTCAGCCCTGCCCACCCGCCAGCCCGCGGGCTGCCATCCGTGCCGTGGCTGCCCACCCGCCCCTCCCCCAGGGCAGCCTTCTCCAGGACACAGGCGGGCACTGTTCAGGGGGCCGGCCGGGACAACAGAGCGCCTTTTGTGGCTGGTGTCTGGGGATGCCATTGGTGGCCTGGGGTGGGTGGGGAGGGGACGGCAGGGCCGGGAGGGGAGCGGGGGGCCCAAGGATGGAGGTGCGGCTGGAGAATCCCGGAGCCTGGCAGGGCGGCATCAAGCCCACACCCCTGTGGGCAGGGAACCTGGGGCACCCCGGCTTCTGATGGCAGGTGGGGGCTGAACAGTCCACCTGGGCACGGAGGTGGGTGGGGCACCCCTCAGCGGGTTGGTGACCCCTCCAGCTGTGACGTGGGGCTGACACTGTTCCTGCCTCGCGGGGGTCCCCTGAGACCCGAGACCCGGCCCGGTGTGCGGTCAGCCCTCTCTCATCTCCATGACTCCAGCTCCTCCTCCCTCACCTGACTCTCTGGGGTCCCCCATCCCTCACCCAGAGGCTGCCCCGCAGGCTCCGAGAGGCCATGCAGTAGGCTGCGGGGCAGAGGCTGGCCAAAGTGCTGGGGCCGGGCCCTCAGCAGGCTTCTGTCCGCAGGCAGGTTGGGGAGTCAGGGACCTGAGGGGGCTCGGGTGCCTGTTGATCACTGGGACCCAGGACGGGCAGTGCACGCTTGACGCCGCAGTGACCCCAGTCGGGGTATGTGAACCCATGGACCAGACAGAGGCCAGCAACCTCGGGGATACAGCCACCCATGAGGACTTCTGAGAGGAGGGACCGGCGACCATGCTAGAGCCTGGCACTGAGGCCAGGCGCCCCTCCCACCCTCACCTTTGGTCAGTGGGCTTGTGGAGTCTGACCACCAGGGGAGGCCTGGGCTCTGGCTGTGGCTGAGGGCGGGGAGCACGGGCGGCTCAGACAAGCCACTGCATGGTCACCTGCAGGGAGGGGTGTGGAGCCGCCCTCCCCGGCCCGGCCCTCCTCCGAGGCCCTCTCCTGGGCTCCCCTGGGCTCCCGCTCCAGGCTGGCCCCTCCCCGGTCACTGACCCGCACATCCCATAGCACACACTGAGCCCTCCTCCTGCCGCCAGCCTCATGCAAGCGTGCTGCAGGTGCCCACGTGTGCAGACGCCTTGCAGACACATGTGTGCACACAGAACACACGCATGCATGCACAGACACGCACACGCATCTGCTCCCCAAGTTCAGGGAAAGTCCCCACCACCCATCGCCTGCCTGCTTAAGGTGGGGGTCTGGTCATCTCTGAGGCCCTGTCTGTCCTCTGACCACCCCCCGCCCATCTCCTCCCATCTCTCTGGGCCTGCACCCCCCACCCCGTCAGAGGAGCCCCTCGGTGAAGATCAGGGGCTGCCCCCGCTGATCCCAGGACCCTGCCGGCATCGCCCCTTGGGGACACTACCCCAGGGTGCCAGGCAGGGTCAGGGGCTCCCTCGCGGGCCCCAGCCCCTCTCAGCTGTGATCTCCCAGCCTGGGATGGATTCGACTGGTTGGCCTCCACCCCGCTATGTGACCTGGGGCCTGACACTAGTGTGCCCCGGCATGAGCGGCCTCAGCCGTTTATCCAAGGCCTTGTTGGAGCTCTCAGGCAGGCAGTGAATAGAGGCGGGGGTGCCCCGCTGTTGGAAAGCACCTGTGGGCCTGTCGGGGGCAGGGTAGAGGGTGGGGTCTGGGCAGGTGCAGGTGAGTGGCCACTGGCAGGCTCAAGGGCCTTCCATGCTGGCGGCCTGGGCCTCCTGCCCAGCTCTGCCCTGAGTCCAGCCAAAAGAGGCCGGACCAGGCCACTCAGGGGCTTGGGCTCAGAGCTGGGACTGCCTTCTGGCCAGCAGAGCTGTCCTCAAGGCCCAGGGCATGGAGCCCTCGAGTTTTGGAGAACACCTGGCCCTCTGGTGGCCCCAGCGACCCCCCACTGTGGGAGCCTGTGTGAAAACCCCACGGGGGGCTCTGCCAGGTCATCTTCTAACCCCAGGAGCCTCTTGAAGGCTCACACCAGAGCCTCAGTCTTGGGGGTGCCCTGACTTGCCCCTTACCTGCCCCCATTGGCATCGCCTACTTCCCCAGGGTGCAGGCCAGAAGGTGCCCTCCTCCCCCGCCTGCTGGGCCCAGGGCCACTCCCTCCTGTGGCCCCAGCACCTGCCCCGCTTCCTTCCTGCCCTCGGGCCGGCTTCTCATGTCGCCACGCTTCTGGGGGGCAGTTCTGAACAGGGGCCTGCCCTGCTTGTTACCCTCACTGCTCCTCTTGCCTGCTGTACAGGGCCCAGGGGTGGCCTCGCTCCCCGCACAGGCTGACCAGAGCCTAATGAGCCAGTCTAGATGAGGGCTGGTGGGCTCCCATGGGCCCCCGGACGGGCAGGGTAGGGCGGTCTGCCTGACCTGGGGCAGTGCACTGCCTCTCAGGGAGCAGGGGCTTTGTCCCGCAGACACAGGCCCAGACCCTGGCTCGGGCATCCAGCACCCACAGACTCCCAGGTGGCTCTTCCGTGGCCCCCACACGCCCCTCTGCACAGAGATCCTCCAGGTTGCGGAAAGTTGTGTCTGGCAGAGGAGGTCCTCCCATGCATCCCGCCACATGGGGCCAGGCTAATGCCCCATACACGCCTGTGAGGCCACAAGGTGGGGGATGCGGCCGTGCCTCGCCAGCCCCTCAACCCCAGCGTGCAGGCAGAGTGTCTGCTCCAGGCTGTATCCACTTTCCAGACGAGAGGGCTGGGAGTGGGCTCCCAGAAGCAGGGATGGAGCAGGGGGAAGGTGGGCAGGGCCCAGGCAGGCCCCTCTAGGGGCAGGCGTGCGGCTTTGGGGCGGCCTTGACCCTGGGTCCAGAGGGATGGGACAGGCTGAGTTGGCTGTTGAGTGGTGGGGTTGGGGGGCTGTTGGAGGAGGCGCCAGACTGTGATGAGGGTCTCCGATGGGCTCTGCCGACATCCACCAGGGACTCTCCTGAGCATCAGAACAGGTCTGTCTCAGGGCTGGGACCCCAGCTGGGGGGCTGACAGCCGTGTTAGTTCCCAGCCTAGGGCCAGGAGAGGGGGCGCTGCCACTGGGGCAGGGGCTCAGGTGAGGTCTCGAATCCCGCGGCCACCCTGCAGGCAGGCTCCCAGCTCTGGGATTGGCCCTAGTACCCTGGCCCCAGCCTCAGTCCCCGAACGTGGGCTACGGGGCTCTGCGGTGCTGGTCCCAAGGCTGGCCCAGGATGGCCTGGAGGTGTGGCAGGATTGGGGCTTCCTGGAGGCAGGGACCGAGGGCAATCTGCCCAGTTCTGCCCAGAGGGCCAGCACAAAGAGATTGCAAGTTCCCTCCCCAGCGTTTGCCACTAAAGAGCCCCCAAGGGTCATCCCTGGTGCTGTGGAGCCCCCTCCCTGCTCCTCTCCCCTCTGGGGGCCCCTCCTGCCCCATCTCTGGGTAAATCTGCGGGTCCAGTGCTTCCGTTATGCTGGGAGCCTGAGGCTGCACCCCCACAATACAGATGGGGAAACTGAGGCTGGGGGGTAAGGGGTGTGGCTGCATCCACACAGCCGGGGGAGGCTGCCGACGCCCAGCCACCCTGGCTTGGCTGGCGCAGAGCCCAAGGCTGCCCGTGCCCCGCTCCCTGCCCTGCCTCCACAGCCTGTGGGGAAGGACGGCAGGAGGGGACTGCAGAGCGGTGGCCGACCTTGTGCCGCCGGCCAGCTGGGCCTGGCAGCACTAGGCGGCTAGCGCGTGCGCGGTCAGCAGAGCGGAGGGGCCGCCCCCGGCCAGGGAGCTCGGGGGGCTGCTGCGGCTCTTGCTGTACCCACCCGCCCAGCTGCCGTGGGGCACAACCCCAGCAGGGGCTTCGGGGAGGTGAGGTTTGCAGGCAAAAGGAGCTCTCCAGGGTCCATGTGCAGGCGGGTCAGGAGGTGCGGTGCTGGCCTCTGAGCCCAGGCTCCGCTGAGTCTCCACTGACTTGCGGCATCCCGCCCCCAACACCCACAGTGAGTGGGTGGTACAAGGCCAGGCCCACTCCTCCACAAGTCAGGGGACCCCAGGGCCAGGAGTTTGGGGGCAGCCTGGAGGTTCAAGTGTGGGTACCCCTGCCCCCTCACTGTGACCCCATCTGAGCCTCGGTTTCCTCATGTGACAGGAAGGGGGACAGAGCCCGCCTGGCTGGGGGGACAGGCAGGGGTCAGCGCAGGCCGAGGCCTGGTCCCTGGGGGCTGCAGGTGACTCCAGGGAAGGGGAGAGAGCGGCTCCCTGGCAGGAACGCAGGTGGGAGGCTGAGTGGTATGTGCCAGGCACAGGGTGGATGGATGTCAGCAAACCAGACCGGGGTCTGATCCCACCCTCATCCCCCACAGAGCCAGTCACTCCTGCAGACTTGAGGACTCTGCACCCACCCAGGCAAGGCTCAGAGAGGCGGGACTGCAGGAGGCCGGGGAAGACCTCTGTCCTCTGCCCTCCACTCCACCCTGCTTTCTCCTCTGGCTGGGTTTGCGGATCCTTCCCTGAAAGATGTAGGGGAGAGGTGTGGTCTGAGAGGCCCAGAGGCCCAGCGGCAGGATGACCCCCGTGGTTGTGATGGGGCCAGTGGGCAGGCCCGGAGCCCCCGGAGCCTTGCCAGGCTTCCCAGCCAGATGGGCATAGCCAAGGCCCCTGGGCCGGCGGCCCTGGCCAGGGCTGCCCACCACTTCCTGCCCAGGCTAGCTTGGGGAGGAAGTGACCTGCCCCTGGCTCTATGCCCCTGCAGGTGGACACACAGGCACGTGGGCAGAACAGGTGACTGAGCGCGGGGCCAGGGCCCGCATTGGAGGCTCAGAGCCCGGGTGGGCACTACCCTCAGTGTGCCCTCCCCAGGGGCTCAACCCTGCCCTCTGCTCTTTCTCTTCCAGCTGCTGCTTGAGACCATGAGTTGGTGCCAGGCTGCTGGACCATAGGAGCCGCCACTGCCCCCACAGTGCCCGGAAGCCACCTCTGCCCCCCCGCCCAGAGCCCCGGCCCCCCAGCCAGCCCCAATCCCGCTCGCCGCCGGACCCTGGCATGTCCAGGCCTGGCCCGCGCCTGCCTGCCCAGCCCGCGGAACCCCGGCGGCCCCGCGAGCTAGGATGAGGGGCCAGGCCGCCGCCCCGGGTGCCCTCTGGATCCTTGGGCCGCTGCTGCTGCTACTGCTGGGGCGCCAGGCGGGCACGGCCGCGGGCACGGCCGCCGGGCCCGGGGCTGAGCCCTGCGCCACGCTGGTGCAGGGCAAGTTCTTCGGCTACTTCTCGGCAGCGGCGGTGTTCCCGGCCAATGCCTCGCGCTGCTCCTGGACCCTGCGCAACCCGGACCCGCGCCGCTACACGCTCTACATGAAGGTGGCCAAGGCGCCCGCCTGCAGTGGCCCCGCCCGCGTCCGCACCTACCAGTTCGACTCCTTCCTGGAGTCCACGCGCACCTACCTGGGCGTGGAGAGCTTCGATGAGGTGCTGCGGCTCTGCGACCCCTCAGCGCCCCTGGCCTTCCTGCAGGCCAGCAAACAGTTTCTGCAGATGCAGCGCCTGCGGCCACCCCAGGACAACACCCTGGGGGCCCGGGACGGGCCCCCCGGGCCCAGCGACGACTTCTCCGTGGAGTACCTAGTGGTGGGCAACCGCAACCCCAGCCGGGCCGCCTGCCAGATGCTGTGCCGCTGGCTGGACGCCTGTCTGGCCGGCAGCCGCAGCTCACACCCCTGCGGCATCATGCAGACCCCCTGCGCCTGCCTGGGCGGGGACACCAGCGACCCTGCCTCCGGCTCCCTGGCCCCCCGCGGGGATGTCTGCCTGAGGGATGGCGTGGCTGGGGGCCCCGAGAACTGCCTCACCAGCCTGACCCAGGACCGGGGCGAGGACGGCGCTCCAGGTAAGTGAGCAGCAAGGCGTCCATGACACAGCGCAGGGGACGGGGCCGGGGGGGCACTGCCGGTCACCTGGAGGTCAGGGGTTGCTTGACCCAGGGAATACTGTTTGGAATTCTGGGAGAGGTGAGGGTGAGCCCTGTGGGGGTCAGAGGCAGGGCAGTGCAGAGGTGAGAGTGGGCGTGTGCTCGGCCGGTCCCACCTTCTTAGCAAGCTTGGGGTCCTTGGTGAGATGGGCACCAGCACAGGGCGGGGCTGGTACCATCAGGGAGGTGGGGCGGGGAGCGGAGCTCCCAGGGGCGGGGCAGGAGGGAGACCCTGCACATGCACGGAGGGGAGGCCCCCGTGGGACCCCAGGGTGAGGGTGATGGGAGACAGCTCTTCACCATCTGTGCAGGTGGAGACCAGACAGTGTGCCGGGCACTCGGGAGCCAGGCTGGGCTGGGCGTCCATGCGGGTGGGTCCCCATGGGGCCAGGTGACGTGCCCAGGGCTCTTGGCCTTTGCCAAGCCAGTGAGACTGATGAACTCCTCAGAAAAACGTCTTTCAAGGCATAAGAGCCGCTCCGTGAGGGGGTTTCAAAGGGAACCAGCTCTCCTGGAACATGGTTCTATTCATGGCCCCTGGGCCAGGGAGCCCAGATTAGAAACTTCCATGAAGCGGTGAACACAGCTGGAGAGAAGAGGGAGGGGGTGGGCAGCGCCCCCAGGGGTGGAGGCGCGGCGTCCAGGAAGCCGTTGGGAAACCCCCACCTTCCGTCAGTTGGTTTGGGGTCCCTGGTGATGGGGGGCGAGGGCTGATCTTCAGGCTGGACCAGGTGGAGGGTGCTGTGACCTAGGCACGGGCAGCCCCACAGCATGGTGGTGGGAGTGGGCCTCCGGGTGGAGGAGGAGGACAGAGCAGAGCGAGGGCAGCAGCTTTGGGAGGCCGGTGGGTGCAAGAGGGCCGGGCGGGGTGGTGGCCTGGCCGCACGCGTCGCTCGACCTCTCCTTAGTGGTCACCTGCCCCCTGAACCTCAGCGTCCTCACCGGCAAGGTGTTGACTGCTTTGAGGGACTGTCCAGTCGCCTCAGGCCTGATGGCCCTGGAGCTTGGCCTACACTGGAGGCCACGGCACAAGAGCTGGCCTCTGCCAGATCCCGGGGCAGTGACCGTGCCAGGGAGATAACCCGGTCTAGCTGGAGCCACACAGAGCTTTCGGGACAAGGTCAAGGAGGTGGGGCCGCTGTGATGAGCTGGGAGCTTGCGGGGCTCGATGTGGGTGCTGGAGAGAGCAGGCCCAGGCATGCAGTTGAGTGCAAAGGTGGCCAGGCCTCCCAGACGGGGTTTGCCTCTTCTCTTGAGAGCTGAAGGGCCGTGGGGGCTTTAAGCAGAGGGGGCACAGGGCTGGGGCTGTCGATGTGGTGTCTGGCTCAAAGCAGAAATCCGGGAGGGAGCTGATGCTGGCCTGGCCGGGAGGAAGGGGAAGTGCCTGGGGGATGGGGTGTGCAGCTGATGGACTTGCTGATGCCAGGGATGTGGGCGTGGAGGAAGGAGATTGGTCGCTGGCCCATGCCCAGGTTTCTGGCTGGGCGTGAGGACATCAGCTGAGGTGGGGAAGTGGTGGGGAGGAAGATCCGGAGGTCAGAGTGGGACCCGACTATGAGAGGCCCATAGGCCATCCAGCGGGACTGTCATTTGAGAGGGACCACGGGGTCAAGTTCAAGTTAATCCCAGCCTGCCCTGCACTTGCTGTGTCCCTGGGTCAATCCCCTCAGGCTCCTTGTCTTTAAAATGGAGTAAAACATCTTCTTTCCTTGGTTGTCATGAAGAATGAGAACTGGGGTGAAAGTGTTTCTAAGCAAAAACAACATCAGTGATGAAATGTCAATATCTATGTTTATTATTAGGTAGGGGATCTGGAGGGCTTGGCAGGCAGAGACAGATTAGAGGAGGAGGAGGGCTATGTGGGGACTCTGGACTTGAGCAGAGATTCTGAGGACGGAAATGTTTGCTTGTGGTGCTGGAGGGAGGTGGGCAGGTGTGCATGTGTGCACACACGTGTGCACATGCTTGCACTCATACGTCTATGTGCACATGTGTGTAGTATGTTACGTGAGCATATGTCCACAGTGTTATGTAAGCCTGCATGTTCAGTGTGTTATGCGAACATGCGTGTATTCATGCATCCATGTGTACAAGTGTGTGCAGGGGGGACATGTATGTGTGCATTCACACAGGCACTGCCAGTATGTCTGTGTGCACACACTTACACATGCACGTGTGAGTATTTGCATGTTTGTGTGGCTGGCGTGTACACGTGTGCACGCTGGTGAACAGTGCATCAGGTATCTGTGTGCATTGTTTGTGCATGCGTGTGTGTGAGCATGTACACGTGTGCACTGGTATGTACTCAAATTCACTGCACATGTGCGTGTGTGTGTGTGTGTGCAGGCTGGCTCTGTGCAAGTCTTGACAAAGCTCAAGTCAAGGCTCCGTGGCAGGGCCAGCTGCCTCGTGGAAGACAGTTTGGAGGGCACGCGGGCTGGGGCTGCCACTGGGAAGTGAGGAGCTCGACTCTGAGGGGCAGGGCGGCAGGAACAGGAGGTGGTCACCCCCACCCAGGGGCGGCGCAGACCCCATGCCTGTGCCTGGACTCAGAAGGCCCTGATGCTTCTGAGGCCTTGGGAGTACACGTGGCGTCAACAGGTTACACCACGGCCCCTTAACCAGTTCACTCTTCCCAGCCGCCCAGGTGGCCGCCAGCGAGGACCCACCTCCCGTCCCAGGAGCTCTGCCCAGGTGCTTCCGGGCCCGGAACTCTCTCCCCACATGGCCCCTCTCTCAGGGGCTGCCCAGATGGCACGTGGCGGCAGCCCCAGGCCCACTGTCTCCTCGCTCTCTCTCCCTCTCTTCCCACATGGAATCGCCTATGAACACCAGAGAATTTCCCGTGTCCTGACTCTGTCCCTGCCAGGATGTCCCTGTCGTGGGGCAGGGGAGCTGGCCCGGCTCACTGGCGACGCCCTGCGGTGGCCCAGCCCCTGGAGGCAGCAGGCCCTTGATAAATGCGTGTTGAGTAGGGGGAGGCACAGAGGGTCCAGGCTGCGGGCAGGCTCACACAGCTTGAAAGGGGAGACCCGGAGCAGAGCAGCTCTTGGCCACCCAGGGCTTCTCCTGCAAGAGCTCAGGTGAGAGGGTCTGGGTGTGTGTGTGTAGGGGCAAGGTGGCCCACGGGCCAGAGAGGTCTAGCAGTCATTCAGAAGACACACAGCTGAGCTGGACCCCATAGCGTGCTGCGGAGCCTGTGCCCCGGAGCCGTGCCCCCCACACCGAGCAGGGGAGTCTGGGTAAGGTGTGTCCTCCATCCCGGCTCGAGGGGGCCGTGCGATGCCCAGAGTGAGCAGGCGGCCCAGGCCAGCCCGTGGCCCACTTTCAGCCCTGCCCCCGCCCGGCCTGTCCAAACGCCACATGGCCACGCCATGCGTCCGACTGGCAAGCCTTCCTCAGGCCAGAGCACCGCTCCCTGCCCCCAGCTGGCCACCCCTCTGCACAGCCCGCCCGCTCCCGCCCCTCCAGAGTCTCTCTACATTTTTCTGCCTCTGGTGAGATGGGGCCATTTCTCTCAAGGGTTGCTTTAAATATTCATGTTTTAATTAAAGAATTTTATTGCAGAAGCGACATGTAAGATAATGAAAAAGCGGCATCCTGGGGGCTGGGGGCCAGTGTGTGTGTGTGTCCCTGTGTGTATGTGTGGGTCCCTGTGTGTATGTGTTCCTGTGTGTGTGCGTGTGTTCTTGTGTGTGCGCATGCGTGTCCCTGTGCATATGTGTGTGTCCCTGTGTGTTCATGACCCTGCGTGTGCACATGCGTGCCTCCCCCAAGTGCCTGCATGGGTGGGGTGGGGCTGGGCTGGAGCCTGAGTGTGTGACATCCCTAGCGCGTGTAAGGCGGGGATGCTGGGCCTAGGGGCCGTGACCTACCCCAGGCTGAGTGCCCCGGTGCCTCCAGGCCTGTCCGCTCTCAGCTGGGCGCCCCTGCCCTGACACCCCATGGGCTTTGGAGTAATTCCCACCCTCAATGCCGCACAGCTACCCTCTCTAGGGGCTGCAGTGTGTGGAGAGAGGCAGGGCTCTGATGGGAGGAGGTACTTCAGGGGGAAGGATGTGTCTCTGGAGTTTAGGGGTGACCAAGAATGTGTTAAGGACCCGGGTCGGGGGACAGGAGCAGGAAGGGTCAGGGCTTCCCTGCCAGGATGGTTTTCATCCCAGCCCGGGGAGCTATTCTTTTGCGCAAGGGCCAACTTAGAAAACCTGGAAAACAAGGTTTCCAGCTCCAGGCAGACAACCTCCGGGTATTGTACGTGGACAGAGGAGGACGTGACCTCGTGGAGCCCATAAGAGCACATGGGGGGCTGCCCAGAGGGGGGTTCCCACACCACCCTGCAGCTGGGAGGCTGGGAGCTGTGGCCCTGCTGGGGTCTCGCTTCCCCCAAAGCGGGAAGGGCTGTGAGTTGTGTAGCCAAAGCTCCGGGAGGGGAAGAGACCTGCCCAGGTCATCCAGCATCGAACTGCAAAGCCAGGCAGGACCCAGGCCTTTGTCTGGGCTTGTAACAGGCATCCTTCTTAGGACAGGGGGCGCCTGCCAGACTAACCCTGCAGACGGGGTCCTATCACTGACTTGCCGAGACTCAGGTTCCTTCTGTGAAATGGGGACGGGATAGTACCTGCTTGTAGGGTCCGGCACCTCTGTCGTGCATGGAGGAACTCTCCTCGTCCTCCTCCTCTGGCAAGTGGCCTGTGGGCAGTGGCTGCGGTTCTCAGCTCCATCCTGAGATCCCACAGTGCCTC
Source organism: Capra hircus (assembly GCF_001704415.2). Classification (NCBI taxonomy): domain Eukaryota; kingdom Metazoa; phylum Chordata; class Mammalia; order Artiodactyla; family Bovidae; genus Capra; species Capra hircus. The sequence continues at coordinate 80,216,939 of NC_030821.1, read as the reverse complement.
CTGCAGCTGGGCAGCTTGCTGGTCGCTCGGGCCCTGACAGTGGAAGCCTCAGACCTTGGTGAAGGATGGACCAAGTTTGGACTTATGGAGCCAGGGCGGGACTGTGGTTTGGGTGGGGGCGGAGCTGCCTATCTCCTGTGGCCTTCATTTGCACATCCATGCAAGGGGCTCAGAGGAAGAACCTGCATGCTGCAGGGCAGGCCTTGACTCTGGGGGCCGCAATCCTCCCAGGGGCTGGACTGCACTGTGGTTGCGAAGGGACCCCAGCCTGATGGTCAGGGGCGGGGTGGAAACAGGCAGTGCTGCGTGACTGCTGGACTGGGGAGACCTCTGCTGGACGAGACAGGAAGTGCAGACTGCCTCCTCCAAAGGGGACCCAGGAGGCGGGGAGGCCCAGCGGGAAGAGGGCCTTCCTGAGTGCCCCGCCCCAGCCCACTGGGGCACAGGGACCCGGGGACCGGGGCGACCACAGCCTCCAGACAGGGGTGCCAGGGTGGGAAGGAGGCCTGGAGACCCCTCGCCGTGTGTCCGCTCTCCTGGGTGGCCAAGGCTGCCTGGCGGCCATTAATTGGCTCTATTCATCCCTTAATGAGATGGAAATGAGGCTTCCAGACAGAGGGGGCATTGAGCCTGGGAAGAATGGCGGCTTCTTTCCGGGCCTGGAGGGGCAGCCCACCCCCCAGCCTTGCCCACTCTTCTGCTGCCCCTTCAAAGCCCACCCACCCCAAGAGCCCCACGGTCACCCAGCAAAGGGTAGCCTGAGCTCCTCTGAGCCCAGCTCTGCAGGCCCCCGGAGACCTGCCTGGGGGACTCCCTGGTCGTGGACGCGCTTGCCTGGGAAACATTTGTCAGGTGTCACCCATGTGTGACAAGACACAGTAAAAACGATAAGAGAGATAGCAGCTGCCATTAACCGAGCGTGCATCAGCGGTCAGGGCTCGGGATGCGACAGGGATGCTGTGTTGAGGATCAGAAGTCAGTCTGTGATGAGGATCAAGGCCGTGTGTGATCAGGATCGGGAATCAACATGTGAGCAGAGTCAGGGCCAGGCCCAGGGGGCAGTCTGTCCTCTGAGCCAGTGGACCCCCTGCCTGGCCTCTCCTGATGTGACCCTTCCTCTCCGTCCCCTCCCCCTACCACGTCCCCACCACCTGGGTCACCAAGGTAACCAGCCCTGAAATAGTGGGTGTTTTGGCAGCTGAGGCCTAACCTGAGTGTATCCTGAAAGACTGAGCTCTGCAGCAGTTGCCATGGGAACCAAGTGGCATCCTCCGATTAGCCTGGCTTGGACACCCTCTCTCTCCCACCCACTGCCAGCTTCCACGTCACTCAGGCTTCCACACGGGGGCTGGGCTGGGGCAGCAAGGGGGGACAGGCAGGACGGGCCCGCCGTGTCCCTGCGGCCAGGCCGGCCTCCGACTCCAGCCTCCCCGTTCCTCCGTGTCAGTGTGACAGGACAGGGGCTCAGCCGGTGAGACCCCGGCCCCAGGCCAGGGGCTTCGAGTGCTGCTGGCAGCCTGCCTTGTCTGATGGCTGCAGGGGCAGTGCTTGGAATCTGATTGGGGACCTGGTCCCGGCTCCCCTCGCTATCAAATGGGCGTGGCTGTGGGTCTCCTGCCGACCACCGGGCCCCGAGGGAAGGCGCCTGAAGTGGCGGCAGTGAGGCCCCGTGTCTGGGCAGCCTCAGCCTGTCACACCCTCAGAGCCACTCACGGGCAGTGTGCACCAGGGGCTGTCCTGGGCACCCCCCCCCCCCCACTCCACGTGCCCTGGTCTGCTGGCTGCACACCCCGAACCCCTGGGACACAGGCATTTGCAGTTCAAAACCAAGTCATATCTGTGTGGCAGCCTCCATGCTCTGGCTCCTTCCCAGCCCTGGGGACCCTGGAGTCCCCTGCCTGGTGAGGCTCAGGCCTGCTTGCCTCCTCAGCTCCAGGGCAGATTGTCCTGTGGGATGGGGTGGGGGGAGCCTCACCAGCTCCCGACTGTCTGGACCACCCCTCTCTGAGCCTCAGTTTCCTCTGCTTTAAGTGGGTCCACACCTGGTTCCTGGGTGGACTGGGACTCCAGGTTCCTGAGGCATCTGGTGCCAAGTGGGGAGGGGGGACAGGAAGTGGAGAAGACAGGACTCCGCTGCCCAGGAGCACCGGGCCTTGAAGGGTGGGGGCTCAGGTCCAACAACCTACTCAGCCCATCCTGACTAGGGGAGCCCAAGCATTCTGTCACTAGGGCAGGCTCAGACTTCTCACGTGGACAATGTGGGCAGAGAGGCCCTGGTGGGAGCACAGGGCATCAAGCCCAGGCCCAGGAGGGGCTCAGAACCAGGGCCCTTGGCCCCCAGGAACCAGGGTCCCTGCAAAGCTCAGCCCGGCCTCTACTCTGCAGCCCTGGCAAGGTCCTCCCCGGGCCCCTCTGCACTGCGTGTGCGGGATGGGCACAGCAGGGCCCATGCCCACCCACAGACCACGCAATTAAGGTCAGAGCCAGCCCCTCCTGCTGGTCCCCTGTCGGGGTGCTTTGGCCTGTCCACCTGCCCCACCCACCTGCGTGTCCCAACTGCAGGGCAGGTCTGAGAACAGGAGGCCTGACTTCTGTGTGCCCTTGAGGCTCTGCCTCTCTGGGCTCCAGGGGAGGCGGGACACTTGGGAAGGGGCCCTCTGTGAGGGCAGAGAAGGATCCTCGACGGCTTGGGGGCCTGGAGGGTGAATGAACCTTGCCTTCTGAATGGGGAGGGGGGCGGATCTTGGGCCCCCTCCCCTGCCTGCCATTCATTTGCTTCTGGCGCCCCCTGCTGGTCAGGTCCTACCACAGGCACAGGACAGAACCCAGCACCTGGACGCCCAACTTGCTGCGCGTCAAAGCAGGTTCTCTGGAGGAATTCCCTGGCGGGCCGGTGGTTAGGACTCGACACTTTCACTGCCTTGGCTCGGGTCAGGTCCCTGGTCTGGGAACTAAGAGCCCACACGCTGGGCAGAGTGCCAAAACACACACACACAAAATGGGATTTTCTAGCATTGACTGAGACCCCACACCTGTGGTCTCCCCATCGTTTCTTGCTGCTTGCCATCACAGGCGGCAGACTTGGTTAGACGTGCCCTCATCTTCAGGTGGAGGGCATGAGGGCAGGGTGGGGTGGACCTGACCATCCCAGGGCAGTGGGTGGGGGGGCCCCCACATGAACCCCGTCTTTCGGCTCCAGCACCCACCCTAGGGATCTGCACAGTCTCCCTCTCCCCCACGTCTCCCCAGAGAAGCCAGGCTCCGAGAGGCCACAAGGGCCCTCCCGTGGGGCCAGGTGCGACTTGCCCTCGGCCAGCCTGGCTCCCCTGCTCCCGCCCCAGCTGGGGCAGTGGCCCAGCTCCAGGCTGATTCCCAGTGCCAGGCCTGGGCAGTGCCATCTCCTTGGCCCGTTCCTGGGGTCTGTGTCAGGGGCTGTGTGCTGGGCACCCAGCCCACGGTAGGCGCTTGGTGACCTGCGCATGCCCTTGCTGGGTCTGACTTGACCCTGCTGTTCTGGGAGCAAGGGGCCCTGGAGTTCCTGAGGACAAATGGGGTGGCAGCACCAGAGTCCCTCAGGGCGGGAGCCATCTGGCCTATGGACTGAATGCCCGGATGAAGCAGCCCCTCCCTGAACCCATCAGTGCAGCCCAGCTCTCACCCAAGATGTTGGCTTTCTGCTCCTCACCCCAGTGCCTCCCCAGTACTTGGAGGCTCTTAGTGTCCTCGGTGACGTCCCTGGTGGCTCAGACGGTAAAGCGTCTGTCTACAATGCAGGAGACCCGGGTTCGATCCCTGGGTCGGGATGATCCCCTGGAGAAGGAAATGGCAATCCACTCCAGTGCTATTGCCTGGAAAATCCCGTGGACAGAGGAGGCTGGTAGGCTATAGTCCACGGAGTTGCAAAGAGTCGGACACGACTGAGCGACTTCACTTCAGTGTCCTTGGTGGCACTGGGGCCACCAAGGGGCTCAGACCTTCAGGGACATGAGGTCGTGATGCTTGAGGGGACAGGACTGGGATGAAGATCCGTGAGAGGGCTGAAGGAGGGTGGCCAGAGGGGCCTGGAGGCCAGTCTCTGCTGTGTGTAGGGGAGGGGAGGCCTGGCGGGGCCCAGGGTGTGAGACCTCACTAGGCCACCAGGTGTGGGGCCTCTGGTGTCCCTGAGTGATGGGGTAATGAACACACAGATCATGGGGGGAGGGTGAACAAGTCTAGAGGAAACTAGACTGAGGGCCATGGGGAGGGGATCCGCAGGGGCTGAGGCTCGGTGTCAAGTAGAAGAGCCCCCTCTGCCCCCATCCCCTCACTGGGCCCTGAGAATAAGGCAGCTGTTGGGGTGGGCGGGGTGCCTTTCATTCATTCGTTCTTCAGACCTGCCTAGGGCTCCAGCTCTGGATCCAGCCGCTGCACTGGGGACCTAAATTCAGAGTCCGTGCAGACCCTGGCCTGGGAGCCTGTAAACAGAGCCAGAAAGCACTCAGACCCCAGAGGGAACTGGGGTCGCACCTCTGCCTCTTCCTGCCCCGCCGGCCGCCTATGCTTTGCACCCCATCGCTAACCTCATCCAGGCCCACTTTCGCCTCCTGGCTGACCCTCCAGGGCGCTGCGCTGGTTAAGATGCCGAGGCTTCTTCGCAGGGGCCGCTCTGCCCCCAGACCCCTGCGAGATCCCTGAGACACTGCCTGAAAGGCATCGCAGCCCTTTGACCCCGGCCCTGACTCTGCCCTCTGGTTCCCACCAGGCGGCTGGAAGTTGTGGTCCCTATGGGGCGAGTGTACGCGGGACTGCGGGGGAGGCCTGCAGACGCGGACGCGCACCTGCCTGCCCGCACCGGGTATCGAGGGCGGCGGCTGCGAAGGGGTGCTGGAGGAGGGCCGCCTGTGCAACCGCAAGGCCTGCGGCCGTGAGTGCGCGGACTGGTGGGACGGGCAGAGTCGCGGGGTGTGGGGGGCAGAAGGAGGGGCCCGGGCCGGGCCAGGTGGGGAAAAGAGCGGGGGGCTGGGTCTGGCCGGACCAGGGAAGGTACTGGGGCCAGGCTAGGCCGGCTCGGGCTGTGAGGGGCGGGATCTGGGGGTGGGCGGCGCCAGAGGGGTGGAGCCTAGCCAAGGGCGGGGCCAGGCTAGGCCGGGCTCGGGCTGTGAGGGGTGGGACCAGGGGTGGGGCCTAGCCAAGGGCGGGGCCAACTCCTCGTCCTGGCCGGGTGGCATCGGAAGTAACAGCCTAGGAGAAGGGACGGGACCAGGTGCTAGACTGGATGCGGCTGTCTTAGCACCTGAGGACTGGGGATTCTGGGTGCACGCGGAAGGCTGTCAGTGAGGCTTCTCCCTCCACCCCGATCCCCAGCCCTGACCAGAGCTGCCTGTCCCAGTTGCATCTTGCCTCCAGGATGTATTTCTCTAATAAGGCTCTCTAATGACCTCATGCATATTTTAGCTGCTGCTTCCATAAAGTTAAATCAAGTTATAATGAGACTGTCATTCTTCGGGTTGTTTCTTCCCGGATGAATTTTCCTGGGGAGAGGAGCTCATCTCAGAAGCCTGGGGAGGGCCCTGTGATGTCTGGGCTGGACCGCGGGGCGCAGGACCGCAGGCGGGATGCTAAGGAGGGGACAGCAGCAGCCATTCACACCTGGTGCCCTGCGGGTGATGCTGCGGGCCCCGGGGGAAGAGAGGGAGGGGCGCAGGACAGGGGAGTCTGGACCAGACAGGGCTTGGCACCAGACAAGGGTGCCCTGGTCCCAGGTTTCTAAGCTGCCCAGTGGGACCAAGTGACCCTGGTACTGGCGACCCTGAGCCCTACTGTGACTGAGGACTGAGGGACAAAGGGCCAAGAGCGCCCCTTTAGAGCTGCAGGGCGGGAGCCGCAGGCCAGGGCCTGGGCGCTCACCTGGACCCGCCCTGCAGCCGCTGGGCGCACTAACTCCAGGAGCCAGTCCCTGCGGTCCACGGATGCCCGGCGGCGTGAGGAGCTGGGGGACGACCTGCAGCAGTTTGGGTTCCCGGCCCCGCAGACCGGTAAGTGGCAGCGTCTGGGTGGGGCTGACAGCAAACGCACTAAAACTGGGAAGTGGGGAAAGTTGGTTCCGGGGTATTAGGTCTTTGGGCAAATACTGTAGGTTATTAATTGCTGCTGATTCCAATTAATGACTGTAATAATTTCCCATAATTAGACTAACCTCTCAGGTGCCAGGCGCTGGTCTCCAGGCACACTGGATTTAGGAGAAATGGTGTGAGGCGAAGGGGCCTGTCGAGAAAAAAAGAAAAAAGGAGGGGGGAGCTCACGGGCCTTGCTGCGGCCACCTGGGAGGTCTGACCGCAGCGCAGGGACAGGGGAAGCAGCAGGCCTGTGATGCTGTAGGTCTGGGCCCACAGGTGACCCCGCGGCCGAGGAGTGGTCCCCGTGGAGCGTGTGCTCCAGCACCTGCGGAGAGGGCTGGCAGACGCGCACGCGCTTCTGCGTGTCGTCCTCCTACAGCACGCAGTGCAGCGGGCCCCTGCGGGAGCAGCGGCTCTGCAACAACTCGGCCGTGTGTCCAGGTGGGCGGGGCGCCGGCCCCGGGGCGGGGCGTCGGGTAGGGGTGTGGTGTCGGGGCGGGACGTCAGGGATGGGGGTGGGGCGTCCGGGTAGGGGCGGGGAGTCCGGTAGGGGCGTGGTATCGGGGCGGGACGTCAGGGATGAAGGCGGGGCGTCCAGGTAGGGGTGGGGCGCCGCCCCGGGGGCGGGGCGTCCGGTAGGGGCGTGGTGTCGGGGCGGGGAGTCAGGGCCGGGGGCGGGGAGTCCGGGGCAGGTGACTTGGCTGCCAGCTGGGCCGGACAGGGGTCGCAGAGCGCTGTGTTCCCTCCGTAGTGCATGGCGCCTGGGACGAGTGGTCGCCCTGGAGCCTGTGCTCCAGCACCTGCGGTCGTGGCTTCCGGGACCGCACACGCACCTGCAGGCCGCCCCAGTTTGGAGGCAACCCCTGTGAGGGCCCAGAAAAGCAAACCAAGTTCTGCAACATCGCTCTGTGCCCTGGTAGGTGAGAGGGAGGGCGCTGGGTGGGGTGAGATAGGAAAGGACCCAGTGGGCCACCGACCAGCCCCCGGAGCCCAGCTTTGCCCACTCAGACCCACCTGCTGGGGCCCCAGAGATGAGATTGGAACCCCAGGCTGTAGGCCAGAGAACCTGGAATGTTCTCACTGGTGCACCAGGGGTGTTGGGGTGCTGGGACTTCCTTGAGTGTCACACCCATGCCTCAGACTTTGTGGGGTGCTCACACCTGTACCCCAGGTGGGGTGTGGGCCCTGGCTGTTCACGCTGGCTTCCTGTCCCCTTCTTCCCCTGGGCCGGGCAGTGGATGGAAACTGGAACGAGTGGTCCAGCTGGAGCACGTGCTCCGCCAGCTGCTCCCAGGGCCGGCAGCAGCGCACGCGCGAGTGCAATGGGCCTTCGTACGGGGGTGCCGAGTGCCAGGGCCACTGGGTAGAGACGCGAGATTGCTTCCTGCAGCAGTGTCCAGGTCAGGCCGTGCCCCTGGGCCTGCGGGTGGGGATCTGCGGTCCTGAGTCACTTGGCGGGCTGGGGGCTGCTGGGGGGCCCTGAAACAAGGCCCCAGGGATGTGGGGGCTGTGGGAGGTCCCAGGGGCCAGTGCACATGGGGCACTTGTCTTATCCGTGTATCAAGCTGAGCTCTGCCTTTCCCTCCCTGGTGTCAACTTCCTTCTGCTCCCGGCTCCCCACCCCTGCGTCCCCGTGGCTCCTGCTTACCCCTCATCCCCATTCTCGTGCCTCCGTGCATGGCCGTGTCCTGCAGTGGATGGGAAGTGGCAGGCCTGGGCATCCTGGGGCAGCTGCAGCGTCACATGCGGGGGTGGCACACAGCGGCGGGAGCGCGCCTGCTTGGGGCCCTTCTTCGGGGGAGCAGCCTGCCAAGGCCCCCAGGATGAATACCGGCAGTGTGGCGCCCAGCGGTGTCCCGGTGAGTGTCTCCACCCCACCCCACAGCTGGACCGTGAGGAGGCACATCCCGAGTGGTGGGGGAGGCATTCAGGGTGCAGCTGGGGGACGACCACTTTGCGAGGGTGGATGTCCCGTGGCGTCTAGGCGCTCCTGACCCTGTTGCCAGCTCTCTGCTCCTCCCTGCATTACCCCCTCCGCCACCAACTCACGTCTCTGGCCCTTGGCAGAGCCCCACGAGATCTGTGATGAGGACAACTTTGGAGCTGTGGTATGGAAGGAGACCCCAGCTGGAGAGGTGGCTGCAGTCCGGTGTCCGCGCAACGCCACAGGTGAGGGCCAAGGGGCAGGGGCTGGCAGGGCACCTGTCCCTCCCTTGCGGGATGTGCTGGAGGCACCAAGATGCCCCTGGAGGCCCGCCCGAGAGCTGTCAGCACAGGGCACGTGGCCCAGACCCCGCCCGGGCAGCCCCACGCACACCAAGGCCGGAGGGGTGTGGGCAGGGACCCAGGGCTGCCATGTCCTAAGTCACCGGAGCGAGTGCCAGCATGAGGCCCCTTAGTGCGATGTTCCACGACGTCACCGCTTTACACGTGGGAAACCAGAGGCACAGAGCCCACACCCTTGCCCTGGGCTTGCCTGGCCAGTAACTGGGAAGTCGGGTTTGGACACAGTGGTCTTGATCCCCATGCAAACCTATGGAGTGATACAAGGTGTGGGAAAAGCAGGGTGGGCTCCCAGAAGGGGCTCTGCAGTGACAGTTTGGGTTCCTTTCCCCTCTCGTCTGAGGAGCATGTGTTCTTTTGTACCCCTGTGTGCTGTGTGACATTCAGGAAGTACCTACCGTCTCTGAACTTCCATTTCTTTCTGTAAAACAAACTTGCTGTGGGCTCCCCACCCCCTACCCCCCGATGAGGCTGGTGACCGTGGTGGAGGCTGTGTATTCCCAGCCGTAGCTTCAGCCCCCGTGCCCTGTTTTGTCAGCAGGATAATACGTTCTGGGCAGCGTCTTGCAAATCCAGGGAAGTAAAGTGAAAACACAAGTTGCAGGATGGTGTCACTTCTCTAGCCTTTGTCTGCTTGTGATCCCTCATTTTCATTCTGCACCATGCCGTAGACCAGGTGTCCCGTCCTGCCCCATGGCTCCTGTTGGGTGATAGTGTCCTGGCAGTTCTCTAGGGTCATCACGGCTGTGCCTGGCTCCCTGGAAGTAAGGTCTGGAACATAGACTGTGCCCGTGTTCAAGGTCGTCCACACCTGACCCCAGTCAGCCCCAAGGCTGCCCAGTGTCCACAGCACACCAGGGTCATGAGGGGCCCCCTGACCCCGGAGGTGGAGCCGGGCAGCAGTGGGCTGTTGGTTCTCACCAGGGCTCTGGTTAGGAAGTGGCTCCAGGAGAAGCCCTGGGCTGAACTCTGAAGCACGTCACTCGGCCCAGGGTTCAACCTCCTCACAGGTAGGATGCCTGCAGGTTTGGCTCCTACCAGGCTCCAGGCTCCAGTGTCCGCTCAGAAATGTTTTGAATGAAAATGTCACTGGGGGCCTGGCCCCTGTGCCAGCTCTGCTCCTGGAATACGGCCACAGGCGAGTGTCTGCTTCCAGGGCTGGGGGCCATGAAGAGAGCTGAAGGCACCTGGGAGCTGTGGCTGGGTGGGTGGGACTCTTGCGGCAGATGTAGGCATCCTTCTGAGAAGTGGGCGATGGAGCCAACCCCCCATCTCCACAGGCCTCATCCTGCGACGCTGTGAGCTGGATGAAGAAGGCATCGCCTACTGGGAGCCCCCCACCTACATCCGCTGTGTGTCCATTGACTACCGGAACATCCAGATGATGGTGAGGCTGGGCGCCGGGGTCACCACCCCGGGCCCCGCCCATCACTCCAGGGCTTGCCTCTACCCCCATTCTCAGACATAACCCTGCGTCCCCAGTGGCACGCTCTGTGGACATGGGTCAGCGTGGCTGGGGGCTGCAGAACGCCCTCTGGGCATGGAGGTCCTTGGCGCCTGCAGAGCCGCAGCACCCGCACCTTCCGTCCCCCTAGACCCGGGAGCACCTAGCGAAGGCGCAGCGTGGGCTGCCCGGGGAGGGCGTCTCCGAGGTCATCCAGACCCTGGTGGAAATCTCCCAGGATGGGACCAGCTATAGCGGGGACCTGCTGTCCACCATCGACGTCCTGAGGAACATGACAGAGATCTTCCGCCGGGCATACTACAGCCCGACCCCTGGGGACGTGCAGGTGGGTACCCAGGAGGGCATTCTCCACCCCAGCCTTAGACCGAGTCCCGACCTCAGACTGAGCCCTGAGCCGGGCTCCGCGCTGAGACCCGAGCCCAGCCACACGCTGACCCCGGCCACACTGAGCCATGACTCTGGTGCCTTATTTGCTGTTCTGGAGAAGGAAATGGCAGCTCACTGCAGTATTCTTTGCCTGGGAAATCCCATGGACAGAGAGCCTGGCGGGCTGCAGGCCCTGGGGTCGCACAGGCCGAGCACACATGCCCTTTCACTGGCCCTTCTTCCTTCTCCTTCCAGAACTTCGTGCAGATCATCAGCAACTTGCTGGCTGAGGAGAACCGGGACAAGTGGGAGGAGGCGCAGCTGGTACGCCTGCCCACCCACGGTGCTGCGGGCGTCTCCGCACCTCCCCACTCCCCAGGCCGGCTCAGGGCAGGCTCTTGGGTTCAAATCCTAGCTCGGCCTCTTCCAGGAAGTCACTCAGCCTTCTGACCTTCGGCGTCCCCGTCCGTCAGATGACAGGCTCACCGCACAGGGCTCAGGGAGGGGTCTGAGAAAGTGTGTTGGCCGTAGGGTGCAGGCCGGGACATGGCAGTCCCTTCTCATCTGGAGAGAACGGTCCGCCTCCCCCCTACACTGACCAGGAATCTGCCATTCCTCCTGTACAGGGGCTGTGGCGCCCAGAGACCCCTGCTCTCCTCCCATCTGGACACCCGGCCATAGGCCAGAGCGCCACAGCCCCTCTGCGCTCAGTGTTCTCATCCACAAATCGGCAGTGGACACTCAGGTCCCGCTCCGCTTCCCAAGTCAGGTCCAGAGCCCTGCAGGGCAGGGAGTGACCAGCAGGACCCCGTCAAGGAGGGAACAGATGAGGAAAGGAGGCAGCTAAGTCTCCTCTGAGGGGGCAGGAGACTTGGGTGACACTCAGTTCTGGAGCCTTCTTGGCTGGACTGCCCCCCACTGTCTTGAGGCTCCCTGACCCCGCCCCCATCCCATCCCCAGATGGGCCCCAATGCCAAGGAGCTCTTCCGGCTAGTGGAGGACTTCGTGGATGTCATCGGCTTCCGCATGAAAGACTTGCGGGATGCGTACCAAGTGACAGACAACCTGGGTAAGCCCATCCCTCGCTCTCCCGACCCTCAGGCCTCACCTGGCACACCTGGACGGGGCCCTCCAGCCTCAGATTCTGGCCAGGTGTGCCGGAACTTCAGGACCCCCGGGCCGGGTTCTAGCATTACCTATGAGTTCTCAGGTGCACAGACCTGAGTCTCCTGATGATGGTCGGATGTGATCCTGGGAGAGGGTTGGCATGGGTGCTCTTGGACCAGGCCCTGGACACTTAGAGTCTTGGGATGCAGCAGGAAGCCCCAGCCATAGCTTCCACCTCCCTGGAGCTGGGGGCCCACGGTGCCTTGTCCCCAGTACCCGCTGTGCTGGGACCTTAGAGATTTGAAGGCAAGGTTGCACTCTGCTCCCAGAAGCGCTTGTCAGAGGGGCTTGGCGACACCCAGCTCAGTAGCACGGGCAGAATCTCAAGTGGGGAGGCGGCAGTGCAGGCCTCGAGGGGCTGGAGAGTGCTGCAGACGGGCCTGGACTTGGGAGGCTGGCGATGGCTGTTGGCACACGGGCCTGCAGCAGCTGCACTCAGTGCTCACCACCACGTCCCCTTAAACAGCCCTCCTGGCCACGCTTCTCGAGGGCACCTCCCCAGATACTCTTCTCATAGTGGGGAATCAGGGTGGGGCCCGGGCCAGTGCCCGGCGGTGGTCCACACAGTGCTGAGGAGGGCGACGGTCACCGCCTCTGTAGAGACTCCTGGACCTCTGGGGATGTGTCCTCTGGGCCTCATGCACCCGGGGACCTGCCCGGGCAGGGATGAACGCCTGCTAAGCTAGAAGTTCCTAGAGCCCTGGTCCCGCCTTTCGCCTTCGAGCTCAGGACCCCAGAGCTGGGGAGACCCCTGAGGCCAGAGGAGTGGGAGCAGCTTCCTCCTGTAGGTGGGGAGACCCCGGCCTGGAGGTCCCCTGGAGGCGGGGTCAGCAGTGGCTCCAGGCTCCTGGGTCCCTTTCTCACTGGGCTGACAGGGCCCTTGTTCTGGGTGAGATGGGAGTGGCCGGAAAGCGGGCTTTTCTGTGGCCACGTGTGACAGGCATGGCCCGGAGGCCACCTCAGCTCTCAGCCCCCGGCCCCGGACCTCGCTGTAGAGGCTGGACCCCTGGCCACCCAGCACCACCCACAGCCCCTGGAGGGGGGCTAGGCCCGGGCCAAGTCCCTGGCCTTCCACCTCCAGGAGCCTGTCCGGAGCCAGTGGACATTCAGGGCCCACCCTTTGTCACCAAAGGAGGCCCTGGACTCCTCCCATCACCCCTCATTAGCCCTCCCACCCCATGTATCCGCACAGCCCCATTCTCCCCTAGACCCCACTCATGCACTCGCACCTGTGTACCCTACATGTATACACTCCGTGCACCCACTGCACACCCCACACCCCCATTCACCCCAGTCCTATAGCCCTGTACCCTATGCACCCAAGGCCCTGCGCCCTGTGCACTCCGTGTAGCCCCTGCACACCCCTCGCGTGGTGTGGCTGGGTGGCCCCACGTGCACCTCAACTGTCCTGAGCCAGGAGCAGCCCCATGATGGTCCCACCCAACTTCCCGTCCCAGGGCCGAGGCTCCGGACCCTGAAACTGCTCTGTCTTTTTCTCCCTTTGTCTGTCGCTGTTGTCTCTCACCTCCCCCCACCCCCGATCCTGCCACAGTCCTCAGCATCCACAAGCTCCCAGCCAGCGGAGCCACTGACATCAGCTTCCCCATGAAGGGCTGGCGGGCCACAGGCGACTGGGCCAAGGTGCCGGAGGACAGGGTCACTGTGTCCAAGAGTGTCTTCTCCACGGGGCTGGCAGGTGAGGGCTTCAGGGGGCTGGAAGAGCTCCCCAGAGTCTAGAACTTCTCAGTCCCCGCAAAGAACTTCCCAGCCCCACTCCAGAAGCACTCCAGAAGTTCTGACGTGCTGCGTCAAGGGCTAGGGTGGTGTCCGTTTCTTCTACACAGTCTCAGTGTTCCTGAGATTGCCCCCTCTTCCAGGAAGCCCTCTTTGCTCTCCCTATGTTGGGAGGCCCCAGGCAATCTTGGCTGAATGGACCCCCTCGTCACAGGGAGGGAGAGGGTCTTGCCTGTTGTCACAGCAGGCGATTCCAGTTCCCAGGAAGAGAAACTGTGCCCTGCCTGCCCCTGGCTTTCAGGGGCCACTCAGGGGGACCGAGGAGGTACCCCAGCTCCAGGGCAGTTGCTGTGTCCATGGTGGGGTGGCGGGGGGGACACGCACTCCTCTTGCCCAGCAGGGCCTTGGCCTGGGGGTGGTGGGAGGAGGGCGACCACTGTGCTGTCTTCCAGAGGCTGATGACTCATCTGTGTTCGTGGTGGGCACTGTGCTTTACCGAAACCTGGGCAGCTTCCTGGCCCTGCAGAGGTGGGCATCACGGGCACAGGTTGGGGCTGGGGAGGCTGGGTCTGGTGGAGGTGGGGGCTGGGGAGGCTGGGCCTCGGCGGGTTGGGGCCTGGGGAGGCTGGGTCTAGGGGGTGGAAGGCTGGGGAGGCCAGGCCTTGGGGAGGTGGGAGTCTGGGGAGGCTGGGTCTAGGGGTGGGGGCCTGGAGAGGCTGGGTCTGGTGGGTGGGGGCCGGGGAGGCCGGGTCTGGGGGTGGGGGCCTGGGGAGGCCGGGTCTAAGGGTGGAGGCCTGGGGAGGCTGGGCCTGTTGGGTGGGAGCCTGGGGAGGCCGGGTCTGGGGGGTGGGGGCCTGGGGAGGCCGGGTCTAGGGGTGGAGAACCAGGGAGGCCAGGCCTAGGGGAGGTGGGGCGAGGGGCTCCTGACCCCAGCATGGGCTGCCGGCTGTCCCCCAGGAACACAACTGTCCTGAACTCCAAGGTCATCTCGGTGACAGTGAAGCCCCCGCCTCGCTCCCTGCTCACACCCTTGGAGATCGAGTTCGCCCACATGTACAACGTGAGTGCCCTTCATGTGCACGTCCGCATGCATGGACCCCTCCACCTGTGCCCGTGTGCGCCCACGTCCCGGCCTCTGGCCGGCCTTGAGCTCCTTTACCCCCGAGCAGCGGTGGGGGACAGTGGCTGGCAGAGCTTCGGGGACTTGCCCAGGGTCACAGGCAGGGACTGAAGGAGCCGAATGCAGCCTAACCCGGGTCTGAGGCCGCTGCTCCCAGGCCCTTCCGGCCCAGCCGCTCCTTGGAGAGGATGGAGCCATCCTCTGCCATGTCCCGCCCGCAGGCCCACCACGCCCTCCTCCCCGGGCTCTCCGTTGGGCCTGAGATGCCCTCGACCACCAAGAGCCTGCCCACACCCACCCCGCTCCCCAGCCAGGACGGGCAGTGTTGCCTGGCGCGGGGCTGTGCCCAGCCTCTCTGTGCCTGGCACCTCCCTCATCAGGCTGGAGCCCGTCTGTAATCACCCTGCAGCCTGTGGGGCAGGGGTGCTTGCCGAGCCCTGTCTGTGCCCCTGACCCTCCCAGTGGCTATTTCGTATTAAACAGAAGTGGCCGCTGCTGCCCAGCCCCTCCCAGAGAGGGGACAGAAGCTGCCCGAGGCCATGCAGAGGGCTGGGGGCTGAGCCGGCCCCTTCTCTGCTCTGGGCCTCAGTTTCTCCTCCTCAAACCCTGTCTCTGGGGAGCAGCGGAGGCAGGGCACCAGGCAGGGCTGCGGGACCTGCGTGGACACCGCCTCAGGCGGGGCACGAGGGGGGGCAGGTGGCCTGACCCCGCCATCTCTTCCAGGGCACCACCAACCAGACCTGCATCCTGTGGGACGAGACGGACCCGTAAGTGTCTCAGCCATGCGACCTCCTGGGCGGGCTCGGCGGCCAGGAGGGAGGGGCCTGGGCTCCAGGTTCAGGGCTGCCTGCTGACCATCCCCTGCCCTCCCCTGTCGGGCACAGTGTCTCCCTGCCTAGTCCAGCACTGATGGCACAGGGGGCCCACCCAGCCAGTTTCCCACCCCTCCTAGGGAGGTCCATGGTTTCAGGTCCAGAGGGCTGCAGTGGTCCCCCAGGCCAGGTGAGGGAAAGGGGCGTGGCCACAGAGCAGGGCAGCTGCGTGAGACCCAGGGTGACTGATGGGACGCAGAGACGGGGACTCCTGGGGTCTCAGGCCCAGCTCCCTACCCGGCACGTGACACCCGCCTGTTTCAGGCCCTGTCGCCCTGCTGTTATGAGTGGGGGTGGGGCACTGGGCTGGACTGGCCAGGCTGTGATTCAGGGTCACGGCACCTGCATGGGCGCCCAGAGCAGGGTTCCTCCCAGACACAGGGAGACAAAGCGAAAGGTAGGTGGGGGCTCATGTAGTCCCAGGAAAGAGTCTGTGCAAAGGCCCCAAAGTGGGGACAGCCCTCAGAGGCAAGGAGGGTCAGAGTTTCGGGCAACTGGGCAGGAGAGAGCTTGGCGGCTGGAACCTGATGGACCAGGTGGGCCTGGTGGGGGCTCGGCCTTCCCCCGGGGGTTCGGCATCCACTGGGGAGGGGTGGTCAGAGAGCGGCACGTCACTGTCACCACCTGCCTCCCTCAGCCCCGGCACTGCCAGCCCCCAGGCAGCCCCAGGGCCATGAGGTGCGTCCCTCATGCCATGGGCAGTGCGATGATGGAGGTGTGTCCTGTGAGGGCAGGGGAGGCTCCCAGAGTGGCCGACACGTGAGGAGGACACATTCTCCCGGCAGAGGATGGAGGAGGGTCTCGGGCAGAAATAGTTTGAGCAAAAGTGTGGAGGTTGGAAGGTACAGGAGGAATGTGAGGCATGGCCAGTAAGAGTGGGCAGCCATAGGGGCAGGGGTGTGGGCTGGGAGGGAGGCTGCAAGGGGCAGTTTGTAGGAGTTGTGGACCCGTGGAAGTTGTTGGGTAGGGGTGTGATTACCATGCGTCCATCAAAATCTTCCACCCACCCATCCTATCCATCCATCTGTCTGTCTATCCATCCTCTCATCCATCCATCCATCCATCCTCCCATCCATCCATCCATCCATCCTCCCATCCATCCATCCTCCCATCTGTCCATCCACCCACCCATCCATCTATCTTCCACCCATCCATCCATCCTCCCATCCACTTTTCCAATCCACCCCATCCGTCAATCCTCCCACCCTCCCGCCCGTCCCTCTTCGGTGATTCCTAACCATTGAGAGCATACTCTACGAGGTGCTGGTGCTCAGCCTCCTGTCCCCTGTGAGGCAGGACAGGAAAGTAGGAGCATCCAGATCCCTGTGAAACTGTCCAGTCTTGCCGCGTGCCAAGAAGTGGAAGCAGTGGATCTGGTGGCGGGGGGGTGAGGAGCCCGAGAGCAGGTTCACAGAAGCCTCTCTGGGGTGGTGTTTGAGACGCCTGCTCAGCACTGCACGTGGGTGTATGGGGACAAGCATTTTGGCAGAAGGAACAAACAGTGCAAAGCCCCCGTGGTGAGAGAGTGCAGGCCCGTGCGTGGACTTCACTGCCCTTGCCTGCTCTGGGGTGTGAGGACAGCATCCGGGAAGCACTGGGGTGGACCCCGTGACCCCAGGAAGCCAGCCCTCTGGCTTTGTGCCAGAGACTGTTTTTCTCTGAGTTTCGCGAGCGGCATAAACTTTGCAACAAATGGACTGACAGAAAAGGGTGAAAAAAGAAAAGGCAAGAACGAGGGCTCGCGTCCTCCCAAGGCTGGTCCCTGTGGCCATCATGTGGCTGCCGTCCACTCCATCTGGCCCCTGATGTCAGCACAAGCCCCTCCCCACAGTCCAGAAACCCTCCTGCTGGGCTGTTCAAAGGTGGCCCGGAGCCCCTGGGGTGCCTGGTTCACCCAGCAGCCCTGCCCTTGGATAGCTCTGCTCACATTTATGTTGTTTCGTTGGCATCAAATCCCTGGACAACTTCAAGGCCTCGGTAGTAAATTGCTTTCCAGAAAGGTGGACGCATCCTTCCCCTTGGTCCTCTGGGGGCAGCAGGTTGTGAGAGGCCTGGCCAGCCCAGTGAGTGTCGGGTTCACTGTCCCCTGGGCATGGTCGGGGCAGATCCCGCCCCCTGGAAGTGTCCCTGGGGCCGGAGTCTGCCTGCTTGCATGTGGTAACAGAGTGGGGATGGGCGGCGGACAGCGGCCAGGCCCGTGGGACGCTCACGTCTGGCTGTGGCCTCCACTAGCCCCTCCTCTCTCAGGTGTGGGGGCCTGCCCACACCCCAGGCTTCTCTTGCCCTCTCCCAGTACCCCCGGACAGGTGGGACTGTTAAGGCCTCTGTGCCTGGGCCCAGGGCCTTGTGGACAGGGGGAAGGTGCCAACAGCTGGCCCGCGTTGGAGGTGCCCCAGAACACACGCACCCACCAGTGCCCCGCTCAGTCCCGGGGTGGCCCTGGGAGCCCTGCCTGTTACTTCTGGAGAAGCTGAGGCTCTGGAAGGTTGGTGCTTCAGCTCAGGGTAGGGACCGAAGCTTTTGCCCCAGAGCTGGACAGCCTGGGGCCCAGAAGTGACGGGGTGGAGGCACGGGGCAGGAGGGAGGCAGCTGGCTCTCCCCGCCCATGCTTTGTGCTGGAAGCACCTCCCTTCGTGGCCAGGTGAGGCCATCTCTCACATAAAAGGGCTTCGAAGAGCCAACGGTTTCACAGGTGACCCGAAGCAGGGACCAGGGCCAGGGCCCCAGGTTGCTTCCACTGGTGTGCCCAGGGATCAGGTCTGTGCTGGCGTGGGCCTGTGTTTGTATATGTTTGGATGAGAAAGGGTCTCATGTCTGCAGAATTGTATGTATGTGGGTTGGGGGGAGGGGTCGGTGGGAATTGAGAGCCACTACTCTTGCCTGGAAAATCCCATGGATGGGGGAGCCTGGTAGGCTGCAGTCCACGGGGTTGTGAAGTGTCTGACATGACTGAGCGACTTCACTTTCACTTTTCACTTTCATGCATTGGAGAAGGAAATGGCAACCCACTCCAGTGTTCTTGCCTGGAGAATCCCAGGGACGGTGGAGCCTGGTGGGCTGCTGTCTATGGGGTCGCACAGAGTCGGACACGACTGAAGCGACTTAGCAGCAGCAGCAGCAGCAGCGACCTTTAGCTGAGAAGCAGTGAGCTTCTGACCCACGACTGAGTCTTGGCCCTGGTCACCTCAGGAGCCTAGATCCCAAACCAGACTAAGCCCGGCCCTGGCATACTCTGACCCCTGGCCCTGGGCACACACTGAGCCCGGCCCTGGCACACTCTGACTCCTGGCCCTGGGCACACACTGAGCCTGACGCAGCGTCTCACCCGGCGTCACTTGCGCGTGCTCACATGCAACGTGCAACTGTGCACGTGCCATGTGTGTGGAGGGCCGCCTCCTCTTGCAGACACATGCACCCATCAAGCATGTGACACGCTCTTCTCGGAAAGTCTGACTCAGGCTTTCCACCCACAGTGCAGACCCTCCACCTGCCTCGCCCCCAGTCGCACACGCACTCTTGCACACACAGGCTCAGCGTCTACACTTGGGACGACTGCTCACAGCGAGGCTCAAGGCCGCCCCCCCACGCCCCCACGCCCTTATGCCAGCCTGGCCAGTGGCAGTGAGGGCCTAGCGGGTAGGGCTGCTAGGGAGGGAAAGGGAGTCTTTTCAGAACTCTCAGATGTTTAGGTGGCGGGGGAGGGGAGTCCGGAAGGATGGACCGGTGGGGGCGGGGTTGACGAAGGCCAAAAGCGCCACCCGGAGATCATGTCTGTGGTTCTGAAAGGACAGCTCCCTGTGTCTTTCTAAGAAGCTGCAAATGTTTTGCAGTTTCCTTTTTAAAAATAAACAGCTGAGAGTTACACAGAGCAGAGAAGTCAGAACAGGCAGGCCCTCAGAAGTCACCTGCTCTGGCTGCACTTGAAGATGGTGTGGCTGAGCCCCAGCGTGGGGACGTCAGGACAGGACAGGCCTGGGTGCTGCACCCTCATTTTGGAAGGTGCTGTGCCCGATAGGGTTTCATGCCCACCATGTCTTGTGCTCCCAGGTCCACATTCAAGTCAGCTGTAAAGGCTCTGAGAAGTCCTACAGCAGGCTGCTATTGAGTCAGGTTAGGGGTTTCCCTAAGTAGTGGGCGCTTGGCACCCCTACACTATGGAACTTGAGCTGGGAGAGCAGACGCTGGGACAGGCTAGTGGAGGGCAGGGTGATCCCCCAGCTCCCCCAGTCTGTAGGGTTTTCTCCAAAGCCTGACCGCCCACCAGGCACCTTCCAGCATTCACTCACACAGCTTTCTCAGTCGGGCTGAGGACTGGGCGCAGAGTTCTGTTCGACAAGCCTCGGGTGCCCTGTGGGTGTGCCAGTCTGGGCTTTCTCCCCACCCCCTGCAGATGCAGCTATCCTGGGGGACGCTCAGGACCCAGGCCCAGGCCCCTCCCTGGGGTCCTTGCCCAAGTGCGTGTCCTGGTCCCTTTAAGAGCCTTGCCCCTCCCCCCACAAGTCCTTGGTTTCCTTGGAGAGGGCGGTGAGGGGGCAGGCCGAGGGGGGCAAGCGGAAGGGAGACTTGGCAGGGTCCCCAGGTCGCTGTCAGCGGCCGGTTCCCAGCCCGATTTCTCCCACGCCGTCTGGTTCCTGATGGGGGCAGAGAAGGCGGGCGAGGGGGGCAGGTGGGGAAGGGGGAGACAGCTGGACACAGAGGCCTTTTGGTGGCCCTTCATGAGCGTGGGTGGGAGGTGGGGTCGTGCTCTGCGCCCCTACCTGGGTGGGGAGCTAGGGCCGGGGGAGGGGTGCAGGGCAGCTCTCAGCGGCAAGACCACCCACCCCCAGCCCCTGCTCTGGACTCAGCCCCAGCCCCTTCCCCAGCGCCCCTCCCTTCTCTGAGCCTCCCCTGGACTGTGTGCTTGCAGAGTGGGGGTCCTGGCAGAGGCTTGCTCTGAGCCTGCCCTCTTCGAGGGGCATCTGAGTCCGGGCCTGCCCGTCTTGGCTGGGTTTGGGACTTGGAGGGGACAGACAGCATGAGGTCATGGCCCAGAGACAGCAGCTGTGCTCAGAACCTGGGGCAGTGAGTGCCCCGCCCTGGCAGGCAGCCTGGCTCCCCAGCCACAGTCCTCCGCCCCACGGGCCCCTCGCGACTCCCCTCCTTGGCGCCAGCTGGAACGCCTGGTGCCTTTGTCCCTGGTCCCTGTGCCTCTTCTCCAGCCTCAAAGCCACCTGCTTCTGGAGGCCTCTCTTCCTGTTTTCCTACAGTCCTCCCAGGTCCCCTGCTTCTCAGCTCTGACTCCCATTTGCCAAAATTCTGTGTATCTGCATGTGCCCCCCCATGAGAGTGTGAGCCTCCTGGTCAGAGTGTGAGCCCCCTAGTCAGAGTGTGAGCCCCCTAATCAGAGTGTGAGCCCCCCATCAGAGTGTGAGCCTCCCCATCAGAGTGTGAGCCCCCCCATCAGAGCCTGAGCCCCCAGTCAGAGTGTGAGCCCATCCAGCAGATTGTGAGTCCTTCAGAAGAATGTGAGCCCCCTAATCAGAGTGTAAGCCCCCACCAGAGTGTGAGCTCCCCAGTCAGACTGAGCCCCTAGCACAGTGTGAGCCCTCCAGCAGAGTGTGAGCCCCCCAATCAGAGTGAGCCCCTAGCAGAGTGTGAGCCCCTCCAGCAGAGTGTGAGCCCCTCCAGCAGAGTGTGAGCCCCCCAGCAGAGTGTGAAATTCCCTAGCAGAGTGTGCAATGCCCCAGCAGAGTGTGAACCCCAATCAGAATGTGAGCCCCTCAGCAGAATGTGAGCCCCCCCATCAGAGTGTGAGTCCTGCCATCAGAGTGTGAGCCCCCAGCAGAGTGTGAGCCCCTCCAGCAGAGTGTGAGCCACCCAGCAGGATGTGAGCTCCCCTACCAGAGTGTGAGCCCCCAGCAGAGTGTGAAACCCCCAGCAGAATGTGAGCCCCCCAGCAGAGTGTAAGCTTCCCTAGCAGCCTGTGAGCCCCCCATCAGAGTGTGAACCTCCATCAGAGTGTGAGTCCCCAGCAGAGTGTGAACCCTCCATCAGAGAACGAACCCCATCAGAGTGTGATCCCCCCAGCAGGATGTGACTTCCCTTAGCAGAGTGTGATCCCCCCAGCAGAGTGTGAGCCCTCTCCTCATGCAGGGCCTGGGTCTCCCCACCCGGTGTCCCCCACCTGCTTGCTTTCACTTCCTGCTGGAAGGAACACTGGGGCGGGGGTGGGGCCCTGCCAGGAGAGGGAGCGTCACAGACACGTGGACATGTGTTCGAGTGCTCAAGGGGGGTGGGGCGCTTTCCTGGGCGGAGTCAGGGCCTGCGGGTCTACTATGTCAAGTCTAGCTGTTCCCTTCCTGTGCCTCCCCACTTCTGCGGCCCCGTGAGTGTGGGTGCCCAAGTCGGTGGTGGTCGTGGAGGAGGGGTCGGGGCTGGCACATCAGGGGAGGCACGGTGTGGCTGCCCTGAGCTCCCGGGACCTGCTGGATGCGGGTGGGGACAGCGCTGGATGGCTCGGTTTGGGAGGATGTTGGTGCTCGCGAAGCCGCCGGAGGTGGGGAGGGGCAGGTGGACCAACCACATGTTCTGTCCCTGGTCAAGTGGCCTGTGGTCAGGGGAGCTGGGAGGGGCCTCTCGAACCTTCCCCCCACCCTGCCTCCCGCACCCGCACTGATCTGGGCATGCGGGGACAAGGAAGAGCCTGGAGTTGCCCTCAAGGAGGAGGGGGCATCAGGGAGGTCAGTGCTGGGCCCTGAGCGCATAGGGCAGTGCCCGCAAGTGGAGAGGGTGCTCACCTCCCTCCTCCACTGAGATCTGGGGGCTCCAAGAGGGGCTGCCTGGGGTGACGGAGACAGCTGCCAGGGGCCGGGGGACTGGGGGTCCGTGTACTGGGATGGGCCTGGAGGGTGCGAGGTGACCCTCCTCCCTCGCGCCACTTGCTTCCCCGCACTTGAGCTGTGCAGTTGCTAGTTTCCTGAGGCAGGAAAGTCTTAATCGAAACCCCAGCTCCCCAGGCTGCCCGGTAGCTTCCTGGTGGTATTGGCAGGGACTGACGTCCTCTTCTCTGCAGAGAACCAACTCAGGATGCAGATGGCAAGAGGTGCAGGAGACAGGAAAGCTTCCACGCTAGCAGGGAGCGGGGAGTGCCCACGGTGACCATTACCCTTTCCTGGCCCGGAAATGACCTTGGTGGAATGACCTTGAGGTTCACTTTGGAGGGTGGGGTGTAGTCAGTGGTGTGGAGGATCAGATGGTGCTGAGGGTGAGGTTGCCTGGGTTCAGCTCATCATGATTGACGGGCATGGCGGGTGGTGAGGCCTCCTGCAAGACGGTTTCTGCCTACACAGGGCCCTGGATGTGGTGCGTTGTGTTGGTGACGGGGGTTCCCAGCCTGTGTCAGTCCACAGACACAGTGCTGGCCCAGAGGTGATGGCAGTCGCGGTGACTGCTGACAGCGGAGGTGGTGCTGGTGAGCTCGGTGATCAGGTGACTGTGGTGAGAGCAACAGCTTTGGCAACAATGCGTCGTTGATGGCAGTGCTGGTGGTGGTGATGTTGGTGCAACGGCGGTGTTGCTGCTGATGGCGTGATGGGCAGTGGTGATGTCCATGCTGGTAGTGAGGTCGTGTTACTATTGCAGCTGCTAGTGGTGGTAACGGTGACGGTGCTGGCAGTGGGGGTGATAGTGATGGTGGTGGTAACGAGGATGCTGCTGATAACAGAACGGTGGTCTTGGTGTCGATGGTGCTGCTGGTGGTGGTGACGGAGTGGAAATGCTAGTGGTGTTGAGGATGGTAGTGGTGGTGGGAACTGTGACGCTTTTAACGACCCAGTTAACCACGATGGTGTGGTCGCTCACCTAGAGCCAGACATCTGGAGTGTGACGTCAAGTGGGCTGTAGGAAGAGTCAGTATGAACAAAGCTAGTGGAGGTGATGGAATTCCTGCTGAGCTATTTCAAATCTTAAAAGATGATGCTGTGAAAGTGCTGCACTCAATATGCCAGCAAATTCAGAAAACTCAGCAGTGGCCACATGACTAGAAAAGGTCAGTTTTCATTCCAATCCCTAAGAAAGGCAATACCAAAGAATGTTCAAATTACCCTATACAACTGCACTCATTTCACATGTCAGCAAGATCATGCTCAAAATCCTTCAAGTTAGGTTTCAATAGTACATGGACTGAGAACTTCCGGATATATAAGCTGGATTTAGAAAAGGCAGAGGAACCAGAGATCAAATTGCCAACATATACTGAATCATAGAAAAAGCAAGGGAATTCCAAAAAAATCTGCTTCATTAACTACACTAAAGCCTTTGACTGTGTAGATCACAACGAACTATGGAAAGTTCTTAAAGAGATGGGAATACAGACCACCTTACCTGCCTCCTGAGAAACCTGTATGCAGGTCAAGAAGCGACAGTTAGAACTGGACATGCAGCATGGACTGGTTCAAAATTGGGAAAGGCGTATGTCAAGACTGTATACTGTCACTCTGATTATTTAACTTACATGCAGGATACATCATGAGAAATGCCAGGCTGGATGAATCCCAAGCTGGAATCAAGATTTCTGGGAGATACAGCAACAACCTCAGATAAGCAGATGACACCACTTTAATGGTAGAAAATGAAGAGGAACTAAAGAGCCTCTTGATGAAGATGAAAGAGAACAGTGAAAAAGGTGGTTTAAATCCCAACATTCAAAAAACTAAGATCATGGCATCTGGTCCTGTCACTTCATGGCAACAGATGGGGAAACAGTGTCAGATTTTGTTTTCTTGGGCTCCAAAATCAGTGCAGACAGTGATTGCAGCCACGAAATTAAAAGACGCTTGTTCCTTGGAAGGAAAGCTATGACCAACGTAGACAGCGTATAAAGCAGAGACATCACTTTGCCGACAAAGGTCTATAGCCAAAGCTATGGTTTTTCCTGTAGTCACGTATGGATGTGAGAGCTGGACCATAAAGAAGGCTGAGTGCCAAAGAATTGATGCTTTCAAACTGTGGTGTTGGAGAAGACTCTTGAGAGTCCCTTGGACTGCAAGGAGATCCATCCAGTCATTCCTAAAGGAAATCAGTCCTGAATATTCATTGGAAGGACTGATGCTGAAGCTCCAATACTTTGGCCACCTAATTTGAAGAGCTGACTCACTGGAAAAGACCCTGATGCTGAGAAAGATTGAAGGCGGGAGGAGAAGGGAATGGCAGAGGATGAGATGGTTGGATGGCATCACTGACTCAACGGACATGGGTTTGAGCAGGCTCCGGGAGATAGTGAAGGTCAGAGAAGCCTGGAGTGCTGCAGTCCATGGGGTCTCAAAGAGTCGGACGCGACTGAGCGACTGAACAACGATGCCAGAGGACTTCCTGGCAGGGCTGGGGAGTTCCGGGCCCCAGACTCACCCGGGGCCCTGGTGGCCTTGTCCAGGCCGGTGGGTCAGTCAGTGAAGAACCACCAGGTCCTGAGGATGACCGGTTTCCCAGCCTGGGGCAGGCCTGCGGCCAGGGGCCCCGACTCAGAGGGAGTGGCGCCAGCTGAGAGCCAGGAGATGGCCATCGCAGCTTTGTGGGGAATGTGAGATGCCCCGGAGGCCCCAGTCACTGCCCGATGGGTGCTGAGGGAGCCCGAGACGCTGTCAGTGCTGCGAGAACAGCCTGTGAGCAGGGGTGCAGGCTGGACGGGTACACTCTGCCCTGACACGTATCCATCCCCCGGGGTCCCCAGACCCTGAACCAAGAGGAGATGGAACTGACCTGGGCCTGCCCTGGGGGTTCTCAGCAGCCAGTCGGGGAGACAGGGGCTGGGCACGGAACTCGAGCTTGAGGAGGCCTCCTGGAGACGGCAGTGCCTCGGGGGAGCCCCGAAGGACGGGGCTGAGTCAGCCAGGGGACAGACGAGTGTGTGGTCAGAGGGACTGGCCGAGACCCAGACCTGGAGGCAGGAGAGGCTCCTGTGTTGAGTCGCCGGTGGCTCCTCTGGGCTGGCACATGCAAGTGGGGCTGCCAGGGCTGGGGGTGGGGAGGGCCTGGCGGTCACTAGGAGCTCCAGCCGCTGGCTGAGAAAAGAAGCAGAAAAGAAGCACTGGTGCTTCTGACCCAGAAAAGAAGCATGAGTGCAGCAGCAGGGTAGGACCTGGTGAAGGAGCCGGGGGCAATGCTTAGGAGCTCACTGCTTATCCCAGCAGGCTCCCTGGACGAGGCGGCTCAGCAGGAGCCTTGATCTGTGAATCGGTGGTCAATAGGGGGCCAACAGTCAATAGGGGGAGGTGGGAGGTAGGCACTCTGGATGTGTCCCGTACGATCCCGCAGGGGTTTCGCCTGGAAAGGATGGTCTGGGGAGCACAAAGGCCAGGCTGAGGGAGCCCCTGCCTGCAGAGACAGCGTGCCCACTCCCTGTTCCCTCACCAGGGTCATCTGTGCCCACTCTGGGTTCCTTCTGCTGCGTGGGAGGACACCTATGAGTCACTCACACTCCAGTGTGAATTAGCCCATCAAACCCCAGGGGACCCCGAGGCACAGTCCCATAATAGCGCCTGCTCCGTGGGCCAGCGGGAGGCATCCTGAGCGCAGTGAAGGCCCTGGCTCCGTGGGTGGGCAGGCCGGGCTCTCCATGGCCGTCCCCGATGTTCCATGAGCACGCGGGGCCCCGGGCTGGGCATGGTGTGCCTGTGGTCCCTGGACATCACAGGGGTGCTGGTGCCCACTTCACAGAGGGGGCTGCAGCTCTGAGTGGCCTGGAGGGAATTTGCCCAGGAGGGGAGCAGACCTTGGCCCCCCGGTGCTCCCCCGCTCCCCGCAGGGAGCCAGCCAGGGGTTCCCACAGGCTGAGCCTCTTCCCATCCACCCTGGGCCCCAGGGGAGGTCCCTGGCAGGGCTTCCTGAGCTGGGTGGGGCCCAGCTAACTCCCCAGGCTGCTTTCTCTGAGCCACCCCACCTGGGCACCAGGATAAGGTGCGGCTCCTGCCCGGGTGCTGAGTGAGGTGGCTACACTGGGCAGGGTTGCGGGGCGCTGCGGTTCACTGTCTGAGTGTGGCTGGAGGGGAGTGCTCGGGGAGGGGGGCAGTCCCCGGGGCTGTGGGCCCCTGAGTGAGGAGGGAGCTGGGGGAGGTCTTGAGCAGAGGCCAGCGTGTCCTGGCACATTTCAAATGATGGCGGGGGACAGACAGGTGGCGGAGGGCAGGGCGGAAGCTGGTGGTGAGGGGGCTCCTGCTGGGCGGCGTCCGCAGGGTGGGGAACAGCAGTGACTCTTGCGCACCTGCAAGGCAGGCCAGACGCCCCCGGGTCTGCAGGTGTAAGCCACAGGGGCGGGGGGCCTGGGGTCACCGCCAGGCAGCAGGGCCTCGCTTGCCCACCCACAGCAAGTCCCGGCCGGGTGCTCCATTCCCACCAGGGTGTGGGCAGTGGGGAGCGCCAGCTGGGCCCCCCTCGCGCCCTCTCAGAGCAGGACTCAAGCGGGAGCATCAGACCATCACATGTGGTGGGAAAACCGGGCAGGGCAAGAGGACCCTCCAGCCGCAGGGAGAGGTCGCGGGTCAGAACGGCCTTGCTGTGAGAGCCGGGGCGTGGGCGCGTGGCTGCGGGTGTGGGGGACAAGCTGGCCAGGCCAGGCCCAGCTGACGGACGTGCAGGCCGCAGATAGCCACCAGGGGACACGTTCTCAAGGACCACTTGGGGCGGGCGGGGTTGGGTGGTGGGGAGGCGGGAACGGGAGGCCAGCTGCCCAGGGAGCGAGGTTGGCGGGTGAGGCTGGCATAGGGGTGGGGGGAAGAGGCAGGGTGTATTCAGGACTGACCCCAAGGCGCCGGAGGCTGGGGGTAGCTAGGGGAAACTCAGGTCCCAGCGCAGGGTCAGGACGCATGGCGGAGGCTGTGTGTAGAGGTTGCTGGCTCGGTCTGAAGTAAAGGGAATTGTCCCTTGGGTTTGGTGACACGGGTCTGGCAGGAGCAGGGTGGGAGGAGCCCATGGTGAGGAACTGGTGGCCTACAGGGGGGTGGGCAGTGCTGGACCTTTCCAGCAGATGCGGAGGGCACAGCTCTGTCCTAGGGGCTGTGATCTGATGGGGTAGGTGTGGTTGTGTCCTGGAGGCCCTGGTCTCAAGGGGCAGAGACGGCCTCTCTCTGGGAGCTCTGCTCTGAGGGGCCCAGCGCCCCCTGCACCCTTGCCTCCACTCGGGCTGGGAGGGGCCGCGGCTCCAGCTCCTTCTCTGGCTCTGGACCTGGGGGCTGGGGTGGAACAGGTGTCCTTGACCCAGATTCCCCGGGCCTGGGCCCAGGAAGCGGGGCCTGGCTCTGTGACCCAGATATTCCCAAGTTTCTGAAGCTCAGTGAAGAGGCGGCCAGTGGTCTCCGGTGCGCGGAGTGGTCTGGGAGAGGGTGCGCAGGGAACAAGCCTCCTGTGTTGCAGAAATGGTAACGGCATCACGGCCACAGGAGGGATTTCTGTCAGAGGTCGTCGGTGTCCAAGGATGTGTCCGAGAGGTTTTTTGAAGGTCTGAGTGTGCCTGCACTTTCCCTGGTCAGGGTGGGTGTGCCTGGGATGCTTGCGAGGATCCTCCCATCAGGGACCTCTGCCCACCCGTCCTGCTCCAGCGGGTCCTCTGCAGTGCCCGGCCCAGCCCAGAGAGTTCAGCTAAGGGCCTGGGGAGGGGCCATACGCCATCCTTGAGGGCCCCTTTCAGATTGACCTCTCAGAGCCCAGCGGTTCAGATGCTGTAGGCCTTGTCAGGGATATGGGCTGATCAGACAGATAAAAAACTGTAATCTGGGCCCTTCTGTCGTTGTGCTATGTGGCTTCAGGCAATCACCCCACTTCTCTGAGCTGCAATCTCTGTATCTACACAGCTGAGCTGAGGATCACTGTAAAGATTACATGATAAAATGCACACGAAGCTACTAAGATTGAGGTGGGGCAGGGGCAAGGAACAGATCCCTGTCTCTGTGTCGTGTGTCAGGAGCCCAGGCACGTTCCCCCTGGCCCGCTGGAGCTCGGGGGCCGCCGGTGTGGGGAGGTGCCAGGGAGCCCGCCAGCAGTCCTGTGGAGTCTGGGCAAGCTGAGCAGCTGCCCGCCTCCCGGGCTGCCCGCCCCAGCGGCCGGCGCCCTGGACCAGGGCGGATGCCTCCTCGTGTCCTCCCTGGTCTGAGGCTGAGCCCATCGGCAGCAGGCAGTGCCCCTCGCCCTCCCCTCCTGTGGGAGGCTGATAAGCTAATTAGTGCCCATGGCAGGAGCCCTGTGGGGCCAGCCACCAGCCGGGGCTGGCCTTCTCCCAGGAGGTGGCCGGCAGCTGTCAGCCTGGCGCCCAGCAGACCCGCCAGCACTGCCTGGGAACCCGCCAGGCTGGTGGCCCCAGCCAGCCCAGTTCCCCTCGCCCCAGGCCTGGGGTGCTGTCCTCTCCCGACCCTCCCAACAGCCTTCAGCGGGCGGAAGAGCTGGGGTCGGGGTCCCCCCTCTACTCAGACAAGGGCCAAGACAGTGTCCATGCCTGGGCGGTGGAGATTAGAGCTGAGATTGAACCCGGGACGGCCCGGCTGGCCAGACTCCGGCTCTTAGGAGCAGGCACGTAGCCGACGTTGTGGACAAGTGTGAGAGATGGAGGTGGTATCTCCCGGCTGGAACGGCCCCGGGAGGCCACCTCCCCCGAGCACCCAGGGTCTCGGGACTTCTGGCCTCTACTGTTTTGGCCCTTTGGTGTCTGGTCCGGGGCTTGTATGTGCCATCCCAAGTGTGAGGACAGGGTGCTCCAGGGGTGGGAGGGACCAGGGGCAGCTGTGCTCAGTACTCTGCCGCCCTGTCCTGTGTGATGTTGGGGGATGAGGGAGACAGGGTGTGATGGGCCCGGGGCAGCTGAGGCCTTGATGCCCCCTCACCGAGGGGGCGGGAGGACCAGACTGGGCTCTCAGGAGGCCCACTCTCCAGGACCCCATGCCCCCTTTCCCCATCTTCCATCACCCAGGTCTTCTTTCTGGTCCTGTGGCTATCGAGATCTTCTTTTCCAGAGAAGGAAAGAGAGAAGGGTCTCTAGCGAGGCCTTGATAGGTTTTGATTTCCACTCGGCTCAGCAGATGCTAGCGGGGTTCAGGTAGGCCGAAGCAGGCAGGCTCAGGCAGAGGCCTGGTCGGGAGCCAAAGAGGCAGAAGCTTGCAGGACCCTCCCATGGCTTTCCTTATGGAGGGCCCCTAAGATGGAAGAGCTTTGGATCCCCCAAACTCTGGCCCCCAGGGCTTGGGCCCCAGTGCCCAAGAGAGAGACGTCCCTTCCCCTCCCTGCATTTCAGAGATGAACAGACAGTGTGGGTGGGGAGGCATCTTCTGGGGCCACAGAGCCCTCATGCACCCCTCGGAGCCAAGGCCTGGCCTCTGCCTAGCTGTCACCTTGGGCTGCCTCAGTTCTCCTCCTCTGTAAAATGGGGGCAGGTCCCTCCCCGTGGGGGAAGTCAAGAGAGAAGAGCAGATTCCAGGGCCTCCAGCAGGCCCAGAGCGTGTCCCTCCTCCCCTGGGGCCTGACGCTCAGAAAAGAGATTGTGTAACATCTCAAATTCAGCACAAGCTGCTCTGGGTTCTGGGATGCCTGCGGCCAAGCCCCTCTGCTTTCCTGAGCGTCCATGTGGGTGTTGGGGAGGAGGGCAGCTGTCTGGGAGCCCCGCGTCATCCTCTGGACTGCCCCCTCCCCACAAACCGCAGCTCAGGCTGGTACCTGACTTCCCAGGTGACGCAGCCATGAGGTAGCCCAGGGTGGTGGCTTGCATCTAGGTGTCGAGCAGAGACCCTCTCCGTGTCGGGGGTGGGGGGTGGAGGTCGTGGCTCCCCTGGAGGGGCGCAGGGTGCAGTCACCCACCCCACACAGAAGGGTTGGGATGGGGGAGGCAGACTGAGGCCTTTGGAAGGCTCCTTGCAATTCCCAACTGCTGGGGCTGGGGCGGAGGGATCTAGGGCTGGCTGTGGGTAGACCCTGGCCAGAGAGACCTGGAATTTTCCCCTGGGGCAGACTCGGGATCTGAGTTGTGAGTAGGGGGAGAGGGGCTTTTTCAGCCCTAGGGGCAGGAGTCCCCTCCCAGCTGTGGCTCCTGAACCACCGTTTCGGTCTCGGCTCTTCAGGCAGCCTGGAGCCCCCTAGCCTGCAGGTCCAGAGCTCTGGGGCGGACACTTCATGGGCACCTTCTGCCGGCGTGCCTGGCTGGATGCTGCCGGACAAGTGGGCCGGCCTGGGGATGGGGAACTTGGATCAAGAGCGACTGGTTTGCAGAGTAGCTCAGTCCGGTGCACTGAAGCCCTAGCAAGTGCTGGTTTCAAGGGAACCCGCGCCACCCCAGCGGCAGACAGCAGGAGGGCCTTGGGTCAGACGCCAGGGGGCACGTTCTGGCCAACGCGGCCCGGCCCCCGGAGGTGGCTGTGGGGGCGGGGCGGCCCCAAGGTCACCAGCGCGACACGAGGCCCGGGGGCGGGCGGCGCAGGGCGCCCCTCACCCCGCCCGGCCCGCGCGCGCACCGCAGGCCGCCGCGGCCCCCGGCTGGCGCCCCGCTCCACGTGCGCCCACGCGCCCCTCCCTGCCGGGCGCTGGGGCGGGGCGCTCTCCGGGCGCAGGGCCAGGGCTCGGCGCCCCGCCGGCCCCGCCGGCCCGCGCTCCCGCGAGTCGCTCTCCCGTGGCTCGGCGGCGGCGGCGGCGGCCATGGGGCGCGGGGCTCCGGGGGCCGGCGGGGCGCGCGCGGCGGCGGGCGCAGGTGCGGGCGCGGGCCGGGGACGCGGGGCCGGGGCGCGGCCGGCCGCCGCTCACGCCGCCCCTGTCTCCCCTCCCCCCGTGTGTCCCGCCCCCAGACCCTCCTCCCCCGCCCCCCCGCAGCTCGGGCCCTGGTCGTGGCGCGGCTGCCGCACGGTGCCCCTCGACGCCCTCCGGACGCGCTGCCTCTGTGACCGGCTCTCCACCTTCGCCATCTTAGCCCAGCTCAGCGCCGACGCGGTGAGACCCCGGCCGGGAGCTTGGCGGGCGCGCGGGGGCGCGCGGGGGCGCGCGGGGAGGGGGCTTCCGGGGAGGACGGTCGCCGCCGGGGCCGGCGCGGGGAGGGGCGGCTGCTCCCCGATGCCCCCCGTGGCCCGGCCAGAGAGGCTCGGGCCTCTGGAGAGGGCGGGTGGGAGCCGAGTGGGTGGCAGTGTGGAGTTGGGGACTGGCCCTGAAGGAGCGAGGCTGGGGCCCCTGGGAGGGACTGACGGGTGAGTCTTCCGCACTCTCCTTGGGGGCTTAGGACCCTGGAGGGAGCCGGTGCTCAGGGGAGATGGGCAGCCCCCACCGGGCGCTGGGGATGCAGGAAGGCATGGCCTGGCAGAGCCAGCCTGGTCGATGCTGTCAGTTGATGAGGGTCCGTCCCCCAGCGGATGGCAGGGTCCTGGCCTGCCCTGGAGAGGGAGGGGGAGGAGCTGCCACCCTCCCTGGAGGCGTTCCCCACCCACCCAAAATGGACCCTGGTCTTCGGAGGCGCCTTCATCCCCAGGTAGGGGTCCCGGCTGGAGAGGGCGCTGGGCTTGGCCCAGGCCCGCAGCCCTCCCTGGGAAGGCCCCATGGTCTCAGGGGCCTCCTTTTTGTTCCCATGATCCTTGTGGGGGCTGCCAGTTTCTATGGCGACGGCATCTGGGGCCAGCTCGCTGGCTGGGGCCCTGGGTGCTGGGCCCAGCCAACCAGGGCTGGGGGGCGCTCTTGCCCAGGGCCAAGTTTCTCTCACTGGGCCCAGGAAAGCAGCGTACGCAGATAGGGGGTAGGGCCCACTAAGCCCCTGGATAGGGGACAGGGTCTTTGCTTGTTGAGCCCCCAGGCCTGGCGTGGGAGGGCAGCAGATGTGGAGGACACGATTTTGGGGTGTTTGGGGTAGCTGGCCCTCATCAGATGGGGATGGCACTGCTCCCTGTCACAGAACCCTAGTTTCCATGTGGAGGATGGCTTCAGGCCTCTCTGAGAGCAGTTTGCCCCCCTTCTTTTTCCTCGGGGACGTGGGGAGGGCAGGGGATGTCAGCCAGGAGCACCTAGAGGGTAGGAGCTGGGTGGGACCTTGGAGGTCATTGCCTCTAACTCCTCCATCCACCAATAGGGAAGTCATGGTGGGGGCAGGGCTTGCTCAGGATTTTGAGGCGACGCTGCTGGACCCGGGTCTGTGCTCTCAGCCCAGATCCCGGAATGCTGTCCCCCTCAAGCTGTCCCCGTGACAGAACTGTAGGTGTTGCTGGTTCTGGGGGCTTGGCCCTGAGGACAGCAGCCAGGGCCTTGCTGGGGGCTTCCTGGAAGAGGTGACTTTCTGCACAGGGAAGCAGCCCACTCTGCTGGGGTTCCCTGGGTCCCCTTTGCAGGTTGAGCAGGTGGAGCAGGGCTGCCTTGGGAGCTGCTCTTCCTTGGGGGGCGGGAGGTGCTGGGGGGCTCTGGAGCAGGGCGCAGTGCCCAGACGCCCTCTCCAAGTCTGAGGTCGGGCCCGCAGGAGATCAGTGCTGCTCTAGTCTTGAAACACGGGGCTGTCCCTCACATGTGGCAACCACAGACTGGCCCTTGGTCCCTCTGAGCCTTGGTTTCCTCTCGTGGAAAACGGAAGTGGCCTCTGCTGCTCAGGGTGACTACGAGGGCTGTGCCTGTTGACAGGGACCTTCCTGGGCCAGGCCTGCAACAGGGCAGGCCCCCGCATCCTGGAAGGGTGGTCTCCTGCCGAGCCCGGGGCCGCCAGCAGGGAGAGTGTGTTAGGTGAGGGGCAGGTGGGTGGCTGACGCTGGTGGAGCTCAGGGGTGAGCATGAGGCCCAGGGGGCCTTTCTAGGAAGATCTGGCTTGGCTCTGGCACTCCCGAGGGTGAATGGACAGGGCCCTGCGCCAGCGTGCACAGGCGAGCGCATAGCTCTGGTCTGTGAAGGGGTCTCGGCTGTGCCTGGGTCCGGGGGCGGGCAGGGGGTAGGGGGGAAGCAGCCGCAGTCAGAGGGGCTTGCGCTGGCCTGGTCTGCATATAGGCAGGGACACCCCGTCCCCATGTCCCAGAAGAGGCAGCTGAATCCCGCTGTATGGGAGCTCTCGGCAGCCACAGAGCCACCCTTCGGCCATGGACCAAGGACAGGCTGCCGGGCCTCCGTGAGCCTCAGGGCCCTCCTCTGTTAGATGGCAGAGTAGTGGGCTGGGGCATGCCCACTAGGCCTGGGCATGGCTCAGAGGGCCGTCCCCTTGTGCTCAGCTGCCATCAGAGCCTTCACCACTCTCCTGTCTTTTCCCAGCCGGCTCCGGCCCCAGTGAGGGCGGCCCCAGAGGTGCCGATGGGGAAGGGCTGAGAGCGAGAGGGAGGCTGTTCCAGGCAGCCCACCCCTCTGCGTGCCCAGGGCTGGGCCTTCAAGGGGCATGACGTCTACTGGAGAGACAGCCCAGGCGGAGAGAGGGCCACTCTGGGGGGCTCTGCACCAGCCTCCTTCCTTCCCTGGGTCAGGACACGGGCACGAGAGGAGGCGCAGAGCAGGGCCCTGAGGGGTGAGCGGGAGTTCACAGCAGCTTGTAGGGAGAGCGACGGCGGCCCCTGGGAGGCCAAGAAAGGCAGAGATGAGCAGGAGGCCGGGGAGGGGGCTGGATCTGGAGGGCCTGCCCGATGGAGGTGGGAGCTCTAGCAAGGAGCGTCACGCTGAGGTCAGTGGAGCTGGGCGGTGAGAAAGGGAGGTGAGAGGGTT
Organism: Capra hircus; assembly: GCF_001704415.2. Taxonomy (NCBI): domain Eukaryota; kingdom Metazoa; phylum Chordata; class Mammalia; order Artiodactyla; family Bovidae; genus Capra; species Capra hircus. Next base: position 80,183,192 of record NC_030821.1, on the reverse strand, counting down.
GGGGTCCTAGAGAGGTCCCACCGGTGTGAAGGTGGAGCGACCCAGCCGGCAGGGGGTGGTGGCAGCGGGCAGCTGGGCCATGGGGGTGGGTGCTGCCTGCCTGCACCCTTGGAGTGGGAGCTGTGCGCTGGGCGTGGGGTCCGTCTGAGCCTGCGGAGGCTACGCTCCTAGGGTGCAGAGCGGTCTTGGGGCTGGAGTCCAGAGCAAGGGGCCCAGAGAGGACGGAAGAGAAGGGGTGCTGTGGTCACACCCCAGGAGCCAGGGAGGGCTTAGATCCTGGAGGGAAGGAAGCGAAGGGAGGCGAGACCCTGATATCCCGCCAACCCCAGCCCTGCCTGCAGCCGGAGTGTCAGGTCCCGGCTCCATGGCCTGTGCCAGGCTGTGACCGCGGGAAGGTTGAGGACCTGCTCTGAGTCACATCTGAGGGGACGAGGCTGGGTGGGGACCAAACCTGGCGAGGTACTGCCGGGGTCCACACAGCCTGGTGTGTGCTAAACAGTCTGCAGGGCACAGTGGCTGGTGGCATCGCTTCTGGGATGTGCCCGGAACTGTGCGGCCAGCCTGACCAGGGTCACGGCTCAGCATGTGACCAGGACCAGGAATCAGTCAGTGTTGGACTCAGGGCTCGTCTGTGTGGGTTGCTGTGAGCCACGTGCAGTGCTGGAGTAGAGCTGGGGTAAGGACAGTGCCTTAGGAAAGAGGTTCAGGGCGCGTAAGGTGTGTGATGGTTTCGGAGAAGACTGGAAGCAGGGAGTTCCCGTGGTAGAAACTGACAGTAACCATGTGAACCAGAAAGGAGTAAAGCCCTGGGTGGGTGGGGTGGGAGGGGCTGGCACCCTGAAGAGACTCAAGGCAAGAGGATGGGCGGACAGATGAGGGACCAGTTCAGGGTGATTGTCCAGTCCTCACTGTGAGGAACGCGAAAAGTGTTAGTTGTTCAGTCGTGTCCTAATCTTTGCAACCCCATGGACTGTAGCCTGCCAGGTTCCTCTGTCCATGGGATTCCCCAGGCAGGATTGCTGGAGTGGGTTGCCATTCCCTTCTCCAGGGGATCTTCCCGACCCAGGGATGAAACTCAGGTCTCCTGCACTGCAGGCAGATTCTTTGCCATCTGAGCCACGTGGGAGATGATAGCTAAGCTGAGAGAAGAGCTGACCGTGTGGAGGGCAAGGAAAGAGCTCTAGGGTAGGACCAGCATGTGCAAAGGCCCTGGGGCGGCACGCAGCTTGGCTAGGGAGCCGTCCCGGCAGGAGGCTGGCCTGCTTCTGCCTGCTCTCCGTGTGGACTGGGGCCCGTCTCACATTTGAGGTCTCTGGTCCAGCCCTCCCAGCAGGACCTTGAGGTCCCTGACACCCCTGCCCACCGCTCTGTCACCTGTCCCTTCCCCACACTGTTGAGAGCCTGCAGGGTCAGGGCTGTCAGAAGCAACGGGCGAGCCAGGCAGAGAGGAGGGCGCGTGCGGGCAGGTGGGCAGCCGGCGGGCGTGTGGCTGCCAGGCCTGAGGGGGACAGATGGAGGCAGACGGCCGCTGAGGTCGGGGCCTAAGCGGCCTAGGAGTAGGCCTGAGCCGCTTGCTTGGCCACCTGTGACTTCTGTGGCTGACCGGGGCCCCAAGGTAGCCCAGCAAGTTCAGGGGTGCTGGCTGGAGCCCAGAGTCCCCCTTCCCCAGGGCCCTCCAGCGCCCCGTGTGGAAACGCAGGAGCTGGCCCGGGCCAGCCCCTGGGGACAGCGGATGGCCTGGTTGACCTTGAACGACTTTCTCAATTTTCCAGGAGCCTGCCTGCCCAGGCTCCATTCGTGCAGCCAGTCACATTGACCGCCTGTCTGTGCTGGGCCTGGTGGAGGGGGGCTCCCGGACGTGAGGACAGCAGGCTTGGGGGACAGACAGGTGCCCCCAGCAGTGGCTCAGGGCGGGGATGGCAGCCCTGGTGGGGGGAAGGGCTGTCTGGCCATGGATGGAGGAGGGGGGCCCAGTGGGTGGGCCCAGCTGCACCCAGTGGGTGGGCCCTGGGGTGCCTGTGCAGCAGTCCCCAGACCACAGACTCCCGAGGAGGGTGAACGGTCCCATCTGGGGGCAGGAAGGGCCGCTGTGGCTTCAGGAGGCGACCTGGAGGCTCAGTCTGCACGTGCGGGGTCAGCAGAGTGCCAGCCAGGTTAGACTTGGGCCAGGCCACGGAGGGGTCAGCTTTGTGGGGGGTGCCACCAGACTCCCCTTGTCCCCTGGCCCCTCCCCCCGGCCCCTACCCCCAGCTCCAGGACTCACCCCCTCCTTCCTCTAGAGGGGGTGGGTGGGAGGGGCTGCAGGACCCCCCGGTTTGTCTCTGGATTCCAGATGTAGAGGGACCGAGATCTTTCCTCAGCAAGCCATCCGTGAGCCTCCCGCTTGGGGGTCACGCTCACAAGGGCTGCACATGGAGGCGTGGGAATGGCCCGGCCGGAGGTCAGGGCTGCCCCGGGCCCCCTTAGGAGGGGACAAATGGAGACCAGAGGGGCCTGAGGTGTATCTGGGCGGACGGAGCGGCTGGGCCAGGCTTGGAGTCTAGGGGCGGACTCTGGGTGCCCGGCGTGGAAGTGGTTTCACATGGAGGTGGCAGGGGCCTTTGGGGGCAGCTGCTGTTTGCAGAGCCCCAGGGTGGGCCAGGGTGGAGGGCTGGGGTCTGTGGCGGGTGTTGAGGGGCCGCAGCTCCCCGCCAGAGCCAGGTCCCTGCCCTTGGCTGGCGCTGCAGAGCCACAGGGTCAGGGACAGGTGCCCATGGTGGGTGCTGGGCCTGCTGCCTTGGTGAGCTCACCTGTGACGCGGGGGGACCCTTCCTGAAATGGGGCGGGCGCTGTGGCCGGGCTTGCCACGCGATGATACCAGTGGCGGGCACAGAGACCCGTCCTTGGCTGGAGATGAGACCCCGCCCCGGGGACCGCATCAGGCGCTGCAGGAGAGTGGCCGAGGGCTGCTGGACGCGGGGGCTCCCGGGGGCGCGGGGGGCAGGCTCCCCCGGCGTCCCCCGCAGGTCTGCCCGCCCCTCACTCTGTTCTCTGTCCCCCTCCCTGACCCACAGAGCATGGAGAAGGCCGCAGCGCCGTCAGTGACGCTCATCGTGGGCTGCGGCGTGTCATCCCTGACCCTGCTCATGCTGATCATCATCTACGTCTCCGTGTGGAGGTGACTGCGGGGGGTCCCCGGGAGGGGCAACTGCACTCCATGGGGGGTCCCCGGGAGGGGTGACTGTGGGGGGTCCCCGGGAGGGGCGACTGAGGGGGTCCCCGGGTGGGGCAACTGCACACCATGGGGGGTCCCCGGGAGGGGTGACTGTGGGGGGTCCCCAGGAGGGGCGACTGAGGGGGTCCCCGGGAGGGGCAACTGCACACCATAGGGGGTCCCCGGGAGGGGCAACTGCACACCATGGGGGGTCCCCAGGAGGGGCGACTGAGGGGGTCCCCGGGAGGGGCAGCTGCACACCATGGGGGGTCCCAGGGAGGGGTGACTGCGGGGGCGGCCCTGAGAGGGGCGACTGCACCCCATGGGGGGTCCCCGGGAGGGGCGACTGCACTCCATGGGGGGTCCCTGGGAGGGGCGACTGCACTCCATGGGGGGTCCCCGGGAGGGGCGATTGCGGGGGCGGCCCCCGGAGGGGCGACTGCACTCCATGGGGGGGTCCCCGGGAGGGGCGACTGGGGGGGTCCCCGGGAGGGATAACTGCACCCCATGGGGGGTGGTCCCCGGGAGGGGTGACTGCACCCCATGGGGGGATGGGGGGTAGGCGGTCCCCAGGGAGGGGTGACTGCAGTTGCCTTACTCGTCCTCCCATCGGGGAGGTGGCACCCCCTGCAGGTAGGGGTGGAGCGGTGCAGACTGTCCCCAGGAAGGGGGACTGCGCCTCGTGCAGGGGCGGTCCCCAGGAAGGGGTGGCTGGGGCTGCCTTACCCCTTCTCCCATTGGGGCAGCCGTGGGCTGGGAGCCCAGAGCCGTCCTTCCCTCTCACCTTCCAAGTTGGGACCATCCATCACCTCTATCGTCACCCCCCAGCCGTCCCGACTGCAGTCCCCTGATGCTGGTGGGCAGCAGGGGGGTGTAGGGGCAGCCCAGGGGGCCGGGCCTCCCTGCTCCTGCCCAGGCCCGTGCCCACAGGCCTCTCACAGAAGGCTCCCTGCTCCCTCTCACCCTCTGAGTGGGACCCACCCAGCTGAGCACCCTGTCCTGTGACTGCTGGGCCCCAAGACCCTGACTTCTGTGAATGTGGTTGTCATCACCTGGATGTGCCAGGCCACTTCCCGAGCCTGGGTTCACGTGTCCGGTGGGAGCCTCTGCCGGTCTCCTGCCCCAGGCCTCAAGCCCTCTCCACCATGGACCCCCGTGCCCGGGTGCTGTCTGACTGGTGTTGGTCCCTTGGTCCCCAGGGGGGGGGACAATGTGGGGGCGACCCCGTCCAGCCATCAGCAGCCCTGGGATGGGGGCGTGTGTGCACAGACTCCCTTCCCAGTGGGCCCCGAGAGCCAGGGGTTGGGATTGTGGGTCACTGAGGCTCAAGCCAAGGTTGCCTCACCCGCTGGGTCCAGCCCGATCCCCAGTGTGTCGGCTTCAAGGGCAGCATGACCGCAGCGGAGGCCCGCAATGAGGGGTCGATGCAGTCACAGGGTGGAGGGGGAGGGGAGTGCCTTCCTGCTCTGCCCCCACCCCATCCTGCCCGAGGGCGGAGACACCAGTGACCCTGAAATACCCGGCGCCCCTCCCAGCAGCCCCTCCTCGGACGTCTGCCCTGACCCCCTGTGGGCCTGCTTGGCCCCCTGGCCCAGACCCTCCCCTGCGACCACTGTGGTTTGCAAAGCATCTCTTTCCGTGTGTGGGGTGGTCAGGACCCCCCGGCCCCTGCCGAGTCTGTGACGTGAGGAGCAGTGCGGGTGCGATGGAGGCCAGGGCCCTGCAGGGAGGAAGCGGCCCGGCTTCGTGGCCGCGGCGCCCAGCTCCTGAGGAGCTGAGGCCCTGCTGGGCATGGAGCACGCCACCCGCCCTTGCCCACAGGTACATCCGCTCAGAGCGCTCCGTCATCCTCATCAACTTCTGCCTGTCCATCATCTCCTCCAATGCGCTCATCCTCATCGGGCAGACCCAGACCCGCAACAAGGTGAGTGGCCTCCTCTGCGCCCCGGGCGGGGAGGTGGCTCTCAGCGGTGATGGGGAGGCTCTGCGGCAGGGCCTCGGGTGCTGGGGCGCTTGAGGCAGGGGCAGAGCCCTGCAGACCCCTCACTATTCTGGCTTCGGCAGCCCTACGGCTCAGCCTGGAGGGGCTGTCACCTGGCCAGGAGTGGGGACTGGGTGTCTAGAGTCTCCAGTGGGACTGATGCTCTGAGATGACCAGCTCAAGCTCCAGCATGCTGGCGCAGCGTCGGTCCCAGGCCCCCCAAGCCTGTCTGTGCCTTGTGGTGTGGTCTCAGAGTGGCCAGCTGATGAGCGAGTGGGCTCAGGCTGGGGCTCTTGGGTGGGCTCCCGCGACCTCTGAGGCGTCTGCAAGTGAGTGGGGAAGTCAGGGAGAGGGGTGTCAGTCCCTGGCAGCTTGGGAGTGGGGTCAGGCAAGCACAACCCAGGGCCTCAGTGCGCACAGCCCGTCTCTGGCGGTGGAGCGGGTGGACCCTGGGTGGCGTCCTGCTTGGGGCCTCGACCAGGTTGCTGTGTGGGCGCGGGGCCGGTGAGCCAGCGCCTGCCCGCCCGCCCGCCCTCGCAGGCCGTGTGCACGCTGGTGGCCGCCTTCCTGCACTTCTTCTTCCTGTCCTCTTTCTGCTGGGTGTTGACCGAGGCCTGGCAGTCCTACATGGCCGTGACGGGCCGCCTGCGGAACCGCCTCGTCCGCAAGCGCTTCCTGTGCCTGGGCTGGGGTGAGCGCTGCAGGGCGGCAGGGTGCCCCCACCCGGCCCCCTCCTCGTCCCCCCTCTCTGCACCCTCATCCTCCTCCAGTGGCCCCTCCAGCCTCCACCTCCAGGGGGTCACCTGGCTCTGTCTGAATGCCAGGTGAGGAATAACCTGGTGGTATGAGTATATCCCAGCCGACATCCAGGATAAACTTAGGACGGGAAGTGTTTCCTTCCTTACGTGAAGTCCAGAGGTGGCTGGGCACCCTGTTTTACTTGCTGGCCTGGCAGCCCTCGCCCGTTTCTGTGCGTTCTCGTCCTTGTCCACCTCGTGTCCCCTCTCTCGTGCTCAGTGTCACTCTGTTCACGGGCTTCAGAGGCGCCTTGTCCCCTCCCCTCCCCCACCTGCAGAGCTGGGCCTTAGACGGTAGGGGTCGGCCCGACACCTTTCCTTTCTGCTCTTCCCCTAGGGCTCCCTGCGCTGGTCGTGGCTATTTCCGTGGGATTTACCAAGGCCAGAGGGTACAGCACCATGAACTAGTGAGTTGGGGCGGGGTGGGACATGGTGGAGGCCGCATGGCTCCCCAGACCCTCCCACCACCCTGGAAGGTGAGGGCTGGCTGGGCACCCGTCTCAGAGCTGAGAATGCTGAGGCCTGGCGAGAGCAGGGGCCCGGGGAGCTGGAGGCCCGGGGGTAGCCCTCTGCCCCCTGTCCGCTGGCTCCTCCTGGCGGTGGGCAGGAGGCTCGAGAGAAACAGGCCCCGGGCGATAGGAGCCCCTGTGTCCTCAGCTGCTTAGCCTCTCAGAGCTTCTGTTCCCGTCTGCATGACAAAGGGCCCAGGTCTTCAGGAGTCTGTATGACCCCTGCGGCTTCCCTGGTCGCTCAGATGATAAAGAATCTGCCTGCAATGCAGGAGACCTGGGTTCAATCCCTGGGTTGGGAAGATCTCCTGGAGAAGGGCATGGCAACCCATTCCAGTATTCTTGGAGAATCCCATGGACAGGGGAGCCTGGTTGGCTACAGTCCATGGTTCGCAATGAGTCGGACACGACTGAGCGACTCAGCACAGCACACGGCCCCTGGGGGCGGGGGTCGGGGGGGAGGCGCAGGGTGGAACGTGGCGGGGCTGTCTCATGGATGAAGTCACTGAGGCCTTGAAGGCTCAGCCGGCCCAGGTCCAGAGGCCTTGAATGCCAAACCAGGATGCCGTGTGGCTGCCTAGGGTGTGGGGCGAAGAACTGAGGCCTGGGAGGCCGTGGCTATGGATGTGGGGAAGAAGAGGGCAGCGAGAGGCAGGAGGAGGGGCTGCACGGGCCCGGCTCCCTAGGGAGCCCAGGGGGCTGGGGACGTGACCAGGCCCTGGGACAGGCATCCCCTGCACTTGACTGAGCCAGGGTGGGGGCTGTGAGTACCGGGAAGGACGCATGGACACTGACCCCAGAGCTGAGAGGAAGGAACACCAGTCTGCCCGGCTTGGGGACAGATCACAGGTGGGATGTTGCAGTGGGGTTCTGAAGGATGAAGATGAGTGTTTGGCAGGTAGCATGGAAGCTCAGGGCAGATGAAACAGAACACGGGGAAGGAAGAGCAGCCCTCCCTGGGCTCAGGGCTCCTGGGGGCCCCCCTGGCTGGTGTCCAGGAGACTTGGGGAAGTAGGTATGGTGGCGAGGAGGGCTCAGGTCCTCCCGTGAGCAGGAGGCCTGATGCTGAGGCCTCAGGGCCTGCCTGGGTTGAGTGGGCAAGCGGAACTCCAGGCCAGGGGCCCAGCCTAACATTTTAGCATGATGCCAAGAGAAAGAGCTGGCACGTGAGGTTGGGGAGGGTCTGCAGGGCGAGGTGGGGAGCCCAGGCCTGGGGGAGAGTCGGGGGGGCGGGGGGCGGCACCCTCTGCTCTGGACCGATTCCACCCGTGAACTTCACCTGTCCGCCGCCTGGGGGCTCCCTCGAGTTGCGAAGCCAAAGAGTTAATCACGCGCAGCATCATCGCTTGCTCCTGCCTCTTCTGGGCTTTGCACCTGCCCACCTGGAAGCTGGTGGTGCCCAGCCTGTGCCTGGGTGGGGTCATGTCTGGCCACTAACCAGCCTGCCTCCCTCCCCAGCTGCTGGCTCTCCCTGGAGGGGGGACTGCTCTACGCCTTCGTGGGACCGGCCGCGGCCGTCGTGCTGGTAGGGACCCGCGCCCCTCTGGCCCGGGCTGAGCCCCTCGCCCCCCCTCGGGCCGGCCTCCGGTTGCGTCTGCTTCCCGTCAGGGTCGCCCCAGTCAGCAGGGGCCGGCGGGACCCACAGAGCAGCAGGGGTGCAGAGGCTGGGCCAGCGGCCTCCTGTGTCTCTGGGCGCAGCTTGCCTGTGGCTGTGCAGTGGCCGTGTACCTGTCGGGAGGCCTGTGCGGGTTTGAGTGAGTGACCATGAGGGGACGGTGAGCAGACAGATGGCCAGGCCAGCAGAGATGCGACCACACCAGGGTTTTTTTTCCTTGACCGGTCATTCTCTAGAGCAAGGAAGCCCCTTCCCTTGCCCCCGCGCCCCCCAGCACTTTCTGCAGTTCCCCTTCCATTTGGTGAGGATGGCAGTGCCCCAGGCACACAGGGGTACTGTTCCTAGGCCACCGGTCAGCAGGGAGAGGCTGGAGATCTGAGTCCGTCTCGCCCTCCTCTCCCGCCTGCCCCCAGGAAAGGGCATCGCTCTGCAGGGTCCTGCTCGCCGGGCTGGGCCTCACTGCCTCGTTATCAGACCTGAGCCAGGCTGGGGGCGCAGACTGGACTTGGAGAGGAAAGTGAGGCCCAGGGCACCCAGGGGAGGCTGAGCCTGCAAGGGACGGGAGATGGGGGAGCCAGCGGGCAGACGGAGTTGGTAGGCAGGATCCGTGGGCGGCCCCCACGCCCCTGCCCCCAGCCCCAGCCAGCCTGCTCCTTTAGTCTGGAAGACCGGTAGGGAGGGAGGCTGCGTGCTCTGCATTTCAATGCCACTAGTCAGTGGGCTGGGCCTCCTGAGGGCCCGGGGAGAGGGGGTGTCAGAGGCAGGAGTCCCCCGTGTCCCTTCCCATAGTGCAAGGAGGGCAGGCGTGGTCCTGGTGTGCCCTGCTGTGGACTGCTGCCTGGGGCCCCTCCTGTAACACGGGCTGGTGGTTTGGTTGCTCACACGTGTCCGGCTCTTTGCGACCCCGTATGGACTGCAGCATGCCAGCCTTCCCTGTCCTTCACCATCTCCCGGAGTGTGCTCAAACTTATGTCCATTGATTGGTGATGCCACCCAACCATTTCATCTTTGGTTGTCCCCTTTTTCTCCTGCCTTCAGTCTTTCCCAGCCTGAGGGTCTTTTTCACATGTAACACGGGCACAGGCAGATAAAGGAGGACACAGAGCCGCTGCAGGCAGGGTGGCGGCCACTGGTGTCCTGCCCCCTACCCCGCCCCAAGCCACAGCAGAAAACGAGGTCACCCAGGAAAGCCGCTCTCAGCCAGAGGATGGGAGGCAGGGACAGGCCTGCCGCTGTGTGTGCGGCCATGAGCGCTTGGAGCTGGGGGGGTCCCAGGGAGTCAGCCTTCCCAGACCTCTGGGCCTAGGGTCATGGGTCCAGGGACCCCCAGAGTCCCAGGGTCTCTGAGACACAGGAGCCTGGCGAGGGGTCACGCAGCCTCTGCAGAGTGGAAGTCTGAGGGGAGGGCATTTCAGGGAGAGTGGAGACCAGGGCCCGGTGGCCGATGGGGACGCTGGGGACAGCCTGTCTCTGTTGCGGGCGGCAGTGTGAGCAGTAGCCCGAGACTCGCCTCGGCTCCAGAAGCATTTCCCGGAGCAGGGGCCCGTGGTAGCAGGTTCAGGGAAGACCTGTGGGGTGGTGGTCCTGAGTTAAGGTCTCTGAAGGACTGCCCGGTGTGGAGAGCAATGTGGCCCCAGGCAGAGCCAGGATGGGGTATCCAGAGACGGCATCAGGTTGGGCTCAAGCTGGGTGAGCTCGTTCGTGGGACACACACGAGTTGCCAGGACGCTAAGGATGGGGGCAGAGGGTGAGCCTGGGCGTGGCAGCAGCTGGGCTGGTGGTCACCTGCAGGCCCTTCTGCGGTCTGCGCAGGACAGGTGCCCCGCGGGGCCTTACAGCCAGCCTGCTCACGTGCTTGACCACTCCGGGCAGGGGCCGATTTGCTCCAACCCCAGCCTGACCTCTGGACTCCATCCCAGATGGAATCCTGGCTTCACAAACTGTTGTTGATCCCAGGACGGGTGGCAGTGGGCCTGGGGACCCATCACAGGTTTGGGGGTCTGGCGGGACCACGTGGTGTGGAGAACCCCCGCTAGGGACTGGGGCTCCAGGCTGTCCCCAGCATCCCCATCGGCCACCGGGCCCTGGTCTCTGCTCTCCCTGAAATGCCCTCCCCTCAGGATGACAGGGCAAAGGGACCAGAGTTTGGGTGGAGCTGGCAGCGCCCCCCTCCCCTTTGCATCCTCCCTGGAGGCTCTGCTTCCTCCCTAGAGCTCCTCTCCTCACCCGCGGGAGGCTGTGCGAAGCCCCGTGCTGCCCAGGCTTGGGGGGCCGGCCCCAGTGCCCCTGCGGGCACACCCCCAAATCCACTTCCTCCCGCCCTGCAGGTGAACATGGTCATTGGGATCCTGGTGTTCAACAAGCTTGTGTCCAAGGACGGCATCACGGACAAGAAGCTGAAGGAGCGGGCAGGGTAGGACCGGGCAGCCACACCGCGACCCTCTTGAGTCGGGATGACCCAGAGCCCCCACCCCCACCAAGCAGGTCGGGAAATGGAGGCACGGAGTCCCTGACAGAGCAGGGGCTTCACAGGTTTTCAGAGGCCGTGAAACCGACTGCTTATCAAGACCCCAGGCCCACAGGGTGGAGGGCCGTGCGCCCAGCCTATCCTCGCCCCTCTGTGGTCAGCTGGCCCTGAACTGGCGCAGCGCCCCATGTTTGCAGTGCCTTCAGCACGGGGAGGGTGCGGGGCCAGGCAGGGTGCTCTTTCTGCCTGGGGAGCCAGCCCCAAGAGGGCGGCACCTGGACAGGTCCACGGCGCTTGGGTGGACGGTGCCCAGGGGCTGCAGTGCCCAATCTGAACAGAGGCACATGAGGGTGGGGCGATGCTCCTCCAGCTGTGGGGGCTGGGAGCCCCCTGGGATCACGGACGGGGTCTGTCCCACCCCAACGCCAAGCCCTCTTCGCCTCACCTCTGCCCTGGCTGGTGTCTGTGCGGGGGTCCACGCCCCTTCCCACCCCCCTCTGTGCCAGTCCTGCCTGGTCTCCATCTCTCTGTCTCTCTCCCTCGCCTCGTCCTGCTCTTGGGTTCCCCGTGAACAGAGCTTCAGGAGCCCCTCCCATGGGCCCCTGGGGGGCTCTGTTCCTGTTAGAAGCCTGCCCTGGGGAAGGCGTGTGACCCTGGATGGCCCATGGGGTCTGGGAGCTGGCCGGCCTGGCTGTGGGCCTGGGCCCTGCACTGCCTCGGCCTCTGCTCTGAGTCTGCGAAGCGGGGGCTGGCAGGCTTGTCCCAGAGCACAGCGTCAGCCACACGTGCTCCAGGAACGGCGGGTCGCACTGCTCGGGGCATAGCACAGGCTCAGGGCGGCAGCGAGGCTGGGCCTGTCTGCCCCGTGGCGCTGTCCTCTTGGTCTCCTGCAGTGACTCGTGAGGCACGGTCTGCAGTCCTGCTCCCATCTCACAGCAGTGCAGACTGAAGCTGAGGTTGGGGTGGGGGCAGGGGGCAGGGGGCGGGGGGAGCAGGGCTGGAGTCAGGTCAGGCCGCCTGCCTCGTTCGGCCTTCCTCAGGTGCAGCAGTGCCAGGGCTCGAAAGCCCAGCTGGACTCGCCTGTGGGCCTGACCCCAGCACACCGCATGCTTAGTGCTGGCCTGGGGGGGGGTGCTGCCCAGGTAGCTCATAGGTGCCCCCCGGGACCATCGAGCGAATGAATCCCTCCCTCTCTGGCTGGGGCAGCGCCTGGTCCTGCCAGATGTGGGGGAGACTGTGGCCTTGTCCAGGTGACCCATTTCTTGCTGTGAATGTGAGCGGCTCGCATCACGCTGTGCTGAACGTGGGTGTACACGGGCCCAGGCGGCCCTGCCCTGCGGTCAGCCGCACCCAGCCTCAGAGCCCGCGCTCAGCTCTCCCTGCCGCCTAGCAGGTCCAGGACCCCAGGTGGAAAGAGACCCGGGGACCCCTGGCCCCCATCCTCACCCCTGCCCTGGAGCCTCGCCCCCCCCCCCGGACCCCGTCCTCCTACCTGGGGAGGCTCGGGCTGGACGCCCTCTGGTTAGTTTTGGGGCTACACCCCTCCCGTTCCCCCTGCCTGTTTCCGCGAGAACAGTTTTGCTCTCGTTTCAGTCTGTTAATTTCACCTGCAGTCAGCTGCCCCGAGCCCCCCTCGGGCACCCCCCAAAATGTGCCAAGTGTGCAGCCCTCTCTGAGGCCAACGCCGCCTACGAAGCTGCCAGTCACACCATGTTAGTGCCGCCCCTCGCCCGCCTGCGGGCTCTGCGCCCCGCGGTCACATCTCGTTCTTGTTAACGCTTTCTCTGTCCTTCATGTCGTCTCTGCTGTCCCCTCTGGGCCTCGGCATTCCCCCCGGTCTCCTCACGCTGTGGTCCCGCGGTCCCTGCCCAGCCCGTCTTCTCCCTTCCATCCTCCGTGGCCTCAGGGAACCAGCCGGGCCCAAGGGCAGGGAGTCGGGCTGGGCTCTGGCTGCGAGGGGTCACTGTGCTCCGTGTGAGTGTGGCGGAATGTGGCTGTGTTGGTCGAGAGTCGCAGTATAAGTTTGAGAGGCCACCACACCTGTGGAAACTGGGTGTGTTGGGGCAGCTGGCCTGTTCGCTGACCCCGGCTGCCTCCAGGGGCTGCGAGCAGAGCAAGGAAAGTGTAGCCTGGTGGATCAGATGACCCAGGAGCATCTGGTCGTCTGGTCCCCAGAGACAGAGGTCCCCGGGACCCTCCTGGGGGAGAGCCCGCTTGGCCTCCGGACACTTGGGGTGGAGACTCCATGTCCTCTGGAGGGGACGGGCTGCTCCTCCATGCTGGGGTCCACAGCCCGGACACCTGGGGCTCAGCTAAGCCCCTCCGTTGTTCCACAGGCAGGCAGGCCCATGGGGTGGGGGACAGCCTCAGCTGTGACTCGGGGTGTGCTGAGAGGCTGTCCCCAGACCCCTGGGGGACGTACTGGGCAGGTCGCATGGGAGGTCAGTGGCAGTGGGCCTGCCCAGCCCCATTCATGCCCAGACCCACCCCGGGGCATCTGACTTTGCCACGGGGGTGGCTATGCCCCTCCTCCTGCCCAGCGGTCACGCCTGGACCTGCACGCCCCCGCCCCCACCCCCAGCTGCAGGGCAGAAACGCTTCAGAAGCTGTAGAGGATGAACCGCAGGCATCTGAGTGATTTACGGGTCCCCAGGCCCCGGCCATCTGCCAGCCGGCTGCAGCACCTGGCTGTCAGCGCCAGGCCTCGGGCCCGGGGGACAGTGACTCACAGCAGGACGAAGCGTTTCGGTGGGGTAGGCCCAAGCCCTCTTGCTCAGACCATGAGGGGGTGGCTGGGCCCGGGGTCCAGCTCAAGAGGGCCTGCTGTGGAAGAGAGGAGGCAGACTGCGGGGCTCTGCCGACCCTGGGGAGAGACAGGCCCAGGCCGGGACAGGGCCCCGTCGTGGGCTCTGAGGCGCCAGGCCAGGTGTGGGCACGCAGGCAGGTGCGTAGAGTGTACACAGCCTGCGGTGCAGGTCCCCGGCCCGGGGGATTCCGCCTGGCCCCCTTGTTCTCAGCGCCAGTGGTCTGAGAGGCCTGTGAGGCGACGAGAGAGGCCAGGTCTAGCTCTGGAGGCCCGCCGTGCCCAGGGAATGCGCCCCAGTGTGGGGGCCGTCCCTGGGGTGGCCTTAGGGGCTCCCCTGGGAGGAGACACAGGACTGACCCTGAAGTGGGGACCCAGGCCCTGGAGACGGCCAGGCAGGGTGGGGGGAGGACGCGGAGGCCCGGGGAGGCAGGTGTGGCTGGCTTGCCCTGTCCAGGTCAATGAGGGCAGTTTTCCCGTGGGGCTGGGCCCCTCACGGTGGTCCGTTGCAGGGGTGGCGCGGCCTTGGGGGCGGATCTCACCATGCCGACTGGAGGCCCCGCCGGCTTGGGGCTCGGGGACCTAAGGGGACCCCAGCCTTTCTCCCACCAGCTCCCCCCGGTGGCTGCCCGCGGTCCTGCCCCACCTGCTCCTGGGGAAAGAGTCCCGCCAGAGCCCCTGCGGGCAGCCACGGGCCCAGGGGCAGAGCCCACCCTGGCTGCAGTCCTCGGGCCCGGACGGCCTGAGAGTGGCCGTAGCAGTGGGGACAGGGCCTCAGGCAGGTTTCCTCACACTGCCCCCCGGGACCGTGCTGGCGCGCTTTCTGTCCCCACACAGCCTGTTGACTCACAGTGTCCCCACTGTGGGGACAAGGAGACAGCCCAGAGTAACCTCCCGTGTAGCTCATGGTGGTGCAGAGGGTGATGCCTGCCTCTGAGGTGCTCCTGGAGGGCTTCCTGGAGGAACGGGCGAAGGCTTCGGAGCAGGGCAGCTGCTCCCCTGGGGAGGGCAGAGCAGGGCCCACCAAGAGGGGGCGCGCCTGTCGTTTCTGTCCCTCTGTCTGTCCCGTCCCTTCCCCATACGGCCTTGTCTGTCTGTTGTCTGTCTCCTTTCCTCGCAGGTCCGCTCCTTCCCCTCCCTGAGGGGTCCTCTGGTCCCCTACCCCCGACCCCGCTGACCCCAACCCTGTCTCTCTGTTCAGTGCTCAGAGGCCTGGCCAGACGCCCTCCCCTGCAGCCCTCCGGGAGTCCTGGCCCTGGGCCTCTGGCTGGGGCTGGACCAGACCCCTCCTCCCCCAGCTCACCCCTCCCTGCAGCGTGCGTGTCTCCCGCCTGGGGCCTCCGGGACGCTCAAGCACCTGCATCTTCCAGAGACCCGTCCCTCCAGCCCTCACTGCCGCCCAGCCGCCTGGGACCCCCGTCCTGAGTCCCCAGCTGCCCCGCGAGCCCCCAGCTGGGGGTGTTGCTGGCAAAGTCGGCTCCCCGGGAGAGGAGGCAGCTGGGCTGGGTGGGGGCAGGTTTCTCCAGTTCGGGGAGAGGGCACGGCGGGACCTGCCTGGGAAGGGAGGTGGGCCTGAGCCCTGGAAGGGAGGTGGCCCGGCCTGCCCCCGGGGCTCCAGGGCGGCCATGACGCCCACCGCGTCCGCAGGGCCTCGCTGTGGAGCTCCTGCGTGGTGCTGCCGCTGCTGGCGCTGACCTGGATGTCCGCTGTGCTCGCCGTCACCGACCGCAGGTCCGCCCTCTTCCAGATCCTCTTCGCTGTCTTCGACTCGCTGGAGGGCTTCGTCATCGTGATGGTGCACTGTATCCTGCGGAGGGAGGTGGGCCGGCAGGCGGGCGGGCAGGGGGTGCCCTTCCTCCCCGGGCCTCGCAGCGGGCCAGGGGCCCGCACTGCCCTCCAGCCTGGGGATGAGCAGTCAGCCTGGCACTGGGCACTGGGAAACCACCTCCCCGCGGCCGGAAGGTTCTGGAAGGAGGCAGGAAGTGGGGGAGGGGCAGCTTCCTGGGCCCTGACCCTTCTGAGAGGCTGGACTTGGGCCCAGCATGCAGCCAGGGCTCAGTCGACACACAGCTTCTCGTAGAGGGCGCTCCGGTGCCCTGTGCAGGCTCCGGCCTAGGCGGGGCTCGTACTCCGGGGCTGGTGGGGGCCCAGAGGCGGGAATGGCTCCCGGGGCAGCTGGGACTCCCGGCGTGGCATTTTCTGGGCTTCTCCGGAAGGTATAGGAGAAGGCTTTGACCGAACCCTGGCCCAGCCGTCTCCTGGCTGGTAGCAACGACGGAGGGGATGTGTCCCTATCCTGAGGGGCGGGAGTGTGACACACCAGCATCAGACGTGGCTGCACTAGAGCCCACCCCAGGGTCTCGCGGAGGGCAGTGAGCGCACTGGGCAGCCCAGGAGGCCAGGCCGGAGTGTCCCTCGGTGCTGGGATGTCCTGAGACCCTGAGGGGTGATCTGTCTTCTGCCTGCCAAGCTGGCGCGGCCCACCCAGCCTCCCTGCCTAGGAGCTTCCCCTCTGGGCGTGGATGCCAGGGCTCTGCACAGCTGAAGATGGGGCCGCCCTGGTGGGGACAGCCAAGCCCACCCCCTGCCCTGCTCACACCTGGGGAAGACGGGAATGCCCCTCTCCAGGGGCTCCTGCTCCAGGAAAGACAGCAGGGTGAAGCCCTGACATTTCTGCCAAGGAAGTGGTGCCCCCACCACCTGCAGACGTCCAGTCGGTCCCATGTGTCCGCTCTCTAGTCCTGAGGGCCCAGGGAGAGCCTCCCCCGAGACAGGCGGGGCCCGCCCATGCTGGAGCCAGAGACGGCCCAGGCAGAGGTGACCCTGCGGACCTACAGTGACGCCCTGCAGAGAGAACCTCGCTCCCCCTGCACATGCGCGTTAAGGAGCCTCGGGATGGCCCCCAGAGTAGCTCGTGCCCACTCACCTTGGACGGACTGAAGCTGCAGTGGCCCGGGCTCGTGGCCCTCAGCTGCCTCGCTGTCTACAAAACAAGATGGGCAGCAACGACAGAGTGGCGTCCTAAGTCAGGAAGAGAGCCTGTGGGTGGCAGAGATGTTGAGTAGAGATGGGAGCGCTCGGAAGATGGAGGAGCCGAGGCTGTGTCCCGAGGGGTGGGGGCGGAAGTCAGAGGTGGATTCAGGTGACGGGCGTCTTGTGGAGGGCAGGCTGCGCCGAGGGCGGGCTCATGGGGGCTGGCATGGACTCGGCTGTCTGGAGCTCTGGGCCGCCCCTAGGGACATTAGACCGTGGGCTCGGAAACCCCTACGTGCGCCTGCAGGGCTGGGCCGGAGGACCCGTGGGCCGGCCTCCCCCGCCCTCAGTGAGCTCCAGGGACCCATGGGAGGGGCCCGGCCACCTGAGCCTGCTCAGCTGTGCTGGGGAGGACGGGCAAGGAGGGGCACTCAGACGCCGGCCCCGTGGGCACAGGATGTCCTGACGGGCACAAGCAGGGTCCCTGCCAGCGCCCGTGGAGTCGGTCGCGGCGCGAGGACACGAGACATGGGGAGCCCCCGGCCGTCCGTGCCAGGGGACAGCGTGTCCTTCGCACCCTCGAGTCCGCCGCCTCCGGGGCCAGGCCTGCCCTGCTGGGCATGCAGCAGGGCCGAGCGGGTGTTTGTTGGCCGGTCAGCGAGCGTGAGAATGGGAGTGTGCTCCGAGTGTCTACGGCCCTGGGGCCAGCAAGCCCCTGACCGGCCAGGTGGCCACGTGCATTGGGTTCTCCCAGTCCTCACAGCAGCACAGGCTTGGTGGCCGGGGTCACTGGGCACAGGTTCTTGGGTGTGTGCTGGGTCGGTGTCTGGAAGTCCTCCTCCCAGCTCTCCCCACCATAACTTAGGACACCTCCTCCAGGCAGCCTTCCGTCCGTAGCCCACCCCACTCTCCGTGCTTTAGCTTTCTGCACCTTCATTTATTCCCTGTGCTCCCCCCCTTGTGGCCTCTGAAGTGTCAGCGCCCTGAGGACGGGCGCTCTGCTCACTGCTGTCCCCGCGCCTGGTGCTGTCTGCAGCGGGCGGAGGTGGCAGCCGTGGCTCCCACTCGCACAGACCAGCAGCGTCCATGGCTAACTGGGTCTCCTCCTCCTCTGGCTGCTTCCTGCTCCCCAGCTCCCTGCCACCTGCTCCCCGGCCCCTCGCTCGTAGCCACCCTGTCTCTCCTCTTTGAAGAGCCCGAGGCCGTAATGGCTCACCCATTCCACGGAGCGCTCTGTTCTTGGTGATGAGGGAACGAGGGCCTGACCCCAGCTAGCCCCAGACATTCAGTGATGTGCTGGCCACAGTGACTCAGGACACATCTGGACACCAGCCGACTCAGGCCGGCGGTGGTGGGCTCTTACCCACAGATTCCAGCCAGGAGAGCTTGCGGCATGTTCTCAGGGGCCCAGAGCGCCGTGTTTTTTGAGTTTTCACCCCAAGACGGGCATAGAGGAGATCTCAGAGGTCAGAGCAGAGGCCAGGCCCTGGCCGGCTGCTGTTGAAGCTGCTCCGCACTCCGTGCCCCACTCTGGCACACAGATAAGCGGGTGCCCGTGTGAGCGCCCCCCACCAACTCCCGCTGTGGCATGTGGGTCCATGTGGCCCGCGGTAGGCCCACCCCTCACCAAGATCCTGCCTGCTGGACTCGAACCCGCCTTCCCGGCGCTGGGGGCGTAGCTGGCCGTTGACTGCCTCTGCTCTCCATCCGCAGGTCCAGGACGCTGTGAAGTGCCGCGTGGTGGACCGCCAGGAGGAGGGCAACGGGGACTCGGGGGGCTCCTTCCAGAACGGCCACGCCCAGCTCATGGTAGGGTTCGGGGCGGGAACACAGACAGCCCCTGCTCGGCCCCAGCAGCCCGATAGGAGGACCTCCGAGCCCAGTTTGAGGCTGGGGTCTCGCCGAGGTGAAACCCGCAGTCCAGGGGCATGGCCAGGGTCAAGGGATGAGGGAGCTGGGCGGGGCTGGTGTCTGCCCCGGGCTCATCCTCTGGCGCCAGCCACGCCCTCTGTCCGCACGCCTTCCGCGCCCCTGCCGCCTGCCCCGCCGTGAGCTTGTGCTCACACGTCCCCTGAGGGCCTGACTCCTTGCTCTCTCGTGTCACACGCACCGTGCGGTCTCGGGCACCGCACACCCCTGCCTACCCCTGCTGCCCACTTTGCAGCCGTCACCTCTTCCAGGGAGCCTTCCCTGAGCCCCACCAAGCCGCCTGTTCAGACCCTGGTAACGTCCTGGGTGGATTCTCCACGTTGTCATTTGGTGCCTGCTGCCCGCTGGGTGCCCCCAGCAGGTGGGAAGTGCTCGTTCAGTCTTCGGGGTGCCGGCCACCTCACAGGCAGGGCCTTGGCAGAAGCTAGCGGCCGGGCTCAGGGAGGCGTTTTCAAGGGTGAGGCAGGAGCCCAAGGTGGGCTGAAGCCAGGTCCCGGATCCCCTGACACTTCTCCTGGCCTCTGACCTCTGGGCAAAGACCCTGTGATCTTTCTGACAGCTTGGCCTCCGCATTTGCCAGGAAGGAGCTTCCAGTCTTAACTAAGGGCCCTGCTATCCCCCGGGGCCCCAAGGCCTGGGAGAATGCCACTGCCCTGCCTGGGTGGCCCGAGCCGGGTTCCCCAAGTGGGGAGCTCCCTGGAGGCGGGGCGGGGACCACCCACCTCTGCCTCTCCCACCTCCTAGCCTGGGGTGGGGGGGTGCGGCGTGCGGGGCAAGTGCTGCTGCAGGAGCAGCAAGTCCCACCCTGGCGTGAACGCCTGTGCCCTGACCCCACCGTGCCTGTTCCGGGCCGGCTGGCCTCCACTTCCTCATCCTGACGGCTGTGGTGGAGGCCATAGGGGTGATGGGGGTAGGCCCCTTCCTGACACACGAGTGGGTGGGCAGCAGGGGTTCTGCTGTGGGACCCTCCGTGTGTCCCATCCCTCTGGACAGACCGGAGGCCCAGGGCGTGATCGAGCTGTTCCTAATCACAGATGCCCACAAAGGGAGAGTGATCATATGTGCGGGGGGTTCGCACACAGGCGCGCGGGCACACAGCTGCACACACGTGGGCCCGCAGGGGCACACAGGCTCGCTCTGTGTCAGCGCGTCAGCCACGGGCACCCTGGAGCCTGTGGACACCCTTGGCCCTCTGGAGCTTGCACACACGTGCACACGCACAGCATCACACACGCCACTCTGAGGTGTGGCTGCAGCTCCGGGGCGGCCCTCCTTCCCGGCCTGCGGGCAGCGTGGTACCGGGGCAGCAGCCCAGCCCAGCCCTGCCCTGCCCTGCCGTGCCCACCCTCAGGCCCTCACTCTGCCCATCTCTGTCTTGTAGACCGACTTTGAGAAGGACGTGGATCTGGCCTGTAGATCAGGTGAGCGCCTGACAGGTGAGAGCGACAGGTGGGCCTGGCCTGGGCCCACTGTTTCTTCTTTTCTCCGTGCGTGTGTCTGCTGTCTGTCCTCATCTCACAACCACCAACCATCTCCAGGCCCCCATCCCCTGGCCACTCCCCCGAGGCTGCCCGCAGGGTCCCGGGGTCAGAAGCGGCAGGCTCAGAGAGCCGTCCTGAGGCTCAGGCCCGGCAGGGGAGGGGCATCCGCGCTCAGGGAGCCCTCAGCACTGGAGAGCACCTTCTGGGGCTCCCCCGACCCCAGCCTGGCCCGCTCCTCGCCCTCAGCGTGCCCCCATCCTCAGCCCTCTGTCCCTCCTGTGGGGCAATGTGGCCGACCAGCTCTGTGAGGCCCAGAGTGGCGCACCCTCCTGCCCCCTCGCAGGCCTCCCTTCTGTGTTGCTTTCATTCCTTCACTGTTAGCCTATCCACAGAGGCGAGGCTGGCTGAGCTTCCAGGTTAGTGGGACGTCACTGGGAGCAGTGAGCCTTAGGCAGGTGATGAGCTTCCAGGAAGCAAGCGCAAAAACAGAATCGTTTGCCCAGTGAAAGGAAGCTGTCCAGGTGTTGTGGTATTGTGAGCCAGGTGTCAGGGCCTCACAGGACCAGCTGGTTCTGTCCTCTCTGACCCATCAGACGTCTGGGAGCATCTTTTCTAGAAATGGCCTTGGGGAGGGGCGGGGCCAGGCCTGGGTGGGCGGGGCCAGGTGCTGCCAGAAGGACACCAGGACGGCTTCCTGGAGGAGGTGACCTCTGGCTTGGTTCCTGCTCCATTTTCGTCTCATGTGCCAACCTCCCTGAAAGGTGACCCCAAGAGTTGAGAGCATTTGGGGTCTTGGGTCTGTGAGCGTCCAGTTTGTTTGTCATTGGTAATCTGGCCCAGCCTGGCCTGTTTCCTCGAGAAGAGCCAGTGGCCAGGGGACAGGGGCCCGCCCAGGCCGGCACAGGGCAGATGGGGGCCCCAGCGAGTGCCCAGGAGGCCTGCAGGGAATCTGCGCGGGGGAGGCCCACGGGGCTAGACCCAGGCTCCAGGGGGACAGTCAGAGGGTAGGGACACGCACGGGAGAAGCAGGGGGCCTTTCCCGACCATGAACCTGAGACAAGTGGCAGGGAGCAGGTTTGGCAGGGAAGTTGGTAGGTTGGTTGGGCCGCGAGGACCAGGGGCAGAGCAGAACTGCAGACTGGGTGTTGGTGTTGGCGCTTAGGGGGTGGAGAACAGAAGGGGCCTGGGACCCTGGCTGCTGGGGAGGACAAAGAGGAGGACCAAGGTGGGCCAGTGCCCACTGGTCTGGGCGGCTTAGAGGAGGAGGAAGCAGGAAGCAGCTAACAAGCCAGGGTGTGACATAGGCGTCTGTCCACCACCAGTGCCGGTGTCGGGGGGGCAGGGGGTGGGGCGCTACCTCCAGAGCAGGTTTCCCTAGGACTGGGCCTCAGTGGGCTGTGGGCAGCGCTGCCGTCGCTTTGCATTTTCCGTGGGCTGGTGGAGGCCGAGCTGACCGGCAGGGACGAGGCAGGCGGTGGGGACGCTGCGGCCCAGATCGGGTGGAGGTCAAGGCAGCCTGGTCCTGCAGCTGCACAGCAGAGAGGCCGGTGTGCGGTCCCACCCGCAGGGGGGCTGTGTGCCACACCGCCAGGCAGCACAGGCTGCCCCCACGCGCCCGCCAGCTGCTGTGGGTGGTGGTCTTCTGTGCTCTGCGGGGAGGTGTCCCTGCGTCCCAGCCTCCACCGAAGGCACACGGGCGCGCGAGCTGCTGCAGCGCCAAACACAAGGCCGGCAAGTGCCCAGATCAGTCAGCAGCTGAGACCCGGGGGGCCTGGTGCCACGCTCCTCGGCCACCCTGACCCCCTTGTCTGTCCCCACAGTGCTAAACAAGGACATCGCAGCTTGCCGCACGGCCACCATCACGGGCACGCTCAAACGGCCGTCGCTGCCAGAGGAGGAGAAGCTGAAGCTGGCCCACGCCAAGGCGCCCTCCAACTTCAACAGCCTGCCGGCCAATGTGTCCAAGCTGCACCTGCACGGCTCGCCCCGCTGCCCCGGCGGGCCCCTGCCCGACTTCCCCAACCACTCACTGACCCTCAAGAAGGACAGGGTGCCCAAGTCGTCATTCGTCGGCGACGGGGACATCTTCAAGAAGCTGGACTCGGAGCTGAGCCGGGCCCAAGAGAAAGCCCTGGACACAAGCTACGTGATCCTGCCCACGGCCACGGCCACGCTGCGGCCCAAGCCCCCGGAGGAGCCCAAGTACAGCATCCACATTGACCAGATGCCCCAGACCCGCCTCATCCACCTCAGCATGGCGCCTGACGCGGGGCTTCCGGCCCGCAGCCCGCCCTCCCGCCAGCCCCCCAGCAGTGGGCCCCCAGATCCACCCCCAACCCAGCCCCCACCACCCCCGCCCCCGCCGCCCCACCGCCCCAGCAGCCCCTGCCCCCGCCGCCCCCCCTGGAGCCGGCACCCCCCAGCGTGGGGGAGCCCGGGGAGCCCGCTGCCCACCAGGGGCCCAGCACGGGGCCCGGGACGAAGACGGAGAATGTCTCCACGCTGTCCGTGAGCTCCCTGGAGGTAAGGGGGTCCTGGGATCTGCTCCCAGGACAAGGGGATCGTAGCGGGAAAGGCACAGGTGTGTCGGCCCTGTGGGTTTAGGCGACGGCTCAGCTGGGGATGTGGGGCGTCCAGGTGGGGTGGCAGCCAGCCTCAGGGAGCCCAGGCCTGGAAAGCCAGGAGGCCAGCGTCTCCTCTGTTGGGAATGGGCCCCATTGGCAGGATGGGAACCTGAGGCCTGGGCTGGGGCAAGCTTGCCTCCCCCTGGCCCGCCTGGCGTGTGTCAGGGCCCTGCCTGGGGAGGGCAGCATCTGCCTCCCTCCAGCCCTGCTCCAGGGACCTGCCGGGCCCACATGGTCCTGTCTGTGCCAAAGACACAACTAGTCAGGTGGTTGCCCTCGATGGTGGTCTTGCTGATTGCATAGGGCTCAGGAGCCCTCACCCTGGACACAGTCCAGCCCCTTCGTGGTTGAGCAGCACGCCCTCCCTTAGGCCAGCCTGAGACCTGGAGGTGACCCCCAAGCCCTGCTCAGCCTGTAGGACAAAGGCTCAGGGTTGCGGGGGAGCCAGCCAGGCCCAGCACCCTCGGGGAGCCCCGCCCTCTGCAGTCCGGGCTCCCACCTCCTGGTGCGTGCCTTGGATGATTCAGCCCCCGGGGTTCCAGTTGTGTGGCCGGCCAGAAGTGCTACGACCCTGTGTCGCAGTCTCCTTGTCCCTGGGAGCGTGTCCTGGGCTGCCTGAACTGGACATCCTTGCCCAGCCCTGGTTGCCAGGTGTCTCCAGGCAGAGTAGCCTCTAAGGGCCCGGGATACTGAGAGCCATAGCTTCAGTGCAGTCGGAGGTGTGTCCGCCGGGGCTCGGCTGGGAACAAGGGTGGGCCGGGGCAGGGTGTCCCTGGCCTCCCTCACCCTCTGGCAGGAACTCGTGTTTAGGGGATCTGAGGGTATGCTCGCCAGTGTACACCAACCCCTTCTCCCCACAGCGGCGGAAATCACGGTATGCGGAACTGGACTTTGAGGTGGGTCCTGGTGTACGCTGTCCCACTCACCCGGCCCAGGCCTTACAGCAGGTGGGGAGGGGCTGGGGAGAAGGACTCCCCTCCCCCACATCGGGCGCCCAGTCCCCAGGAGCCTGCTCAGGCGGGGCCAGGGCAGCCCCTTTCCTGGCTCAGGGCTCGCTGCCTCCCCGCCCCCTGCAGAAAATCATGCACACACGGAAGCGGCACCAGGACATGTTCCAGGACCTGAACCGGAAGTTACAGCACGCAGAGAAGGACAAGGATGTGCTGGGCCCAGACAGCAAGGTCTGGAGGACGGGGGCTGGGGGGGGCTTTGGGGGACGGAGCCGAGAGTGGGGCAGGGGCGTGGGCCGGGCGTGGATGGGGCTATGAGCCCTTAGGTAAGCGCTTATCTCCTTCGTCTGGTCCTACTTCATTCATTCATTCATTCAGCCTTTCCCCAGGATTGGCATGGCCCAGCTCTTGCTAGACCCTGGAGGGAGAGGGCGGGTGGATGGGTCTTTTCGGGGGCCGGCTGGAAGGGTAGACAGCATGCCGGGCTGACCCTATCCTGGGCGAGCCTGAACAAGGCTGCCCCCCAGTGCCAGGCAGCAGCCAAGGGAGGGGTCGTGAGTGGGCAGGGGCCTCCGACTGTCCTTCCTGGCAAGCCACTCCCACACCCTTTACTCAGTGGTGGGGGTTGCCGCCCTTGTGTGGTTGGGAAAGGCTCTGCTCCGGGGCTCCCCGCTCCGTGCTTGGGTCTCCCTGCCTCCCGCACTCTCCTGCCTGGCCCCTTCCTCATGGCTTGCCTCCTCTTCTCCACTCCCTGTCTGCTCTGCGTCCCTCCGACTGGGCCCCCACCCGTCCACTGCCCACCGGCCAGCAGCCAGAAAAGCAGCAGACGCCCAACAAGCGGCCCTGGGAGAGCCTCCGGAAAGCGCACGGGCCGCCCGCCTGGGTGAAGAAGGAGCTGGAGCCGCTCCCGCCGTCCCCGCTGGAGCTGCGGAGCGTGGAGTGGGAGAAGTCGGGCGCCACCATCCCGCTGGTGGGCCAGGACATCATCGACCTCCAGACCGAGGTCTGAGCGGGCGGGCGGCGGCCACGCACCGGGCCACGGACGAGGGACGCTGCTCTGCCCGCTCCTGCCGCAGGACGGGCACAGACACGCTCGTGGGCAGCGGGCGAGGCCCGCGCCCCGGCCTCAGGGCGCTCGGACGGCGGCCAGGCAGAGGCCCGCAGTGCTGGGACCAGAGCCAGACGGGACAGGAGACAGCGGCCCCCGTGGGCACAGGGCTCCAGAGGCCGAAGGTGCCTCAGACTCTGCCCTCCTCGGGCCCAGCCCTGGTGGGCGGGCAGACAGCCGCGGACAACGGCCAGGCCGGGCGTGGCCAGCGTCCCCAGGGATGCCCGCCTGAGCTGCTGCAGCAGAGGACCAGCCTGCTTGGCCCGGCCGGCCTGGCACCGTTTTTTAGACACCCCCACCCCTCGGAAGCAGCCAGCCCCCCTCCCACAACCCCTTCCAGGGCCTGGGTGCCCCTCCCCAGGCCCAGGCGGAGAGCACAGCCCTCTCCCCTACGCCACCCAGGGCCAGGAGCAGAAGCCCACTCCGGGAAGAAACAGGGGTGGGGAATCTATTTTTTCTCTCCTTTTCTTTTCTTCAATAAAAAGAATTAAAAACCCAAGTTCTCTCTGCGTGTCTCTCCTCTGTGCAGCACACACACCGGGACCCTGGTGGGCTGGCAGTGGTCTTCGCCGACCTCGGTGGCCCTCCACCTGGGCGGGGAAGGCTGGGGAGTCCTGGGGGCTCGCACCCACCTGCTTCTCAGCCTGAGCTCTGAAAGGCTGGCTGAGCGAGTGGACACTGCGGGTCCTACCTTTCTCCTGTGCTTCCAGCAGGGGGCAGCCTGAGCCTCCACAGGGAGCTGGCAGGACACATGAGGGGCTGCGGTTGTGGAGTGGCCGATCTACTCACCCTGGGCTGTGCACCCCACCCCAGCGAGCCTCAGGGCCTCTACCAGCCAGGCGGACCCCCTGGGCCCTGAGAGGCAGCAGGCAGAGGCCTGCCCACAGAGGAGACGTGTATTTGGGGCCCCCAGCACCCTGAGATTATGGGCCACTAACGATGTCATCCAACAGGAAAGCGATGTCAGAACCAGTTAAAAAGCATGGGTGCTGCCTGGCGCAAGGTTCCTGTAGCAGCCTTGCCTGTCTTCTCCCCAGCTTGTAGGCATCTCATGGGTCACCTGTGACCCTGCCCCCTCACCCATAGTCTTCACCAGCAGAGGGATGGGGAGGAGCTTGGTGAGGGCTGCCCACTGTGAGTGACTGCAGTGACCAAGGATGGAGAGAGACTAGGGACCTTGCCTGGCTGGGAGAGACTGAGTGACCACTGTGACCCTGTGTGAGTGGACAACAGGGAGGGAGGGGGGGAGGCGTGCGGCAGCCCAGAAGTGCCAAGCCCTCCAGCCTCACACAGCAGGCACTTGGGAACCACTGCTTCCCCAGGGCACACAGCCCAAGTCCAATTATGAACACTCCAGAAAGCCAAAATGTGGGGTGAGATTGGCCAGCAAGATGTGACCCAAAATGAAGCTCATTACAGCTCATTTGAACCTCTAAATGCACGCTTGGACATGTTAGCATGTTCCCCCTGGGGTGTTGGGTGGAACCTCACCCATGCACTGTACTGGCTCTGAATCCAGAGTCCTGAATTCTAAGCCCATCTGGCCAGGAGGATTCAGATGAGGACCATGGCCTGTGCTCCCTCCCTCATCTTCAGCTGTTATGGAAGGAAGCCGGACACCCAAGGACACCCTAGGAGCAGGGTGTCCAGGTGGAGGAAGTGGGCCCCAGCAACACCCCCGGGGAAGGAGGCGCAGAGCATGGGGCCAGGGTGTGCAAGTCGGGTTCTGCAGAGGGCTCACCAACATCACCGTGGAGTGACCAGCACAAGTTTCGGCCAGTTCCCTGATCTTCCCTGCCCTGTTTGTGCCCAGAACCATACGCAAAGGGAAAACTGAGGGAAAAGCACTAAAGACAGAATGGAACCCACGCCACCCACTCCATGCACACAGAAGGAGAGACTCAGATGCCGTGAGCCACTGGTGTCAGGGCTTGGAGCGCGACCAGGGTCAAGATTCAGTGTGAGGTCAGGCTCAGGGCTCAGCGTATGAGCAAGGTCAGGGCTCAGCGTGTAATGAAAGTCAGTGTTAGCATATGACCAGGGCCAGGGCTCAAAGCAACCAGAATCTGGATCAACCTGTGACCAGACTCCCCCAGTTTCCCCTCAATCCTCGCCCCTCTTTGTAAGAAGGCCATGTCTTCCAAGAGAGGCCACACATTATCCTGCCTGGGCCCCATGCTCACAGCTCTTCCGTGCTCTTGACAGCCTGGAATGGTGACCAGCACAGAAATTGCTCTCTGCTCCCTGGCTTTCACTGCAAGAAGCCCGCCAGGAAGGGTTCCACAAGACTCACCAAAACCCGAGGGCCCGGCCTGAGTCTGCCATCCATCACCTTGGGGTGAGCCCCGTGCTGGGCAGCATTTCAGGTCCAAGGGCATGAGGTGCTCAGAGCTGGGGCAGGGACCACTGCAGCCTTCAGCTTGCCCCTCTATTCCTCCAGCTGTTCGGAATGCTGAGCCCCTGATGGGAACTTCTGCACAAGAGGACGCCGAGACTCGGGAACTTCTGCACAAGAGGACGCCGAGACTCGGGGGAAAGAGATCTTGCCAGTCCCTCTGGGTGGTGAGTGTGAGGGTGCATCCAAGCCCCACTCTCCGGGCTCTAATTCCCGAATACTTGCCCTTACAGGTGGGTTACCCATGGGCAGCCATGTAACCTGTCACTCGTGAAGCCAAGAACATCAGCTCTGCTGCCCTTCGCCTGCCTTAAGCAGCACCACCGTGCCCAAGGGAGAGGGGTGGGGCCGGGCACGGTGGTGGTTACTACAATGGGCGGGAACGTGTGCAGCCCAGGGTGGTGGTGACAGTTTCGTGGATGGAGCTGGAGATGGAGGTAGTGACGGTGGTGGTGGGGTCAGAGACGGAGGTAGTTATGGTGGTGGGGAAACTGATGGTGATGGTGGTGGAGTTGGAGATGGAGGTAGTGACAGTGATGGTGGAGTTAGAGATGGGGGTAGTGACAGTGCGGAGGATGCAGATGGTGATGGTGGTGAAGTTGGAGATGGAAATGGAGGTAGTGATGTTGATGGTGGAGTCGGAGATGGAGGTAGTGATGGTGATGATGGTGGACTTGGAGATGGAGGTACTGATGGTGGTGGGTATACTGATGGTGGTGATGGTGGATATGGAGGTAATGATGGTGGTGCAGATGCTGATGGTGATGGTGGTGGTGGTGGAGATGGAGGCAGTGATGGTGATGGTGGAGTTAAAAATGGCGATAGTGATGGTGATGTTGATGGTGGAGTTGGATGATGGAGTTGGAGATGGAGGTGGTGATGGAGATGGTGGGGGAGTTGGAGATGGAGGTAGTGATGGTGGGGAGGATGCAGATGGTGATGGTGGTGAAGTTGGAGATGGAAATGGAGGTAGTGATGTTGATGGTGGAGTTGGAGATGGAGGTAGTGAGAGATGGAGTTATTGATGGTGACGGTGGAGTTGGAGATGGAGGTAGTTATGGTGATGGTGGTGGAGTTGGAGATGGAGGTAGTGACAGTGATGATGGTGGAGCTGGAGATGGAGGTAGTTATGGTGGTGATGGTGGAGCTGGAGATGGAGGTAGTGACGGTGATGATGGTGGAGCTAGAGATGGAGGTAGTTATGGTGGTGATGGTGGAGCTGGAGATGGAGGTAGTGACGGTGATGATGGTGGAGTTGGAGATGGAGGTAGTGACGGTGATGGTGGTGGAGTTGGAGATGGAGGTAGTTATGGTGATGATGGTGGAGCTGGAGATGGAGGTAGTGACGGTGATGATGGTGGAGTTGGAGATGGAGGTAGTGATGGTGATGGTGGTGGAGTTGGAGATGGAGGTAGTTATGGTGATGATGGTGGAGTTGGAGATGGAGGTAGTGACGGTGATGATGGTGGAGCTGGAGATGGAGGTAGTGACGGTGATGATGGTGGAGCTGGAGATGGAGGTAGTTATGGTGATGGTGGTGGAGTTGGAGATGGAGGTAGTGACGGTGATGATGGTGGAGCTGGAGATGGAGGTAGTGACGGTGATGATGGTGGAGTTGGAGATGGAGGTAGTGACGGTGATGATGGTGGAGCTGGAGATGGAGGTAGTTATGGTGATGGTGGTGGAGCTGGAGATGGAGGTAGTGACGGTGATGATGGTGGAGCTGGAGATGGAGGTAGTGACGGTGATGATGGTGGAGCTGGAGATGGAGGTAGTTATGGTGATGGTGGTGGAGCTGGAGATGGAGGTAGTGACGGTGATGATGGTGGAGCTGGAGATGGAGGTAGTGACGGTGATGATGGTGGAGCTGGAGATGGAGGTAGTGACGGTGATGATGGTGGAGCTGGAGATGGAGGTAGTGACGGTGATGATGGTGGAGCTGGAGATGGAGGTAGTGACAGTGATGGTGTAGGTGGAGATGGAGCTAGTGATGGTGATGATGGTGGAGTTGGAGACGGAGGTAGTTATCGTGGTGGGGATACTGATGGTGATGGTGGTGGAGTTGGAGATGGAGGTAGTGATGGTGATGGCAGTGGAGCTTGATATGGAGGCCGTGACTGTGATGGTGGAGTATTGATGGAGGTAATCATGGTGATGGTGGTGGAGTTGGAGACGGAGGTAGTGATGGTGGGAGGATGCGAATGGTGATGGTGATAGTGGTGGAATTAGAGATGGAGGTAGTGAGAGATGGAGGTACTGATGGTGATGGTGGAGTTGGAGATGGAGGTAGTGACGGTGATGATGGTGGAGTTGGAGATGGAGGTAGTGACGGTGATGGTGGTGGAGCTGGAGATGGAGGTAGTGACGGTGATGGTGGAGTTAGAGATGGGGGTAGTGATGGTGGGGAGGATGCAGATGGTGATGGTGGTGAAGTTGGAGATGGAGATGGAGGTAGTGATGGTGATGGTGGTGGAGTTGGAAATGGAGGTAGTGATGGTGATGATGGTGGAGCTGGAGAGGGAGGTAGTGATGGTGATGGAGGAGTTATAGATGGTAGTGATGGTGGGGAGGATGCAGATGGTGATGGTGGTGGTGGTGGAGCTGGAGATGGAGGTAGTGACGGTGATGGAGGAGTTAGAGATGGGGGTAGTGATGGTGAGGAGGATGCAGATGGTGATGGTGGTGATGGTGGAGCTGGAGATGGAGGTAGTGACGGTGATGGAGGAGTTAGAGATGGGGGTAGTGATGGTGAGGAGGATGCAGATGGTGATGGTGGTGATGGTGGAGCTGGAGATGGAGGTAGTGATGGTGATGGAGGAGTTAGAGATGGGGGTAGTGATGGTGGGGAGGATGCAGATGGTGATGGTGGTGGTGGTGGAGCTGGAGATGGAGGTAGTGACGGTGATGGAGGAGTTAGAGATGGGGGTAGTGATGGTGGGGAGGATGCAGATGGTGATGGTGGTGAAGTTGGAGATGGAGATGGAGGTAGTGATGGTGGTGGTGGTGAGTTGGAGATGGAGGTAGTGATGGTGGTGGGAGTGATCTTGGTGCTGGTGATGCCTAAGATGGCCGTCACCATGATCTATGTTGCTGATGGTGGGGCTTCTGGGATTGAAAAGCAGAATCTCACCAGGTCACCTTGTCCCCCACGCCTACAGACTGGGAGCATCTGGAGGGCAAATGGGTTGACAGGTAGAAGGAGGGATGCATAAGGACAGTGACTAGAGCCTCTGAGTCACCTGGGGGTGGAGGCGTCAGGAGCCGACATTTCACCAGCACCCACACTCCTGAGCCGGGAGGCGGCTCCTCCTCACCTGGCTCCCGTCTGCTCACTCCCTTTCCGTCACCAGCACCAACAGTGTAGGCTCGGAGGGACATCCAACAAGGCCCCTTCCCTTCCCTGGGGTGGGCCCGCTTCCAGGCAGGTAGAGGCTTTTTCTGGCTAAGTCTCCCCACCTGCCTCTCCCCCTCCGCACTTCCTGGCCCCCGTCCAGCACAGACACACTTGCTGTCAGGAAGTCCTCCCTGCGGTCTAACCTCATGCTGCAGTGGGAACGCTTCCTGCCCCCAGCGGCTGACCCGCTTAGCTCTCGTCTCCCCCATCGCCGTCTGGGCTGCTCATGACCACCAGGGGGGCACCCCTAGCCTCCGCTGTCCCCTCTGTGTCTCATTCAAGAGGAATGATCGACCCCTCCACCCCGAGGCTTCCCACACAAATCCAGTGTGCTTCCTACTCCAGGGCTAGTTCCAGAACCTTCCACTGGCTTCCACTGTCCTTCCCAGTCCTGCTCCACCTGCTCATGGTGACCTCTTGAAACCAGGGCCTGTCTTGGGGAAGAGAGGGCCCGGAGAACCGCTGCCTCCCTGAACCTTCTCCACGTGGATCCCCGAGGTGACAGGGCAGCTGGAGTGCCACTTAAGAAGCCCAGAATGTGCCACCCACCCCTGCCTCAGCCATCCTGCCTCCCTGGGAGGTGACCAGGCCATCCACGCTTTCTGACAGAGGTAAAATCTGGGGGACCGGGCCTCCCGCTGAATTCCCCAGGCCCCAGCAGGTATCTTGACTGAAGGCCTTATTCTGAGAAAACCCCACCCCTAGGCCCTGCGGAGGGGACCACGGCTCTGCCTGGAGCCACCTCGAAACTCAGCGTACAGTGCTCTTGGGGTGTGGTACAAGGCCCCAGCCATGCTCCATGTCTGCCACCCGCTGCCTGTAGCCCGGGAGGGCTCGGAGCCCCTGGGATTCCACAATCCTGTCTCTGCAGCCCCCAGGGAGACAGTGGGCTGACTCTGGCCCCAGCAGGACCTCCTCTGGCATGTCCCCCCTCCTGCTACCCCCCTACCCACTGCAGCATCCATGCCCCTGCCCGGGTCTGCTCAGAGAGGCCTGCAGAGGGGCCCAAGGCAGTGAGACTCCCCCAGGCAGGGCGAGCCGATGGTGGCCCCTGCTCCTGGCCGTGGGTCTGCCAGAGCAGGCAGCCTCGACCTCGGGCAGGCCCCTCCCCGCTGGTCCTCGGTCTCCCCTGCGGCTCAGCCGAGACCCCCTTCCGGGGCCAGCGTTCTGCACTTCTCCAGGCCCAGGGAGCAGTGGGCTCCCCGGCTTATTTTCTCAGGCCCTAAAAATAGCCAGGCGAGGAGGGGCGCCTCTGAATAGCTCTGAGTGTGCCAGTCACGGCCCTACTTGGAGCGGAAGCGTCTCCAAATAAGGCCTTGGCAGAGGCGGAAGCAGCGCCCGCCGGCTCTGCTCACGTCATCGCCCAGCTGCGCCGCTCGCCAGCCTCGCCCCCAGGACTGCCAGCCCCAGGGCTGCCCCAGAGGGTGGTCGGGCCTGGGGCCGGGCGCAGGCCGGGGGCCTGGCAGTCCACTCAGGCTAGACGCCTGGAGCCTGCCAGGCTGGGCGCGGCTGCCTGGTGAAAGTGCTCTGGTCCCAGAGTTTGGAAATACGGAACCTGAGACTCCTCTGTCTGTAAACCCGGGCTCACGCGTGGGGAGTCAGCACAGTCCAGCCCAGGCCCCTCCCCAGGCCCGGGGGACGGGAGGGCAGGGCCTCTGCCTCCCCACGGCCCGCACCCCACGCCCAAGCCTGGCCTCCCAGCCAGCGGGCACCCTGACGGGATGGGGAGAGCCAGCGCCCGGGGAGGGGGTGGGGTGGGGTGGGGGATGGTAGTCGCCCCAGGAAGGCGGAGGAGGTGTTGCTGGGCTCAGATGGCTCCCTGGGAACACCATATGGACCCCACCCTGGAAGGGGAGTTGGGAAGAGGCAGAAGGCGGAGCCCCCTTGGGCTCCCTCCCCCTGTCACTCGGAGTTCCTTGGGGGGCAGATGGTAGGTGGAGGGGCCTGGAGGTCGGGGTGCCAGGACAGCTGCGCTGCCCATGGCCTCGGGGGCCTGTCCACTCACTAGCTCTCTGTGTCTGTGGCCCCGTGCCCTGCCTCGCTCCTATGTCCTTCCAGACCCCCTGAGATCCTTTCCAGGCTCAGAGGCCCCCAGCCCCTAGTGGGGAAGCGATTGACAGCCTCCACCCTGGTCCCCGCTAAAGGCCAGCCTCGGGCTGGAGGAGGGTGGGCAGTGGTGCAGGGCAGGGAAGGGGAGGGATGAGGCGGGGCTGGGTGCTGATTCTTAGGAGGAGAGGGTGGGACCCTGAGAGCCAGCGCAGGCAACCTGGGGAGGGGACAGGCTGAGCCTGCAGGTGGGCGGGGTGGGCAGCTGGGCACCCAGGTAGGCCTTCTGAACATAAGCTCAGAGGCTGCTGATGGGGTATCAGCCCTTGGGAGGAGAGAGAGGCTTTTCTAGCCCCAGTCTGGCTGGAGTTCCCCATCCTTGCCCCTCCCTGGTCCTGAGTGTCCCCAGAGTGATCAGGCTTTGGCCTGGGGGTCCGGTCCCCCTTAGAGCAGGCCTGCTCGCCCAACAGCTGGGGTAGTGACAGAACCTGGGGGAGCAGGCCCACCAGAGCACACAGGGAGGCTGCACAGGCCACCTCTACCTGCCTCTGGGTGCGCGCTGGGAAGAGGGACAGCACAGTGAGCCGAGTGGGCAGAACAGGCCGAGGCGGGGTCCAGGCTGCGGACTGGAAGCCCACGCCCAGGGCAGGGGCCGCTCCGGACAGTCGAGGCTGAGGCAGGCTCAGTCCAGGCAAATTGGCCCATCGACGCTGCCCCCGCCGTGCACCCCAGGCCTTCAGGGACTGTTGCGGTGGGTGCAGGGCTCCCGGAGAAGGTAGCCATCAGTGAGGACCTGAGCCTTCACAAGACTCCCTGTCAGGACAGAGGGCAGGCGGGACGGCAGGCATCCGGTGCTGTTACTCACATCCCCCTTTGCGGGAGAGGAGACTGGCCTGCAGGGAGGCTGGGCAGCTTGCCCGGAGTCGCAGGAACGAGTCAGTGGTGCCCCGAGCCTGGGTCTCAGCTGCAGCTGCCGTGCTCTCAGCACAGCACTGGCCCCGGGCACCAAGGCAGGTCCATCTCGCCTGGGCCCCGGCCTGGCCCTGACAGGGGTCTCAGGCAGGAGGGCAACCTCGCTTCTCCTCGCTCCTCCTCCAGCCGGGACCCACCCCCACCCTGACTCCCCCTCCACCTCCGTCTCCAGGAATCTGCCTCCCTGGCTCACGCGACTCTTCCCCGTCTCCCCTTAACTAGTCCTGCTCATCAGCATTTAATTATAGAACTAGTCAGGCTTTCTAGTTCTTCCTTAGTCACTTTTAGCACGCTATATATTTTTAGAAACCCACCTATTCCAACTACGTTTTCAAATGTATTAGAACTGAATTGCTCATCTTGTTCTCTCCTTTTCGGACTTCTGAAGAGTCTAGCTGGGTCCCCTTGGTAGTGCCCAGTTGTTTGAACTGTGCCTTCTCGCTTTTCTTTTGTTTTTCAGTTATAAAGAACAGACTCTGGGCTTTGTGTTTTAATCATATTTTTTGTAATTACCAACATCTTTGGACTTGTTTCCCCATCTTCTTTAGTATCCTATATTTGTCCTGTTTTCACTCTACTTAAAAAAAAAAAATACCCTCTTTCTTGATTTTTAGAGTGGTTACATTTAGCACATTTATTTTTAGTCCACTTTTATCTTTTATTGGTTGGTAAACTATACAGATTCTATTTCCTTTCAGCTTACCTTTCAGATGTTGAAATATAACCAGTTATTTGACTTAAGGACCAAAATTTATCAGTATATTAACCCCCCCTTTCATACAACACAAGGACCTTGGAACACTTACTTTCTTGGGGCTTACATGGTAATATTTTCTATTATTTTCATTCTGTATTTTTCTACTGCCTTTAATTAGATATTATTATCTTTTTGTGGCTTCCCTGATGGCCCAGCAGGTAAAGAATCCGCCTGCAAAGCAGGAGACACAGGAGATGTGGGTTTGATCCCTGGGTCGGGGAGATCCCCTGGAGAAGGAAATGGCAACCCGCTCCAGTATTCTTGCCTGGAAAGCCCCATGGACAGAGGAGCCTGGCGGGCTACAGTCCAAAGGGTCGCCAAGAGTCAGACACGACTAAGCATGCAGGCACGGAATTATCTTTTTAAAAACAGACAGCATTTGGTTATATTTACTTATGTGTATAACAGTCTCTTGGCTCACCACCTAACTGGATTCTGCACCAATTCCGACTCATGGGTGTGCACGGGGGGTTTCTCCCACACCACCAACAGGCCATGCTCTACGCATCAGCTGGCTGTCCTCCAGTTCAGCTCAGCTCTGACCCTCTCTCTGCGGCAGCATCATGTGCCACAGGTTAAGACCTCAGGCCCACATGGCTACTCCCTCCACACACACTTCAGACGCCAGCCTCAAGTCCAGGTAGTCACCTGTGCCTCTGAGCAACAGCTGCAATCCAGGGCTCCCAGGCCCCCGCCTGGGTTTGGTGGGTATGCCCGAGCTGCTCACAGAACTCAGAGCTCCATTTTACTGGCTGCATCACTGGTTAAGGTAACAGGACAAGGCTCGGGAATAGCCCGATGGAGAATGCACAGGGAAAGCATGGGGAAAGGGCTGGAGCTTCCGCCCTCTCTCTTCTCCATCATCACGTGTTCACCAGCGTGGACGTTCTCCGAATCCCTGCCTTTGGGCTTGTATGGAGGCTCCATCACAGAGACAGGATTGATCAAAGCCCTGGCCTCTGGCCATAGATGCCAACTCCAGCCCTCTCCCCTCCCCAGAGCTGGGGGTAGGTTCACAGTTCCCCCTGGTCCCAAGGTCGACTCTCCTGGCAGCCAGCCCTCTCCTCTGGTGGGTCCAGAAACCACCTCTTTGACATGCAGAAAGACTCTTTCAACCTCATCACTTATGACCTTGCAAGGGTTCGGGGCACTCTGTGCCAAAAGAGAGAAGAAGACCAAGTGTGTG
Organism: Capra hircus; assembly: GCF_001704415.2. Taxonomy (NCBI): domain Eukaryota; kingdom Metazoa; phylum Chordata; class Mammalia; order Artiodactyla; family Bovidae; genus Capra; species Capra hircus. The sequence goes on along the minus strand of NC_030821.1, from coordinate 80,148,012 downwards.
TTTCTTATTATAAATCACCCTATCGCACCAGGGTATTTTAGGTTCCATTCCTTCCTCCTGGAGTATGTTTTCCTAAGCCCCTCAATCTGTTGATGGTAAACTCTTCTTTCCACAGAGGATTAAGGTCTGGCACGTTATCACCACTGCCCACGCAAGTCCCACTCTGGCTTATTAACGTGTTTATTTATTCTTCTTTACCCCCATAATCCTCCCACCAACCCATAAGCAGCTACTCTAGTTTAGTTAATGTGCCTTTTTTGTTTGTAAGTGCTCTTAGGGAGAAAAAAAAAAAGTGTTTTCTATAAGCTTTTTGTTCTGAAATAAGCTTACAGAAGAGTTGCCGAGATAGTATAGAGGTTCCTTATACCCTTTGCAAGCTTCCTGTAATGTGAACATCTTCTATAACCACGGTAATAAAAGGGTACATATTTTAAATTTATTTAAATTATATTGCTATATATCTCAATTTTGTTTTCCACTTTTTTCCACTAAGCATTTTTTTTCTCAAAGATCCATCTGGGTTGCTATGTGTGCATCTGATCTGCTATTTCTCTTTTTTTTTTTTCTTGACTTGGTTTCTTTTAATAAAAAATGCTGCTGAATGTGTATCACAGATTATATGAAGCTATACATAACAACACTCTCTGTGCGTAAAAACTGTGATGTGCGTTCTTGAGTTTTATATTTTTATTTAACTTTATTGAGATACAATGTATATATAATAAGCATCACCCATTTTAAGCATTTGATGAGTTTCAACAACATACGACTCTCACAGCCAAGTAAGACTGGGGTGAGGTCTGGACTGAGACCCTCACAACCGTCACACAAGAGGGACACAGAAGTGTTGATTTTCTCATTGCTGAGTTTCAGCTCCCCGTATGTTTTAGACATCCTTTATCAGATATGCGTTTTGCCAGTATTTTCTTCCAGTCTCTGACTGGTCTCTTCAATCTTTCAACAGTATCTTTTACAGAGCAGGATTTTTTAATAAAAAAAAATTTTTTCTTAATTAAATTTTTAAATTAAAAAAATTGAGCATCATTTTTTCCCTCCATGGATTCTACTTTTGTGTTCTATCTAAAAACTCACTGTCACATCCAAGGGAGATGGATGTGGCCCGTGTGCCCACGTCTCAAATGTCCCACCATCACAAGCACTGCTCTGCACTTTTGGACTTGGACAAGGATCGCTTTGTTTTGCAAATGCGGGAGTGGAATTGCTGGGTTATCAGATATGTGTATTCTAGTCGTCCAAGAGTCAGACTGCTCTCCACTTGTTGACACCAGTGCTTTTGAGAGGCAGCCATACATTAAGAAGTACAGTTATTGTAACTTACCCAAGATCCAGTTGTATTTTGGCGGGAGGTATCTTCAGAGCATCTAGTCTGCATACCATGGAGACTAGACTCTCTCCCTTTATCTTCTGTCCCATCTGCCGCCCCTAAAGTGACCTTGGGAAGACCTGCATCCTTCTGCCTTCCTTACCCCCAACCTTGGGAGCACTCCACACTGCCCACCCTCTTCTTTCAGAAGACACGCTCTGCCCTTGGCTCCTGTGGCTCCACACCACCTCCCCCCAGCTGCTGATGCTCAGGGTCTTCGCTGGGCTCAGCCAGAGGCCGCTGGCAGGAGGGAAGACTTCGAAGGGGAAGGGGTAAAGTCTGGGCTGGGAAGGATGGCCACCCTGGACAGGGCTGGGCAGGGCCCCTAGACTCTGCAGAGGCAGGGGAAAGACCTCGGCCAAAAGGCGGTGGAAGGTGGGGACCATATTGCCGAGGGTCCCGGGGCCACACTTCAGAATTAAAACAGGATCCTGAGGGCAGGATGGGCAGGGGTGGGATGCTCATTTAGCAGGAGGTCAGCACAGGAAGGCGGGGAGCTCAGGGCCTGGACCAGAGTGAGGCACGTGGAAGATTCTAGCAGTTGGGAGGAAGCATCGTGGGATCTGAAAAGGCCGGGGAAGGGTGAGGGAGGGGGTGCCAAGGTGACCCCTGAGGCTCCAGGCCCAGTGCCCTCGGGGGAGTGCCCGGCTCACGCAGCCAAAGGAGACGCCCAGCCAAGATGCTGAGGACCCTGTGTTGCCGGCCCTTTGGGTCCAGGGCCAGTCAGCATTTGGGTCTGGAGGGGAGGCTGCCGGGCCCTGGCTGAGGAGGGGGCATCAGGAGCACTCAGGGTAGGAAGACCCCAGGGAGGCCAGAAGAAACTCCTCATATTTAATACAGAACCAAAAAACACAACACAACGAAACCAACTGCAAACAATGGCAGCCCCAGATTGACTCAGAAGATCATCACATACTGGGACAGTTCAGTGACGTCTTCGGAGAAGTGCTTGTAGAATTTACGGCTCACGGAGTCAGGGTCCTGCTTGAGCATCTCGAAGTCTGCAGCAGAGACCCAAGGGTCCTCCAGCCGCGGCGCAGCAGGCCGTGGTGCGGAGGGCAGGTGCAGAGGGCAGGTGCAGAGGGAGGGGACAGGACCTGCCCTGGGAATCCGGTCTTTGAAGACACTGCCCTTCCGGGGACTCCATCACAGTGGTATGAGGGGTCACAGCCAGTCCCCAGGGCCCACATGGGGTGTGGGGAGGGGTAGGTCATGGCCTGTCCTGGAATCAGTTCTCAAGGGGAAGATGACAGCCCACCCTGGGGAGGGGCTGAGGCTGTTCCAGCATCAGGGGAGTTCCCATGCGGCTCAGGGTGGCCCCGCGCTTACACTTCTTGAGGGTCTTCACGTCGCCCTTCTTCAGGTAGAAGCAGAGATCCGTGAAGTAGTCCTGCAGGATTCCCCCTGCAAGGGGGAGGGGGAGGGCCGCTGAGGGGGGCAGGCAAGGACAAGAGGCAGGTGCCTGGCTGGCAGACTGAGTGGACCCCAGGGCCCAGGAGTGTGGCTTCACGTGGATCAGGCAATGGCCACACCTACCGATAAACTTCATGGCCGTGAGCTTCAGGCACCTGTTGGGGCTGTCCAGGTACACCAGCGCCTGCATCAGAAACTGGTGGTAGCTGCTGAAGTTGCTCTCTACCTGGGGTGGTGAGGAAGGAGACGGGTGGGCAATGGGCGGTGGCCCTCGCGCTCCCTGGCCCTGCCTTCCAAGCCTGGAAGGGGGAGGGCCGTGACACCGGGCTGGCTCCAGGGCTGGTCCAGGGCAGGGAATCTGGACCCCTGGCAGGGCTGCAGCTCTGCCGGACTGCCCTTCTCACGCACATCTCCGGTGGGACCTTGCCTCCCGGTCGCCCCCGCCTCATGCGGTCCAGATGTCTCCCAGGAAGTGGCCTCTGCCCCTCCTGGGAGCACTCTGGGCCATCAGAGTCCACAGGGTGCGGGCGGCCTGCGGGTCTCCTCTGTTCAGAGGTGTATGTGTGGCGATCCGGTGTCCTGCTGTTCCTCTGGGCCGGGGAGCAGGGTCCTGTCTGTGCCGGGAGCCTGCAACTGCCACGGCCGGGGCAGGGATCACGTCAGGCCCGGAATACAGAGCTGTGGAGCTGCGGCATCTCTTGCTCTCCCCAGCCAGTCCACGTCCATCTCCACACACATCTCTGCGCGGGGTGGGGGTCTGGTCCACTGCCAGTGCTGGGACCTACAGGGCCTGCCCGACGTGCACACTGGGACGTCAGGGGCCGCCATGTCCCCCGGGGCCCCTCCACAGTGGTGTGGGGCTGCTGCCGGCAGGGCCCCCTCGTCCAGACCCATGGTAGGGGTGCGGTTTCCTGTGTGGCCCACCCTGGAGGCCCTGAGTGCCACGGCAGAGAGGCAACAACGTCCTCCCAGAGGCTGAAGTCTCCAACCCAACACAGAGCCGGCATTTAATAAACACCCATAGGACCAAGGCGGGGGCACTTGAAGGAGAGCTGGCTGCCCCGCCCACTCTGGGAACCCCTCAGGGGACCTTGTCTGCACCCAGCCCGTCTCCACCTCCCTTACCTCCTTGACCCTGCCCCGGGGCGGGGCCAGCATCTCACCATGTAGATAAAGATGTCGTTCTCAGCGCCTGGGCCATGACCCCAGGCCAACTTGCTGAAGAGCTCCTTCCGGAACTCCCACTTCAGCAGGATGGCGCAGCGCAGGAAGGTTAACTTTGTCTTCTGTGGGTGCCCAGAGACAGGTCATCACCCCTGCATTGCACCCTCCCTGGCCCAGCAAGCACCCCCTCCCAGCTGTACCTCAGGGGAGCTGCACCGTGGCAGGAAGTGGGGCCCCCACGGCAGTCTTCACTCCCCGAGACCGCGGGTGTCCTGTTGTCATTCACAGGAGGGTTCCAGTGGTGCCTTGGCCACCCAGGCCTCCTTCCCAACCCTGAGTGCATCTCCCAGTTCAGGGGCTAGGCACCCAGGGAAAGAGTGTTGGCCTTTTGCTCACCCGCCCCCACCAGCCATGGACCCTGGTCTCACGACTCCTTTAGAGAGTCCCTGTGTCCCCGTGATGGGCAGAATTGTGTCACCAAGATCCATGTGTTGCAGTTCTAAACCCCAGAGCTTTAGGGTATGAATGTATTTGGAGAAAAGGTCCTTAGGGAGGTGACTGACGGAAGGTGAGGTCTGAGAGCCGCCTTGATCCAGTATGACTGGTGTCCTGATAAGGAGGGGCGATCAGGACACAGGCACCAAGGAGGGACCACCGCATGAGGCCACAGGGAGAGGACGGCCATCCACATACCATGGAGAGCGGCGTAAGGGCTGGCCCTTCCAGGCTCTGGATCTCAGTGACAACGCCAGTGGCGGCTTACAACCTCAACCCAAGCTGATGAAGACAGGCACGCCAGACCACTCACCGTGACCACCTCAGGGCAGGAGTCGGCCAGGTGGAAGAGCAGGGGCACCAGGGCCTGGAAGGCATGGCTCTTGAGCGCCTGCCGGAACTTCTTGCCACCACTGTAGATGACATCTCCATATAGCAAGATGGCTCCGCCACGCACACCCTCCTGCTCCTGCCAGAGACGGGCAGGTCTTCCCCTCAGCCAGGCAATCTGCTGGCGCCTGAGGCCCCACTGCAGCCCCAGCCCCACCAGGCCACTCGCCCTGCCTGCTGCCACCCACCTCTCACCTTCCGTTCCAGCCCAGCGACGGCAGTGGCAGGTGGGTGCCATCACGCTCGCTCTCTTCAGCACAGGGCGAGCCGAACCCCTCCCTCCACCCCCCTGGCCCTGCTGCCCAGGCTGCCCCGGCGTGGGTCACAAGGGCTGGCTGCCTGCTCCTGCCGCCCCCTCCCACAGCGGCCACCTTCTGCTGGGTTGGCCTCTTACCCCGGTGTTTCTCCTGTGCTATTTCTCTGGAGGCCTCAGGCTGCCAGCAACCACACCTCCAACTCCCAGGGAGACTAGGACGAGGGTTAGAGCACAGACCCCAGAGCTGGCTCTGTCACCCGCTAGCTCTGTGACCCTGAGCACGGCTTCTTCAGTGCATGACTCAGTTTCCCCTTTTATGGCAAGGGGCTGACAATAGCACCTTTGTCCTTGGGCCACACTGAGTGCTGAACCTCACTATCCTACTCTGCCCCCCAGTTCCTCCAGCTTCATCAGACCTCCGTGGGACAGCAGCCCCAGAGGTCTCCTAGACACAGCGTGAACGGTGGCACAGTCTGCCTACCCCCACCCCTCCACAGTCCCCAAGGACTGTGCCCGCAATCCCTGAGGTCCTTCTGGTGGCCCAGCGGCCCTGCCTCAGTTCAAGCCTCACCACTCTTAAGCTTCTCATTTATTCAGAACCCCTGAAATCATTTACCCTGCCCCCACTCATTCTCTACCTGTGAACCTAGGCGGGCCCTGCCCTCTGCTCCCACCCCACCACCACTTCTGGGTGAGGAATGCAGATGACTATCTCTGAGGCAGCTTCAAGTCCTCACAGAACCGTCCTTCCCTGGGCCAGGTTCCCGCTGGGCTCCACCTGTGGACGTTATCCACGACGCCAAGAGCAGCAGCTTCGGCTGCTCTGATTGGAGGGGGTTAACCTCTCTGGCTGCTCTGATTGGCAGGAGTTTACCGCCCTGGCTGCTCTGATTGGCAGGGGTTGGGTGGGTGAGGGTGTGTGGCGGCTCTGGCTTGGCAGGAGTTAACCGCCCCGGCTTCTCTGATTGGAGGGTGTTCGCTGCTCTGGCTGCTCTGATTGGCAGGGGTGGGGGTGGGCGTGGGGTGTGGTGGCTCTGGCAGTTCTGATTGGCAGGCTTGGGCACTGGGTTCCTCACGGCTTCAAATAGCGGCAGCAGGTGCTGAGCCATCTTGACGCTGACAGCGCCAATGCCCTGGGCGCCCAGCTGGTGCAGGACGTCACCCAGGATCTCCATCAGGCCCAGCAGGTCCTGGGGCTGGGGTTTCAGGAAGCTGTCCAGCAGCCCGGTCAGCTGGTTCCGGAGCAGGACCACCTGCCAGGAGACGGGGCCGCCCGCTGGCCCACTCAGTGGCCTCCGCGGTGCCCTTACCCACCTCTCCACCAGCGCCATACACCCAGGCCGAGTCCGCGGCTGAGGCCGCCTCTCCTCCGCACTCCTGGACCCCCTTCGCGCCCAGTGGAGACCCGGCCCCGGCCCCCAACCGGGGTCTTGGAGGAGGACGTGTGCCCGGAGGCCCACAAGGCAGGAGGGGGAAGGGCGTCCCCATAGAGGCAAGTGTGAGCTCTCGGTGTCTGGGTGGAGTATGGACGGACGACCTGGCAGGGACGGACGCCTCTGGTTAGGGATGTCTACCTGGAAAGGAGGCCGGGGTCGCAGACCTCAAAGTCGCTGAGCCCCTTTCGGTCCAGAAAGTCTAGGACCCGCGGCGCTGTGCAGTGCAGCAAGGTGTCCCCAGCCCTCCCCGTCTGCCGCACCCCAGCTTGCTGTGCCTTCCTCATCCACCCCTTCCGAGGTGACCTGTGGCGGAGGCTCTTTTCCATCGCGCCCTCCTCCTCCCTGAAGCCTCCTCCCTGCTCCCTCCTCACCTTCTGAGGTTGCATGAGGCTGCTGCAGAGGCCCTTTAGGCTCATGGCCCTCACCAGCGGGTTGGGGTTGTTGAGGCCCAGGTTCAGGAAGCTGTCTATGGTTCTCCGAGACAGGTACTGGGTGAGCTCTTGGCCACTGAGAAACTAGGCAGGGGCGGCACAGTCAGCTCACCAGTTTCTTACGGCTGCCAGGGGAGATGGGCCCGCAGCCGGGCATGAGACAGCGGGGCTAGAGGCACGGCAGCGCTTGCAGGCAGCGAGGAGATCTGACTCGGAAGGCATAAGCTATGGGGCCTGTATTTCAGGGGTAGGGATGGAAGTCCATCCTCTGTCCTGAGGGCCAGAGGGCACTGGTGAGGGGTAGAGGTGAGGCATGGCCGGAAGGGGCTGACCTCTGTGATGATGAGGATGGCTACGATGTTGTCCCGTTCTTCAGGGCTCTTCAGGAAGATGACCGCCTGCCCCAAGACCGCTTTGACCTCACAGTCGTAGTGGGCCATGGCCCTGTTAGATGGAGGAGGCCGACAGGGGGACATGAAGTCTCCCTCCTTGGCCAAGGGGACCCCTCTATCCCAACAGACCTTCCTTACTCAGGGAGATGACCCAGGTGACTCAGCCTGGAGTGCAGGGTCCCAATAAGGAGTTTCAGAGGGCGAGGGGCACAGTGTCTATCAGGGGTGCAGTCTGGGGCAGGCCCCTCCCAGGCTTGGAGCTTACCTGGCCAGGAGGGTCACCCCTTCGGTGTAGGTTTCCAAATGCTCAAAGAGCTCCCAGCCCCTTAGCAGCTTGACGTGGGCGAACACCTCCCAGTAATTGGTGGTCCAGAAAAGACCCTTTAGGGCTTCCAGGCATGTCCTAGGGGCAAGAAGGGTCTTGAGATGGGGTGAAAGAGCATAACCACTTCTCCAGCATAACCTGCGCTCTCCCAATTGGGTGGGGCAAGCAGCCTCCTTCCACGCGCCCCTCCTGCAGGAGGGTCACTGTCTGCTGTTCAGTCCACTGCTCCCCACCCTGGACCCCCAGGTGGGACCAGAGCTCATCCTTTTTGGGTGGGTCCCCAGCCCTTAGCCCCGGTCCTTTCGCCCACCAGGGCTTCTAGGGGTGAGTGGAAGGAACCAGAAAGAAGGTGTGGGTTGGGGTCCTGAGAGGGGGCTGGGCCCAGAGGCTGAGTCTCACATCTCACCTGCAGGGGCTGAGGGCCTTGGCCTCCAAGGCCTCCTCCTGGTAGTCTGACATGCCCTCCACCACATCCAGCTCAAACAAGTAGTGGAGCTGGGTGAGAAGGCCCAGGAGGATCCCTGCGAAGGCCCAGCGCACCGTGGTCTTGTACTCACGTATGTAGAGGAGTTCATAAATGGTGCCCAGGGCCTGCAGGAGGACAGGCACTGCCCTTAGTCCCTGAGGAGGGTCTGGTGCCAGCCTCAAGCTGGCCCCACCCTGGGACTCAGCATCCGGGGAGACCCTCTGCCAGACCACCCTGGCCTCCCCAGGGCCCCCGAATGTCAGACTCTTTTGCAGGGGGTAGGGTGCAGGGGAAGGGCTCACCAGCAAGGAAACAAGCTCGGCCTGCACCGGGACCTTGATGAGCTCCCGGGGCGGCCGCAGCTTCAGCTTCGTGTAGAGCAGTGTGACGACCTTGCGGGCCAGCCGGCTGTTGGTGGCCAGGGCCTTCCACAGGGGCATGACCTGCCTGGGGAGGCAGCTGGCTGGCCACTCTGGGACATGACCCCAGGGCAGCAGGGCAGTGGAGGTAGCCAGGCTCTGCAGGATCAGGGAAGCCCCTAGTCTGGGGGGTCCAGCAGCTATCTTCTGGTGACCTATGGTGGGGGGTTCCCTGCTTGAAGTTCTATCTGGGCTAGCTCTCCCCAATATTCACACTCAACCCTGCCTTGTATCCCATCGCCCGGGACGTGAGCAAACCTTGTCTTTCTCTTGCCTGTCCCCTCACTCGTAAAGTGGGGCTCATACCCAGCAAGGTGCACCTCTCAGCAGCCTGGGGGACAGGTGAGCCCTGGGGTGAGTGTTGGAGGGGACAGCTGACCCCGCAGCTTCTGCTCCTCGAGATACTTCAGGAGGCACTGTAACCTCTGGCATCCCCAGATCTCAGAGTTCACACACCATTCAAGTCACGTTAGACTCCCACTGCTGACTCAGCTACCCTGGGGCTGGCCTGAGGCTGTTTCTAACATGATACTATGGCCCTCACGGTGTGGCTCCTGGAAACCCCACATTAGCCCAGGGGGCAGCTGGGACATGGTGTGCTCAGGGCCAGGCAGCAGCGGGAGCTGCTGGGGGCTCTTTAGTGCTGTCATGTTTCCCAGCTGACCTCCCCGCCCTCTGCAGGTTGGTTCCTGGGAGCTCTCTGAGCCTGAAGGGATGCATCCCTGCCATGGGGCCCTTCTTGGGACACTCTGCCTCAGCCCCTCAGCATGGCGTAGCTTCAGAGACCCCTGGCTGCCCTGGTCTGGAGTCTAGGCAGTGGGTGGGGTCAGGCTGAAGTGCGTGGGCAGTTCTGCCTTGGGAAGTGTCTGTGGACTGGAGGGTGGACCACGGAGATGGGCGGATGTTCACCTCTGGGCCATGGGCGCAAGTGACCTACCTCTCTGAGGGAGGACACAGGGACAGCATCACTTCGACAGTCTGCTGCGTGTGCTGCGTGCCCAGCGCCGTCACGGCCTTCATCGTGGTCTGCAGGATGCTCGTGAAGACGATGCAGGGCAGCTCCTGAAACAGCTCCTGCAGGATCTCGGCCACCTGTGCGGGGAGGGTGGGCCACAAGAGCCTCGGAGCAGCCCCTATGCCCGGCCTCCTCCAGGAGGACGTCCCCGCCTGCAGCCAGTGGGGTGTCTGGATGTGTGCAGGCCCCAAGGGGGCTGCCCCCAGCTGGGCTGAGCCCACCATTGCTGCAGGCTCATGTGAAAATGGACATCAGCTCAAGGGCCCAGTGGGCCTGGCCGTCTCTGTGGAAGGTGACTTTTCGAGTGGGCTGTGGACTAGGTTGGCCGAGCCAGACCAGGGCAGTCAAACTCTTGGCGGGGGTGAGGCCTCTTTCTCTCTTTCTTGCTGGACAAGACTGCGACAGAGGCAGGGTGCTCCTCTGATTGCCTGCGGCAGGGGCCTGGGACCTTGAGGAGTCCAGCCAGATGGGGACCCCTGGGCCTGGCTGAAGCTCAGCCTTGCCGACCAGAGCAAATGGCCAAGAGCAGCTTCAGGACTTCCTGCTTCCAGGGCTCAGGGGGCCTCGGTGAAGAGGCCTGGTATGTGCACGGCCCCTGCCTGGCGGCCCACCTGCTCTGGCTTGATGCTACGGTCCTCCATGATGGTCATGAGCAGCTCCGAGGCCAGGTGGCTGTTGAGGGAGTCGTGGCTACACAGCCCTTGCAGGAGCGTGAGCACGAGCTGTGTGTGCTGAGCCACCGTGAGGTGCTCGTCCAAGGTCTGCAGCAGAGGGGCCGGGCTGAAGGGCCGAGGGTTCCTTCCCCGGGCAGCCGCCGTCCAGGCCGTCCCCATGTGTGCTTGAAGACGAAGCTGGGCTGTGCTCTTACCCAGGGACAGAGTGAGCACCAGCTGCACAGAGTGCAGAGACCCCAGGAGGGCTCCACTTGAACCCCTAACCCCAACGGCTGTTGGTGCCGGCCCGGCTGGCCTCCGCAGGCCGTGGACTGCCACTCGATAGCCAGAAGTGTGGCCGCTGCAGGCTCACAGCTGCCCCTTCTCTGGAAAACTGCTCTGCGGAGGCAGAGAGCGAGCAGCCGTGCTCCACCCCTAGCCTGGGATAGAGGGGGGCTGATTCTGGTGCCTCCCCTGGGCGGGGCTGAGACCACGCCCTGCTCAGCCCTCACCCTCCTCAGTCGAGGGCGCTGGGACTCTTCCCCGGCCCCGCCTCTAGGGAACCCACTAGAGGCATGGGCTTTTTGGCTGTGAGCCCCTGGGGAGGGTCCTCAGGGACACCCGTGCTCCCGTTCTAGCCTGTGCTAAGAGCGGCTGGATACCAGGCTCGGTGAGCCTCCCTCAGAATGTGGGGAAACGGGCACAGAAAGTTCAACGACCTACCAGGGCACTCAATCAGTGAGGCGCATACTTTGGACTCAAACCCAAGCCCTAGAATCCCAGTCCAACTCAAAAGGAGAGCTGAGCCCGAGGACGTGATCTGGGTTGGGGTGGGGGGGCAGAGGGGGCGAGAGAAGGGAGACCAGCCATCCTGCTTGCCCTAACCAGGGATGGGGGTGCTAAGGCCAGCTGTCACCCTAATGGGGGGCCACAGGGGATCCAGAAGGAGAGGATGCTGGGAAGGGAGGTTCTGTAAATGTCTGTGAGACCACAGACTCTGTGTCTCCTAAGGGACCGCATCATGGTTGGGTGAGTGGGGTGGGGGTGGAGTTCTAAGGGGAAGAAAAAGGAGGTATTTCCTTGAAAGAGCTCTGGGGACTGGGCACTTACTAACCTGACCCCTGCCCAGATTGCAGAGGCCCTCCTCTGGCCCCATCTGTGAAATGGGCAGGCCGACTCAGTGCTCTTGGGCAGTCCGGGGCTCTGCAGGAGCACCCTCCAGCCTTCCCAGCCCTCACCTTCACCAAACTGTAGAACTTCAGCTCTGAATCTTTGTTAGCCTTTGCTTCAAAGTTCTTCATTTTATTCAGATGCATGAACTCCGACGCGCTCCCTGCGGTGGGATGCTGGGTCAGGAGGCCTGCAGCCTGGGAGACGACACCCTCCCCCCACACCACCAGGGAGGCCTCCCCTGGCCCCATGGCTCACCCTTCTGCTGGATCAGAAGCTGCAGGAAGAGGTAGACGCACTGGTGGGAGTGGCTCTGGGTGAGCTGGTCCCTGTCCCACCACAGCAGCAGCAGCAGGCCCAGCTGGCGGCCCAGCCCTGAGGGCATGGCCTCCTCCTGGGGGAGGTGCGCAGTGAGCAGCCACCCAGCTTCTCGCCTCCACAGTCCCTCCCAGCCCTGCAGCTCTCAGCTGGTTCCTGTGGTCATCGTCTCGTGGGTTGGGTGCTGGCGCCACGTCTGCAGGGGGGCCCTTGTTCACCTTTGGCACCCATGTTTCCTCGTTGCTTCTGACCGGAAGTTAGTGGACTTCCTGTCCTTCCTTCCCTGTGTGCATGTGTGCACGCCTCTGTGTGTGCACTCTTTCCTTCTGGCTGCTTTGGGATATTTCTCTGTTTACTGTTGTATTTCAGCAGCTTGGGGCCTTGGCTGAGGGTGGAGTGATCATACCAGGGCCCGTCCCCTTCCCTCCAGGTCTTTGTGTCTTGGCTCCCCCTGGCTCCTGGTCCTGGAGCTGAGAGTTCTCAGCTAAGCGCTCCTCCAGCTGGTCCTTGTATCGGCTGCCCGGTCCTCAAACACTGCCCTCTCCGTCGGTCCTTGTCTGAGGGCTCTGGGTCGCCCCCAGCTTCCCCCTCTTTCCTTCCAGTCTTGCTCACGGGGAGCCTTTCCATCCAGGTCGTCCCTGTTCTATTTGAACCACGACCTCCACCCCAGGTCTGGGCTCCTGGTGGGAGGGTGTCTGGGCCCCAGCGCTCGCCAAGCATCCCTGTGCTCAGCAGACAAGGACTGCGGGAGTTGAGAGGAGGCGGGGTGGGGGCCCGGCGGGGCACTCACAGTGAGCTTCACGTAGTCCACCACGTACTTGAGAAGCAGGAAGATGGACTGCACCACCCGCTTGCGCTCGTAGCTTTTGCTCGACTTCAGCCAGGGCTCTGCGTGCTGGGGCGGAGGCCAAAGCCAGAGACCTCAGCCCGCAGGCCTGCCCTCCTGCCCAGCTCCCACCCGCCTGGAGCACAGCTGGGATGGTGGGGGTGGTAGGGGTGGCTCACAGCCCACGGGGCATATTGCCCTTTCCTACCTGTCCAGTAGCCTGGCACCCTAGGGTGAAGCACTGAGGCCACATGACTGCCCCTCGGTGCTCCCGGGGCTCTGGGGGCGAGTGGTGTCCCCCTGGGCCCTGGCCTGTGCAGGGGTAGCAGAGAGGGGCTGGTGTTTGAGGGACGGCCTCTCCAGGCTGCAGGAGAACCCACAGGGGCTGATCCTTCCTGCCCCGGGGCTCCTGGAGGTAAGGGCATGGGCCTCCCTGCTCCTTGCAAGGTCCGCACTGTTCTGAGGGAAGAGGAGAACACCCCCAGCACTTGGGTACGTGTGCGGGGCACACTGGCTGACCTGCCCTCCTGGCCCTCCACCTGCGGGATGCTCCCTGGGTGGGGCCCGGGGTGGGGTGGGTACTGGGAGCCCTCACCTGCAGGAGGAAGCAAATCTCATCCATACTCTCGTTCTCAGAGATGAAGGCCTGGAGGAGCAGGTCAAGTGCTTGCATGGACTTCTGGTACAGCGCCTGGTGGCCAGAGGGTAGCTGGTCAGCCTGGCTGCCACCAGGCACTTCGGGGGGAGCACAGACAGAGTGTCCCCACAGATGCCAACTCTTCGTGTTATAGCCTGTGGTGGTATCAAATCTGCCTCCGAGACCCGAGGAAGAAGCAGGGCTCCATGAGCCACAGGTGCTTCCAGGGGGTAGGCAGCACCCCACCCTGGCTCCTTGGACAGCTCTCTGTGGTCCTCCCACCTCCCAGTCTCCATGGCCTGTGTCCTCCGTTTGCTCAAACCCGTGTCCTGGGGTGAGTCCTGCCCTCTCTCCTCTCCCCTTCTTGCTTCTCCCTGGGAACATTTTTTGGCGCTTGTTCCCAGATATTTGAACTCAGACCCAAAGCCATACACAGACCTGCCCCAGTACTTGTGTGGTGGCAGACCACAGACCTGCTGGCACTCGGCATTAGGAGCCACTGGGTGACTGTTGAGTGAGTAAGTGATTGTGCCACTGTGGTCCATGCCACACGAACACACCAAGTGGTGGGAATGACTGTGGCAAGCACTCAATAAAGCCTGGTTGAAATGAGGGAACCATGGCTGTTCCTCTGCATAGCAATGCTGCAATCTGCCGCCTGGGACCAAAGATTTCTCAGGTTCAAAGGAGACAGTCTACGCTGTAATGCAAATAGGAACCAGAAATATAGTTGGCACCCTTGCAATGACAGCTCCCTAGCCATGCATCCATTGTCTTCTTCAGTGGGTGCGTACTGAGCATGCATCACACCACCTGCATGAGGCAACAGGAGAAAGCAGGCCTGGTTCCTGATCACGAGCCTCTCCCTGGCCAGTCAGAGAGAAGCAAGAGCATTTTGTTAAACTCTAAAAAATTTGGGGCAGGGGGGGCCTCCAAAATCACTGCAGAAGGTAACTGCAGCCATGAAATTAAAAGATGCTTACTCCTTGGAAGAAAGCTATGGCCAACCTAGACAGCTTATTAAAACGCAGAGACAATTCTTTGCCACCAAAAGTCCATCTAGTCAAAGCTACGGTTTTTCCAGTAGTCATGTATGGATGTGAGAGTTGGACTATAAAGAAAGCTGAGTGCCGCAGAATTGATGCTTTTGAACTGTGGTGTTGGAGAAGACTCTTGAGAGTCCCTTGGACTGCAAGGAGATCCAACCAGTCCATCCTAAAGGAAGTCAGTCCTGAATATTCATTAGAAGGACTGATGCTGAAGCTGAAACTCCAATATTTGAGCCACCTGATGTAAAGAACTGACTCATTTGTAAAGACCCTGATGCCAGGAAAGATTGAAGGCAGGAGGAGAAGGGGACGACAGAGGACGAGATGGTTGGATGGTATACCAACTCAATGGACATGAGTTTGAGCAAGCTCCAGGAGTTGGTGATGAACAGGGAAGCCTGCTGCTGCTGCTGCTGCTGCTAAGTCACTTCAGTCGTGTCCAACTCTGTGCGACCCCATAGATGGCAGCCTACCAGGCTCCCCCATCCCTGGGATTCTCCAGGCAAGAACACTGGAGTGAGTTGCCATTTCCTTCTCCAACGAATGAAAGTGAAAAGTGAAAGTGAAGTCTGGCGTGCTGCAGTCCACGGGATTGCAGAGTCAGACATGACTGAGCAGCTGAACTGAACTGACTGAAGAAGAAAAATAAACACCTAAAGAAGTTTGAGACTGAGTTGCTATTGAGTGCTGTAAAAGAGGTGACAAGCACCTCTTCCCTCAGACCCTAGAGCCCGAGGGCCCAGCACAGGCGGGTCCGTCTGCCCTCTGCTCCCCCTCCCAATGGAGGTATGTCACTGCAGGTCAAGGCCACTGGCATCCGCAAGATGGAGAACCAGGGAGGGGAGAGGTGCACAGAGAGAACAGAGGGTCCCCTGGAGTCCAGCAGGTGAAGGTGGGACCCCCCAACCCAGGGTGGGAGAGAAGGTCCCCAGAGCTCAATGTGCTGGGACGGCCTGCACACACGGGCCTGGATAAAGAATGTCTTAATTCATGGGGAGAGGGCAGAGTCCAGAGGTGTGTTTGAGGCAGATTGAGCTCCAGAATCAGTGCTGCTGTAGCCCACCAGCAAAGATTTTTTTTTTTTTTAAGATCTGAAAGAGTTTAGAGTTACAATTAATTTAACTGTGTACCATAACAAAGCCCCCTAATAATTATAGGAATACAAAAATATACAGCACATTAACAAACCTCATTTACGATGGTTCACATCTGTTTAAAAATTACCAGGTATGCAATGAAGCAGGAAAACATGACCCACATTGAAAGAGAAATATTAGCCAAAATCCACCCATGAATGACAGATAAGAGTTAGTAGACAAACTCATTGAAACAGTGATTATAACTGTTTTCCACATGTTAATAAACTAGAGGAAAGTTTGAATTTGTAAGATAAAGACAAGATATGGAAAAAATGATCCAAATAGAACTTTTAAAGATGAAAACCAAAATGTATGAGATAAAACACACACCATGGGATGAAATTCAGATGAGATGTCAAAGAAAAAAAGATTAGTGAAATTTGAAACGTAGTACCCAGACAAAAATATATTTCTAGTTCCAAAGTGGTAGAAAGAAGAAAGTAAGCAGAATATTAGTGACCTGCAGGGCGACTTTCCGCAGTCTAACACACGTGCACTGGAGGACGTATCCTAGACGTGGGGTGGGGTGTATGACGAGAGTGTGTGAGGAAATAATGGCCAAAACTCCTCCATATTTGGTGAAAAGTATAAGTCCACAGTTCCAGATGTTCAACAAACTCCCAGCACAAGGAACATGAAGAAAATTACAAAAGCTCTACCATACAGAATTGCTTAAAAGCAGTCTTAAGGAGGAAGTGTCAAAAAAAATAAAAAGCAATTGAACAGTCAAAGGAAAAAAGACCTGTTATTGGAGGAACAAAGTTAAGGATGGCAGCAGATTTTTTTGGATAAAACTATGTGATAAGACAGTGGTCAAGTGTGTAAAGCACTAACACAAAAAAGAGGGACCTGTCAATTTAGAATTCTATACCCAGTGAAAATGCACTTCGTTAACAAAAGCTAAATAAAGACCTTTTCAGATGTAGGACAGCCAAGGTGCTGGAACTGTCAGATCTTTGAAAGGCCAGTCTCTGGATGAAAGGACTTTCATGCAGGATGGAAACGTA
Source organism: Capra hircus (assembly GCF_001704415.2). NCBI lineage: Eukaryota > Metazoa > Chordata > Mammalia > Artiodactyla > Bovidae > Capra > Capra hircus. Next base: position 80,131,627 of record NC_030821.1, on the reverse strand, counting down.
ATATCTGAATCTACAAAAAGGAATAAAGACCTCCAGAAACGGAACTGTGTTGGCAAATATGAGACACATTTCTCATTATTTAAATCTTGCTGAAAGATAGCTGGAGTGGGTTCCATTTCCTTCTCCACGGGAGCTTCCTGACCCAGGGATCGAACCCAGGTCTCCCACATTGCAGGCAGACGCTTTAACCTCTGAGACACCAGGGAAGCCCAAAAGATAACTGGCTGTTTAAAGCAAAAAGAATATCAATGCTTTGGTAACGTGTGGAAACAAACGTATGACACTGGAGCACAGGGGTCGGGGGAGCCACGGTGGTGTTGGGATCCCCCACATGTGAAGTGGGGGGACATCACTTGAAGTGCACAGCAATAGACTAAAGACGTCTGCTGAAAGCCTTGAAATAACCAATAAGATCACAAAAAGCTGTTGCAAATAAGCCAAAAACACAGATAAAATGGAAACTTAAAAAACAAACAGAAAAAGAGTAACAAGAGATAAAGGACAAATTGGAACCAGCAGTCAGATGGTCACATAAACCCAACTATCTTGATGCGAAGTTAGTTTAACATGACTGTCCCCTGTTAAAGGCAAAGGTTGCCAGGTTGGATAGAAAAGCAAGACCCAACTAACATGCTTCCAGTAGAAAAAAAAAAAGACCCCTTAAATTACGACACGAATTAGTTAATAGGAACAAGTCCTGTGATGCTGACACATCCAAGCTACACTAACACCAGAAGGTCGACTCCAGAGCAGAGAGCAGGCCTGCAGTAAGGATGGCTGTTCCGTGAGGGCGCTGGGCTCTGCTCCCTGGGAGGACATGTGTCCAAAGTGTGTGTGGAATGAAGCTCCAAAGTGAACGGGGTTTCAAAATAAACAAAGCATACTTGATACAGCTGCAGGACAGACACAACCCACAGCGGTAGTGGGATGTCCACATCCCTTTCAGTCACTGATAGAAGACAAAATTTGGTGAGTGCACAGGAGATTTAAGCAGCGCGACCCCCTCCCTTCACCTGGCTGGCGTTTGTGGGCGACCCCAGGGATGGCGGCATGAGCGGCCCATCCGTGCAGCCTGCGTGTTCACTGACACAGGCTGTGATCTGGGCCAATACGTTTTAAAGGAGTCACACTTCTCTAAAGTGTTTTCTTTGACCAAAAAAAAAAAAAAAAAAAGAAGCTAGAACCTAATTAACATACTTCTGAATAAGTCATAGACCAAATTTTTAAAAAATCTAAACTGAAATTAGGAAGTATTTGAACTAAGTGAAAATGAAAATATATCAAAATCAATCCTCACAGTAGATAGAGCAAAAGCATCTGACAAAGCCCAACCTCCATCCTCACGAACACTCGCAGTAAACTAGGGATGGAAGGGAAGATTTCATCCTGACGAGCTAGCAGCATGCCTGAATGTGAGAACAGGTGTGTTCCCCATCAGCTCAGGAGCAAGATTGGGACGTCCGCCCTCATCACTGCTGGCCAGCGCCGTCTCGAGGTTCTAGGGTGTGCCAGAGGTAGGGAATGAGGCAGAAAAGGCATTGAGATTGGAGAGGAAGAAGTCAACTGCCTTTATTCGCAGAAGTCACGCATCAAACCCTACGGAATCTACAGAAAACAAATTACGGCTTCCAAATGGGGAAGGGAGGGGAGAGGGATAAATTAGGAGTATGGGATTAACTGACACAAACTACTATATGTGAAATAGATAAGCAACGAAGATTTACTTATTGAACAGGGAACTATATTTAATATCTTGTAATAGCCTATAATGGAAAATAATATGTGTGTATACATATAACATGCACATATATGTGTGTACATGTGCATACATGTACATGTGTGCCTACATGTGTATATATAACACACATGTATGTGTATATATATACAGGTACACACACACACATATATATATATAACACTATCACTTTGCTGTACGCCTGGAACTAACACAGTAGTGTCAATCAACTAGACTTCAACTTTTTAAAACTTGTTGCTGTAGGAGGCAGGAGATGAGATGGGGGAACATATGGTTACTTATAGGTTATCGTCAAGGTACTAGCTTTGGTTTGGGGTAACATGTTTTGTTACTGTATATAACTAAACCTAGTAACATGGACCAACAGCAGGAGTATATCACAACCAAGGTTTATGATCAACTGATTCTGTGCACCTACAATCCCCTTGAAAAAAACTAGCAAGCATACTAATTTGAAATTTAAAAGGAGGTGCCCGTGCTGGCAGCGGCTCCAGGCAGGGCTTGTGACAGGTGTGCCCAGGGATGCAGGTGAGCCTGAGTGAGGTGTGTGGAGTGGTGAGCATGTGTTTCAGGCAGGGTTGGAACCTTGGGAGCAGATGCCACGCGGAGCAGACCCAGGGCCTGGGGTGGGGGACGCCTGGCCGCTCATCTCCAGCTGTGCGTTTGCCCCAGCACCCTCTGCTTCTCATGGAACACTACTGGCATGGAGACCAGAGCCCCATTTGAGGGGGCTGAGCCCAAAGATCCAGGGTTTTTTCAAGGTCAAAGCAAGTCTGCGTGAAGCTGGGCTGAAAAGCATGTGAGCCTGGGGCTCTCTGCTCTGTTCCCCACACTCGCCCATGTGGCCAGCACCCGGAACCCCCACCCCAGGGGCGGGGTGGTCACCACAACGTCCGGGGCCAGCTCCAGCGGCGGCAAGCTGGTCTTCAGCATCTCCACGGGTGGGAGGTTGTACAAGCTCTGCAGGCAGGTCTGCAAGATTCTGGACTTGACCGTGGGTTTGAGTCGGGGCCGTAAGTGGCTGGAAGAGATGGCCGGCAGAGGCTGACACCATCCAAAGTGAGGGAAGGGACTCTGGCTCGGTGAGGGTGGGGGTGGGGTGCCGTGGGGAACACGAAGTTCAATTGGGGCCATCCCACCTCATTCATTCACTTCTCTTGGGCTCAGTGATGTTTGTTGTGAGAAAACTGAGGGATGATTCTGGGTCAGCATCAACACTGTGAATAGGATCTGGGTCAATCTGTGAGGAGGGTGGGGTTCAGAGTATGACCAGGGTCGGGACTGAGAGTGTGACCAGAGGTCAGTGTGACCAGGGTCAGGGCTCAGCATGTGATAAGGTCAGGGCTAAACATGTAACATGCATGACCAGGGTCAGGGCTCAGCATATGGTAAGGTTAGGGCTAAACATGTAACATGTGTGACCAGGGTCAGGGCTCAGCATATGATAAGGTCAGGGCTAAACATGTAACCTGTGTGGTCAGGGTCAGGGCTCAGCATATGGTAAGGTCAGGACTAAACATGTAACATGCGTGACCAGGGTCAGGGCTCAGCATATGATAAGGTCAGGGCTAAACATGTAACCTGTGTGGCCAGGGTCAGGGCTAAACATGTAACCTGCGTGACCAGGGTCAGGGCTCAGCATATGATAAGGTCAGGGCTAAACATGTAACCTGTGTGGCCAGGGTCAGGGCTAAACATGTAACCTGTGTGGCCAGGGTCAGGGCTAAACATGTAACATGCGTGACCAGGGTCAGGGCTCAGCACTGAGCAGAGTCAGGGCTCAGTCTGTGCCAACGTTATCAGTCTTGACCTTGACAAGAAGCAAAGGAAACCTGTCCCTGACCCTGTGGCCCCTGGGCTCCGCTCAGCCCCTGGTGCCAGGCCCACCGCTCTAGCCCTCACTCACATCTTTCTCGTCTCCTTGCACACTGACCCCCACCTGAACTGAGTCCTGGCTGTCCTCGCTCCTGGACCCTGAGAGACATTACCTCAGCTCCACAATGACCAATATGATCTTCTGCCGGAAGAGGTTGGCCAGGAAGTTAGGCTCCTTCTCCAGGATGCACTGGGGGGTGGGCGAGAGCCAGCATGGGGGAGGTGCCCACCTGCCTGCCCGGCCTTCCACCCCTGCACAGGCCCCCGGGGTCACTGACCAGGAGACACTGGATCAGCTCTGGGGTCTGCGTGAACTTGTAGCTCCGGGTACTGCTCTCCCAACTGAGAGCCTTCACCAGCATGATGGAGGCCGAGAGGAAGCTCGCCTTCAGGGTGCTGTCCTGCCCAGGCAGACAGACCAGAGCCCCCGCCAGGGGCCCAGGGTGAGCCATCACTCAGCCTGCCTGGCCCGTGTACAGGCAGCACCCCCGCAGCGAACAGTGCGCACGGTGCGCACGCAGCACCTCTACACAGACCCGATACGGAGGACACACCCTCAGCACACACACCACACGTGCGATGTGCACACAGCACACGCACGTAGCATACACAACACAGCTCTTAGCACATCTACACACACAATACAAACACACACTATACACACAGCATATCCACTTCCATGCACATCCACACATATACACAGCACACCCTCATGCACACAAAATGCACACGTGCAAAAACTGCCCACATGCATAACACACACAACACATGCAACGCTGACAGCTGGCAAAACATGTTACACACAGCATGCCCTCGCACACCTACATGAAGACAAACTGTGCATATGGCACACACAACACACAGACCACAGGCGCACCTCCCATACAGCATACACACTCACACGCACTCCGCCTGGCTTAAAAGGCCTGGAGCCCTCCGTGGGAAGTCTGCACTGACCCATCCTTGCTCTCACTCAGTGACATTTTTGAGAAAAAGATGTGAGGGTCTAAAAGTCGTTCTGAGGTCAAGGTCACACTCAGTGTGCAACCGGGGTCAGGGGTCAGCTGCTGGTGAGGAAAGGACACAAAGCCCTGGAGATGGAAGCCCCCGCCACCATGCCTCACACTCAGCCCCTGCTCCCCGTTTTCAGAACTGACTCCCCACCAGGCCCTGCTTTCCAGGCGCCATCAGTACAGCCACCTGATGGGCAAGGCGTTGGACACTAGGACTGGACGTTGGAAGGGTTGGCTGGCTCGGCTCTCATGCACACGCACGCACAATACACGCATGTACACACTCTCACAGCTCCCCACCCTGCCGCCCAAGGCCCGGCAGGGCTCACGTGGCTGCTGCAGCAGAAGTAGTACACCATCCTGGAGGTGATGTTGTCCACCCAGGGCAGGACCTGCTTGCCGGCGCGCATGGCCACCTGCCCGTAGCACAGCAGGGCAGTGCTGCTCACCCACCTCCAGCGCAGGTCCGACTCCAGCTGCCACGGCAGGGAGCATAGTCAGAGGCGGGGCTACGGGCAGCGAGAAGGCCCGCCAAGCCCTCTGCTCCCCCAACCCGCCCTGGCAGGACCCGGCCCCTTGGAGCAGCCCATCTTCTCTGAGTGGAGACATCCGGGCAGGGTGGGCAGGTAAAGTGGAGCCACTCAGCGTGGCCCCCAGGCCTGGCGCCCTAGCGAGGACATGGCCAGGGCCGTACACGCTGCCTGAGGTCAGAGCAGGCCCCTTGGCCCCTGACCTTTAGCTCAACTCAGGCTCTGGAACCCCCTGTGTGGGGCCCCCGGGGCAAGGCTCACATCGGCCTGGCCGGCCAGGACAGAAAGATGTGAGTCCCCCCTCCAGCCCCTCAGGGAGGTGTCTGGGCAGGATCACTCGCCTCCCCAGGTTCCATGAGCAAACTGAGATTCAGACAGCACCAGTCAGCAGAGACACGCTCCAGGCCCCCACCCTCCCCACCCCTGCGCCACCGTTCCTACCTGGCTGTCCGGGGACAGGGGTGCAGACCTCAGGAACCTGGTGCGGCCCAGGTACTCCAGCCTGCCCCACACCTGCTCCAGGTGAGAGCTGGACGTTATGCCGATGGCCAGCGAGATGCCCTGGGGGCCAGAGGACCCCTTCAGGAGCCCGTCCCCGAGGGCAGCGCCCTGCAGACCACCCGCCCCTCCCAAGGATGCAGCCCGTGCCTGCTGAGTGGCTGGCAGGGCTGCTGTGCCCACCCGAGATAGCCTGTACCCCAGGGGGTGACGGCCAGGATGGAGCCTGGACATGCCCTGGGCAGTCCCCACTCTCACAGTCAGGGCCTGCACCGGTGGCCCCCGTGTTTATTGCAAAAGGGCTGGGGTGCTGTTAGAGTCACAGAGTCCCCATGGGGAGGGCGGCGTGGACCTCGGTCACAAAGCAGCCAGGTGAGCTGGAGGGGGCCCGGCCCACGGGCCTGGGGGAGCCCAAGGGGCTGGGGGGCCTGGGGCTTCTAACCCACCTCCCGGTCGCTGGACGACTGGTGGGACAGCTCGAGGAGCTGGACCAGGTGCTTCCTCACCATGTCGCTGTCAGCACTCTCCCTGAGGATCACGCCATACAGGTGAAAGAGGAAGGACTAGGGCAGAAGGAGAGAGCACTTTCTGTGCGGGGCTGCAGGCGCCCACTCCGAGCTCCGTGCTGAGCCTCCCGGGCCGCTCGCCTCAGGGACCCCTGGCAGAGCCAGGCCTCTCCACCCCCAACTCCCCCTCAGGTGGGGTGGAGGCTGCACTCAGAATCTTCCAGAAGCCCCTTCGTTTTTCTCTTGATGGAAATCAGCGCGTGCTGCACCAGGAGGCATGACTGGAAGGGACCAGCACCACTGAGTGTCTCCCGCGCTGCAAGAGTGCAGGCCTGGGAGGGGCAGGCAAGGCAGACCCCGGCCTGGACGGGCCCTTGTGCAGTGGCGGCACGCACAGGGGTGCTAATGCCCCGAGGCCCGCATCCCTGAGGCTTGGCCACCTCTCCTGCCCTGGGGTCAGGTCCTGGAGCAGCGGTTGTGAGCAGAGCCGCCCCTTGCCTTTCCAGTACTTTCTGGGCTGGGTCGGCCTTTGAGGAGGGGAGGGCCTGGGGGTGAGCGTGGCACCAACCTTCTCCAGAGGAGAACTGAAGTCCAGGTTCAAGGGCTCCAGGACCTCCTGGATGCTGGCATCTGACACCTTCACCTTCTGCACAAGCTGCAGGCAGAGCACAGTGCTTGCCACCCACCCCCCAGCCCCCCAGAGATCAGAGTGCATAGGACAGGCGTGCACAGCAGGCCCACCCCCGGGAGCTGGAGGCCAAGGCCACCGGGAGTCCTCAGGCACTGCAGTGACCCCATGGGTGGGCAGAGAACACACAACCCATCCCAGAAAGAGTAGGAGGGGGTGGGGGCTGCTACCCCTCCAGCAGCCCTCCAAGGGACTCATTCCAAGTAGATTCTAGCCACACCCACCCTTGAGTGGCCCCTGGTGGCCTGCTACCCACAGGACGCAGGCTAAACCCTTATCATGGTGGGTGAACGGGGCTGGCCTTGTGATCTCTCTGGGGAGTGCCCCCAGCCAGTGCTGCTGTCTCCAGGTGTCAGGGCCTCTGCACAGGCTGCTCCCCTGGCTGGACACTTTACCCATGCCCAAGCCAGGCTCCTAGGAGTGGGTCAGCAGCCAGCCAGGGGGCGGGGCCGAGCTGTGCTGGAGCACCCCCCCACCCCCATTTAAGCACACTTGCCCTGCTGTGACCTGACCTCCAGACCTTCACACTGGACAGAGGGCTGGAGCAGGGGGGCGTCAGGGAAGAGCTGGCTCTGCCCCCCAGGTCAGCCTGAGACCCTCGTGGGAGGCCTGAGCACAGCATCTCCTGTGTCCTGCAGAGGGGCATCAGCGCCACCCAGTCCTTGGGAGCCCCCACGGACCCATGGGCAACAGCGAATGGATCCAGTTCCCTGAGGGGTCCAGGCCCTCGCCCAGCTGACAGGCACCCACCTGCCCTCACGTGTGCCTGTCACGACTCCCTCCTGCCTCTGGGAACCTTCCCCTGAACATGCCCCGGGTGTCAGGGATGTCAGGACTGCAGCAGGCAGAGTGGGCTCTGAGGCCCCGGGGCAGAGGGTATAGATATAGAGGCAGCCCCCCCAGGGCAGAGGGTGGAAAGGGAGCCCCCCACCCTGGGGCAGAGGGTGGAGAGGGAGCCCGCCCCCAGGGCGGAGGGTGGAGAGGGAGCCGCCTGGGGCGGAGGGTGGAACTCAGCACCCACCTGGCGGTGCTGCTGGAGGCAGCAGAGGATGGACTCCAGCACGAGGCACTTCTCTGAGACGGACATGGTCCTGATCTTGCTGACCACGGCCTTTTCCCAGGGCGGGCTGCGGTGCAGGGGCTTCTCCACCACCACCCTGCCTGAGTGGTCTGCAGAGCACAGAGACACAGAGAGGCAGAGATGCGGGGACACCGAGGAGCCCAGGCCTCAGGGCTCCTGCTCTGTCTGGATCCCGCAGTCACCGCAGCCCAACGGCCTGGTGCACAAGGCACCCACGGGACAGATGCGGGAACACAGCCAAGAGGCTCTGAAGACCCCCGCGGAGGGCAGACGCCTCCCCTCCCCCGGGGCTGACTCCACCTGGAGGCGGGGGAAGAGCCAGGGCCCAGTCCAGGAGAGGGGCCCACGGCGCACCCCCCGACAGGGGAGGTGGGGGTGACGAGTGCCAACCACGCGGGGCTGAAACCTAACTTGGACCCTGACCCTGCTCTTGCGCCCGCCCAAGGAAAGGGCAGCCCGTCCTGATAGCTGCATCTCCAAACTACAATAGTAAACATACAGAGGAAACTGAGGGATTGGGGTCTCTGAATCCTGGGATGGAAGAAGGCTTCCTACACACGGCACGAAGGCAGAAACCAGAGGGAGGGGGCTTTCAGAGCCAGCGACATGGACTCGGGCCCCAGGGCAGCATCACAACCCACCAGTAAACCCTGAAAACACACTGGTGACCTCTGTAACCAAGGTTACTCTCCTTACACCTGTCAGTCAGTCGGTAAGGATTTGCACCATTGTTTGGAATACAGACATAGGGGATGGAGCCGGGGCTTCCAGAAGAAAGCCTGCTGGCCAATAAATGAAGCACAAGGCAGCCCCAGCCCCTCACCAGTGATGAAAGGACTGCAGACTGAAACCAGGGAAGAGGGTCTTTCTCGTTATCAAGACAAAGACAACCAGAGTGTGGAGAGAGACGCCACCGTCCTGCTGCCGGGGTGGGGGAGGCGGCAATTTGTCCTCTTTGAAAGGTGATCTAGCAACTCTTCTCAAGTGCAAATAAAAACCATGTTCAGACCTCTCAGAGACAAGAGTCCTTTCTCATGAACAGAAGGCTTAGCGATAGCGGTGAGGACTGGTTTCCAGATGGCCCACACTTTCACAGATAATCAATACTTCTTCCATCAGAAAAAACCAGAAGGCTGCGAAGCCGGTGTTCATGGGGAATGAAACAGGTCGGGTGCCCGGGTCAGGTGGTCATGCACAGCGTGGGCCCCGCGGTGCCCGCATCCCCTGCCTTCTGCAGGCCCCCATCTTCCCCAGCCTGCTCTGAGAAGCCCCCAGCTGCTGCCCACAGCCGGGGCCCATCTCAGTGAGTGTGCCTGTCGTCGGGGGGTGGTGTATTGCTGGCTCTGACCAGCACTGGGAAGCTGCCCACCGCCCGCCCATCAGCTCACTCGCTGACTCGCTCACTGAATGCTTGCTGAGGATCTGTGCCCACCAGGCACCGGAACCCTAAACTAACACAAAACCACTGTGTTCATTTGGTTCTCAGGCCAGCACTGCGTCCCTAGACCCTGATGGGCGACAGCGAGGGGTGACTCCACCCTGTGCCTCCCTCGAAGGTGCGAGACCCCAGGACCCCAGGAAGGGCAGCACAGAGCCCGGGCAGCCTCGGGGGACGGGGAGAGCAAGGTGCTGGGTGAGGCTCCGCGGGCCGGCTCTGGCCCCTGGTAGACTGCCGAAGCCCTTCCAGAAGTTTCTGTCTGCTGCTCACCCACACAGTGTCAGGAGGGAACCCCAGAGGGGAGGGTGTGTGTGGGGCTGACACTTGGCCATGGTCACAGGAACCAAGGCCCGGAGGGACAGCTCAGCAGGCCTCCCGAGGTCCCGCTCAGCCCTGCTCACCTATGTCCAGCTCTTGCGCCTCAGGCGAGAGGCGGTTGGACCGCCAGGAGGGGCGGTGGAAGCTATCGCTGGGTGCGGCTACCATGGCGCGCGGTGCTCCGGGAGGATGGGTCCTGGGAGGGTAGAGGGCAGCCTCTCTCACACCTGCAGGAGCAGGGCCCAGCGCAGCCAGCCCCTCCTCTGTCAGCTACTCCAGCCCAGGCCAGGCCCCCCACGCCCCGTCAGCAGCTCCGAGGCCTCCACAGGACCTGGGGAAGAGGAGGGGCTGGTTCCTAACTTGGGCCAACATTTGAGGTTCCCCCCGACACTACCAGTTCTCCAGGGCCCCTGGGCCCCAGCCTACCACAGGCTCCCCACCCCAGAGGCTCTGTGATTCAAGTGCAGAGTCCACATGGCAGGGACCACCTGCCCACCATCCTTACATGCACAGCACAGGTGTGGCCCCCAGAGGGGCAGCCAGGCTTGCGGGGCCGTGAGGACAGGCCACAGGAGCTCAGCGGGACTCTCCTGGGGTCCACTGTGCCCAGCCTAGCCACCGCCAGACCGTGACCCCCTTCTCTGGGCCTAGGTGGGCAGGCCACACGCTCTGGGAGGCAGTGCCAACCCGGGGCACCTGGGGACTCCATCCCTGCCTGTACTTCCAGCGGTGTCCAGCGTGCAAGGCAGCGGGAGCCTGTAGGCACTGGGACAGCAGAATCTGCGTTTCTGACGAGCCTCCGTCTCTAACCACAGGCTGCCACCTTGGCTTGTGGCCTCCTGGAGGCCCCGCCAGGCCCCCACTGACCTGGACCCACAGTGGCTACAGAGTGGGCAGGCGATCCTCCTTGGATGGTGCAGCCCCTCTCTGGGAGGCAGGGCCTCTGTGGCCAGCATCCCGCCGGGGCTCCCGCTCCCTTCGCCTCCAGCCTCATTCCTAAGTACTCCCCGAAACTGTCCCTGGCTCATCTGTCCCCAGGCACTCAGCCCTCATGCACGCCCTGACCCCTCCACTATTCATGGCCTGACCTCCAGCTCTGGCCCCCTGGCCCCTCTCCCGTCACGGCATCTCCCCAGCCTCCCACCAGCTCGGTCCCTGCAGCAGGGGCGAGTGTGGGAGAGGCTCAGTGTTTTCCCAGTCCACGACCCAACCCCCTCCCTGGTCACAAAGGCGGGGGCTGCAGCCAGACTCCCAGCAGAACGCTTGGAGTCCAGTCCCCGACCCCTCACCCAGCCCCCGGAATGGGCGCGGGCCATCCCAATTCTCAGGGCCTGCAGTTTGCCGCACCCAGCCTGTGGCTCAGGACCTCCTCCTGCCAGCCTCAAGGTCTCCTCCACCTCCCACCTCTCCCTGCTCCAGCCCACCCTCTATCCCAGCCCCCCGCCCCGAACCTCACCTGAGCAGCCCTTCCAGTCCAGACCTTCCTGGCCCCATCCCCTCACGGGTCACTGCCCTGAGCCCCCCACTGGCCGGGCCCTGTCCCCCCTCCCCTGCACCCCAGCTGTCCCCCTCAGGGCCACCTCCCGGTGGTCCAGCAGTCAGTGCTCTCCTGCGGCCCTTAGTGGTCCCCCGCAGCCCCCTCCCCTGCAGAAGCGCTTGCTGCACAAAGACCCTCCTGACCAGCACAGCGGCTACTGGCTTTGGCTGGGTTGAGGGGGCTGTTGCTCTGTTTAGAGGAGACAGTTTTCTCCAGGTGGTTGAACCCCTCATCTGCAAGCTGGTCCCCCAAACCACTCTCACGGAGGATGGAAAGGCCATTGTGGTCCCTTCCATACCTGGGGCCGTCCTGGGACCAGGCTGTTGGAAGCGACAGTGGGAGAGAGTCTGGAGGCCTCCTGGGGAGGAAAAACCAGATCAAAGTCAGCAAATGGCACAGGGCACCCACGGAGGTAAAGCTAGAGGGCCCAGGGTAACTGGCCCCAGAAAGGACAATTTGGCCAAAGGCAGGATCACCCGCCTCTTGCCGCCTGGTCCACTGCGGGCCCCCAGTGCCCTCCCCCAGAGGGCCGCAAAGGCCTTCCCTTCAGTTCCTGGCCCCAGCACTGCACTGCCACCCACCTTGGCACAAGGGCACTGCTGCCTGGGGCGCTCTGCCCCCTGCCCTGTGTTCCCCACCCCCCTCCCATCTCCGAGCCTGGGCCTCCCTTTCTCCCCCATTAGGATCTGCCTTCCAGCTGCCTCCCTGAAGCTTTAGGTTCCTAGAAGGGAAGAGCCTCCCCAGACACGCAGGGTCAGGTACAGGGAGGGCTCCACCCTGGGCTCAGACATGAGCTGCTGGCAGCCAATGGAATCGCCTCCAGAAGCTGATAGTCACAGGCAGAGATCACCCAAAACGTTGCTGACAGCCCCCAAGAGGGGAGTCTCTGCTAAGACCCCCAGGAGCACACAGAGGACCCCATTGCTGGAGTTTAGTCAATGGAACGAATGAGAAATGCACAGCAAATTCTCTGCCCAGGGAATCTTCTCCCAGTTAGAATAGCCACACATGTTCAAAAACGCAGGAAGGGCGGGCAGTGATCAAAAATCATCTTTCTGAAGACGATTTAATGACGCGGGAAACCGCTCAGGGTCCCACACACAATGAAAGAGCCATATGATTCTAATTTAAAATTAACCATTACCTCTGGGTGCTGGGGTTTGGGTGTTTTTCCTGTACTCTTTTCAAATTCTGACTTGTCTGCAATGAGAATGATTACCCTTATTAAAAAAAAAAAGAGTGCTTATTTAAAACCAAAGGTGACATGAGGTTTAAGAATAAAGGAAAAAGACAAGTCAGTGGACACTACCACCAGAGGAGGGAGTTGGCACGAGGGCTCTGGCCAGCTCTGTGGGTCCAGAGGCTTGACCTCTCAGAGCACCCTGAGAATATGACGGAGGACTCAGGCCTCAGGCCTCGATGGGGGCTGGCTGGGAAGGGGCTAGTGTGGGCGGAGAGGTTGGAGGGGACAGGACACCAACCGTTCTGGCTGGGGACAAACTCGCTGCCCACCCTGTGGATGTCTGAGGGACAGAGACAGTGCCCACGGTCACTCAGGACCCCGCAGGGCAGCCTGGGTCCACGTGGTCTGGACCTCTGCCTGCTGGTGGCTGGCAGAGGGGTGAGGAGCGTGTCCTCTAAGGGCTTGAGGACTTTATGAATTCACAGGGTGGGGGCAGAGCCCGGACACATGACTACAGGACCCAGCGGCCCCGGGCAGGAGCAGTGCGCACAGGGCTTCCAGGTTATCCAGAGGTCTGGAGAGCCCACCAAGGACAGCCAACGTGGGGTCACTGCTGGCATCGCCCCTGCTGGCAGGCGGGCGTCATTCTCTGAGCAAAAGAGCCCAAAGGACAGCAGGCGGTGGGGGACCCGGCAATGCTGGGAACCCCAAAGGGGACGGGTAGGGCTGGCGTGGGGGTGGGTACCTCCTGAGAGAGCCCACTGTGAGTCCAGTCCTGTCCCAGGGCCCCCAAAGCCACGGCTCCTTCTTTCCCAACAGCCACCCCACCTAAGAATTCCGTCCTCCAACAGCTGTCAGTGGCAGTTAGGGGGCTTCCACGGCCCTGAGTCTGCTTCTCTGGGGGCCAGGAGGACCTGGTCCAGACGTGGAGAAGTCCTAGAGACGGTGGCGGCCCCGACAGGCCCTGCCACCCCCGGGTTCCTCTTCCTGGAGCCCTGCGCCCTCTCCCACTGGCCGCAGACAGGACTGGGCGCCCGTCCCCATTGCCGGCACTGCCCAACTCCATTCATTCCATGGGTTTGGGCTCTCTGGGTCCTTCCAGAACGTGCGGTCGCTCCCTCGCCTCCCCAACCCTCTGCCTTGGCTCTCAGCCCCCAAGAGAGCAGGAACCCGTCCAGGCCTGGCTCGGGCCCCCGCGCAAGACTAGTGGCGTCTCCACCAGTCACACCAGGAGGGCAGCTGAGGGTGTGGCCACACCAACTGCCGCCTTCGGGGCATGGCTGGGGCCTCTGGGAGCAGCCTGTTCCCCCTGCCTGTGTCCCCAGCCCCTTCAGAGGTCCGAAGACTGGAGGAAGCCCCGTCCCCGCCCCGCACCCCAGGACAGGGCAGCTCTGCAACAGGACCTGCTTCGACAGCCTGAGGGGCTCGCTCCCCCGGGGGCCCTCTGCCCGCTCAGAGAAGGCGTCGCAGGCTTCCAGGGGGCATCGGGGAGGCTTTGGAGGGAGTAGCTGCCCAGCAGGGTGGCTCCAATTCTTGGGGATGAGGGAAGCTCAGAGCCGCATGCCCCGCCCACCCATGGGCAGAACGCTGGGCTGGGCGGGCCTGCAGGTGGCTCGAGGCTGGGGGCATGAATAAGAGCAGTGGGAAGAGTGAGCCGGGCCCTTGGAGGCCTGCAGGCGCCTGCAAGGGCCCTGAGGAACTCGGGGGTAACCCCACAGGGCAGTCACTTGGGGGTTTCTACCATGTGTCCCCCAGCCAACAGCACCCTGGAGAGGTGGGCCCCGGGGCTTGCGGGGAGAGGAGGGAGATGTGTGCAGCTGGCCCCAGACCTCAATCTGTGGGCCAGTCTCCCGACTCAGAGAGCTGGGCTGTAGGAGCAGCCCCCAGTACGCAGCTCCCCGAGAGCGAGAGGCCACAGGCGTGGGGTGGGCCATGTCCTCTGCCCACTCTCTCCACTCGTGCCCACTGCTCCCAACCAGGGCCTGCGGGGCCTCTGACCTCTGTGCTTATTTGGGGAGACAGATGACCCTGACGGAGCCCAGCCCAGGCTCTGGGGCTGGAGGGACACACAGGGGTCTCGCTGTCCCTGCGAACACTTCAGACTTTCATCAGAACCATTTGCTACTGGACGAAGTACCAGAACGGGCCCTGGGGAATGTGTCACGGGGGGCTTGTAAGGACCCTGATAGCCCTCAGGCCCCATGGGGTAGTGCTGGGCCCCTGGCCGCACTGGGGGGACTGACCCTGGAGGACGCATGGTCCTCAGAGACCCCAGATCTGAATCAGCGCCTCCATCCTGGGGGCTCCTGGAGGCTGGTGCCATTTCCATGGTGACAAGGCCGCTAGGGGAGGGGCTGAGCTCAGGGCCCGGACGATACGTGGGCACCGAAGCCTCTGCTTCAAAGCTCTGGGCGCGATGGCAGGTCGGGGTGGGGACAGCCCCTTCTAGGACAAAGCAAGGTCCCCAGGGGCTGGATCAGAGCTGGGGTTCCCCATCAAGCGGGGGCAGCCTTAATGCTGAGCACAGGGGTCACTGGGACAGAAGCAGCACAGCCCTTCCCGGAGGAGAGTTAGGAAGTGGCCCCTGCCCAGCCATCCCTTCGGAAGGGCCCCCTCCTGCTCCAGGCCGGGGAGAAGGCCACACCTGCCCTCCCCCAGGCAGCTCTGCCCCATGCCCCCGACCAGCCTGTAGAGAGGGGTCCCAGGGGGAGGAGGAGTGCTGGGAGGCAGAGGCTTGAGGGGTGGGAAATGGAGGCTCAGGGACCTTGGGGTGGAAGGGGCCGAATCCATCACCATTAGGGTTAGACATTACAGGATGACAAGGGCTTATTTGCCAGTGTGCTCTGGTGTGGGGACCAGGGATGAAGGATCCAGAGGTATGAGCAAGCCACAGGGCTGGCGCAGCCTGGGAGGGCTTCCCGGGGCAGGCAGCAGAGGGACGGAGGACCCCGGGTGCTCTTGGGGAAATGGTGTGAAAGCGGCTATGGGAGTGGCCAGAGGGCGGAGGCAGAGGGTGGGGCCAGATGGGGGGCAGTGAAAGCTGCTGGGCGGCGGGGCTCGGGGCAGAGGGGGTAGGTAGCACGCAGGCTGCACTGGCAGACCGAGGGATGGACACGGCGGCGGTGGGACAAGTAGGCTGAGCAGGGGACAGGCCCCCCGTGACTGCCCGAGTTCAAGCACTTGTGAGTGACCCAGGCGGGAGGCATTGGCACCCCTGGGAGAGTGAAGCTGGGGTGGCCCGACTGTCCCTGGGAAAGCAGCCCCCCCTGGGCCACCCCTCCCTGTGTGGCGGCAGGCCAGAGGAGGGGCAAGGGCAGACTGAAGGGTGCGGGGGCAGAAGGGGCTTCCACTTGCCCTGTGCGGCGCTCCCTGGACCCGGCTCCGACCCCTGGGTGTGCACCTGTCGGCCCCAGAGCCAGAAAACCTGGAGTCAGGCAGGTAGACCTCGAGACGACTGCTGTGGAGCACAGGGGCCGGGCGCCTGCGGGTCCACGGGGCACCCCTCTCCAGGGGCCAGCTCTGCCTGAGGCTCACGCTGCCCGACGTGATTCCTTGGCTCCCTGCTGCCCATGGTCACATGGGGAAGGGCCTGGGGCCAGGCAGGATGGTGGAGGCTGCACAGAACTCGAGTTTCAGCTGGAGCCTGTCTTGGTGGGAAGACAGGATGGAACGGCACGGACTCTTCTGAATCCTGTGCAGCCCACGCCCCCCTCCCCATGACAGGCTGTCTCCATCTGACTCATTCATTTATTCAGCATATGATAACCAAGCACCCGGAATGTACTGTCCCCCATTGGCTTGAGAAGGGACGAGAAAGATGTGACCAAGATAGGTGGATGGCATCGCAGACTCAGTGGACATGAGCAGACTCCAGGAGATGGTGAAGGACAGGGGAGCCTGGCGTGCTGCAGTCCATGGGGTCGCAGTTGGGCATGACTGAGTGACTGAACAACAACAAGGCAGCCTGTGCCCCTAGGGGCTCATAGCCTGGTAGAGAGACAGACTCATAAACGGACAGCCATTCAAAAAGACAGGTGCCCAGTGGCAACAGTCCATTTCTGCCTGGGGTATTCAGGTCAGGCCTTGCAGAGGAAGGGGCATAGGAGCTGGGGCTTGATGCATAGATAGGAGTTTGCCAGACATGGAGCAAAGAAGAGGTGTCCCAGCGGAGGACTGGCACACAGAGTGTGGAGCTAGGAACCCGTAAGTCTCAGGGCAAGTGAGAGAGGGCCAAAGCCCAGTCCAGAGGTGGGAGGAGGTGTCTGCAAGGAAGTGCTTTGGGGCCACGTGGCCCAAGTGGCAGCAGGAGGGGGCTTGGGTTTGAGGAAGGTCACATGGGCCAGCCGGATGGGGGAGGCCAGCCAGCAGGAGGCGAGGCCAAGGTCAGACCAGACAGGAGCTTCCAGGCCCCCTTGCTTCTGCTCCGAGGTCCCTCTGGGCATCCATGCGGCCGAGGCCAGCAGAGAACACAAAGTGTCCAGGGGCCCCGCCAGGCTCCCGGACCTTGTCACCTCTCAGGCTGCGCCCCTAGCAGGCTCCCTCCCACTTGGCTCCTGCCGGCACCAGCCCCAGCTGCTCCTGCGTCTGTCTCCTCAGAGCCCCCCAAGCAGAAACACCTCCCCACCCCACGCACCTCCCGCTGTCTCCCTCCTTCCCACTGCTTTCTTCCTGACTCTCCTCCAGACTCCCAAGGGCAGCAGTGGGGCTGGGAGGAGAGGCTGGGCTGGCAGGGACACTCCGGTGGGTGCCGGGAAGGGGCATGGGACGGGGGAGCGGGGACAGCAAGGCGCTCACGGCTGGTGGCCCCAGGCCCAGGCTGCTCCTCCTGTGGCCAGCCTGACGGGGGCCGGTGCCACAGGCCCCCCTGGTCTGAGCCCCGCGGTGCTCTGTGTTGCCTTGGGCAGATCACTGAGCCAGCCTGGGCCTCTGTTTCCCCACCTGTAACATAGCACCTGCCACATACGAGCGTGATGAAGATTAACTGAGTCCTGGGACAGCCGGGGCCCCGAAATGCCAGAGATAGAAATAAAAAAGAAGCCTGAAGAGGAGCACAGCCCCGAGCCATGCCAGGTTTTGCAGCGGAGAGAGAGGGAGGGAGGAGCTGGCCAAGACGCAGCCCCTGTCCTTGGGTTGTATAAATGGGGAACAGGTCCCAGAGGACGGCGTTTGGGACGAGGAAGAAGCAGGTCGAGCCCAGGTTGCAGGGCTCGGAGCAGAGCCCTGGGCAGAGCCCTGGGGCATGGGTGCCTGGGGCCTCACAGGAACTGTGCCAAGCCCCAGCGCTGGGCCGGGAGGATGAGGCAAGGTCTGTGCAGGGGAGCCACCTGGCCAGAATGAGGTTGGTTCTGGAGAAGGCTTTCCCCTCATCCGCTGCTGTCTTCCTCCCTCCCTTCGCAGAGGAGAAGCTCTGGGTCTAGCTGTCAAACAGCCTAGGACAGCCCGTCCCCCGGCCCCACCACCGCCTGCCGGTACAACCAGCCTTCCAGTCCTGGGACAGGCCGAATCGGCTACGGCCCACAGAGCCCGCTTACCTGCGGTCGTGCTGCTGGCTGAGGGCGCCCACCCTGAGGACTGACCAGAGGGCCACCCTGTTCTTGCCTCCCCATTTCCACCTGTAGGTCCCAGTGGGTCCCCACACAGGCCAGCCGACAGAAGCCTCATAGGAAAAGGCAGCATTCAGGCCAAGCTGGGGAGAGGAAAAGCAAGGCGTAAGCAGGCGTCAGATGGAGAAGGGGGGCGTCCACCTGGACCCAAGCCCACTGGAGAGAGCACCTTCAGGTTTCTGCTCTAAAGCTGGCCGCTGGGGTCGCCGTGGCTGGCCCTGTGGCTCACTGACTGGGTGCCGCTCCCCGGTAAACAGGGTGCCCGGGTGGGGCAGAGGGCGCACGGCCTCGGTTCTCTGCCCAACAGTGAAATGCACATGTCAGCATCATTGTTTCCCTCGCCGAGGAGGGACCCAGGAAAGTGTTTCGACCAGTTCAGAGGTAAATCCAGGGAATGCACAGAAATGGGGGGGGAGGCCATCTGAGATGAACTGACACAGAGACGCAGCAAGAGTCCCGTGCCATCCCAGGACAGGGGCCCTCCGCGTGACGGTAGTCTCCTACAGCCACTGAATCATAAGCAGCTCCAGGTCAAGGGAAGACAGAGCCACCCGGGACAGAGGGCCGCTCTCTCCAGTCCCTGCAGAGGGAGGGCGGGGCAGGGCCCTGGGCACAGGGACACGGTAGCCAAGGCCGGGTTCTCTGAACAGCTGGCATTTTGGAGGCAGACGTCTGGACCAGGAAGTACCCCACAGGACAGCAGGCAGAGCCCCCATAGCAGCCCTGGAGTCCAAGGCCCTGGGCGGAGGAGGCCATGAGCAAGGGTCCCCTGTGTGGGCTGGGCCCAGAGACCCCTGCCAGGACCCAGTCTTCCAGTTGGATCCCTCCTGTTGGACCAAGGGGTCATCATCCATGCCGAAGCTACAGGCTCCCCTCCTGGCCCTCCAGGAGGAGGCCTGGGGCAAGAGGGGCCCCAGGAGAGAGGCCGACCGGGACTGTCCATCAGAGGGCCCAGGCCAGAGGCACGGGGTCGTGGGGTTTCCTCCCTGTGGAGGGTAGGGGCAGCCCACCTCCCAAATGCTGCCCTTCTGCCCAAGCGCGTCCTGTGGGGCCAGCCTCATGAGCCTTGGGACCTGAGTCTTGAACCGAGGCTCTGGGGCTGAAATCTCATGACGAGAGCCCCCGGATGTTTGGGGGCCAGAAACCCCTCCCCGTGTCTGGGAGCCCCCCAGGTGGGGAAACTGACCTCTGGGAGAGCGGAGCCCTGAGTGGGGAGGGGCCACCAGGGAGGCCGGTCAGAATCCAGAGGGCAGGAGGGCACCCACTGGGCACCAGTCTCCCCTCCAGCCCCACACCCCGTCAGGGTCTGGGAGGGATGCCTCTGCTGGGCAGCGTGGAGCTGGCCTCAGGTGCTGGGAGCCAGGAGAGGGCATGGACTGGCTGCAGGCAGGCCCCGGGGTGACCTCAGGTGCTCCGGAAGGGCACCACCACTGAGACTGCTCACAAGGCACCCCCACGGCCCTGAGGCCTCCCCGAGTGGCCTGCCCCTCACCCACCCCCCTCTTTGGAGGGAAGCTCAGCCCCAGTGGTGGCCCTCATCCCGTAGGCTCTGGGCAAGGCGGACAGCACCAAGCAACGGAGACAGAGAGGGCCAAAAATAGGACTGAAAACTTTCTAGTAATCTCACAAACAAAAAATAAAGAGATTGATTCATTTTATATTTATATTTTATTTAACCCAATATATCCAAAATACTTGGTGTGGGGTGTATTCCAGCCTCCAGGCAGGTGCAATTGGGACCGCCCCTTGTCGGTGTGCAGAGCCGTGGGGGAACGTGGCTGAGGGTGGATGGGGAGGCATGGCCCTGCCCTGGGGCCCTGGGATGAGACCCTGGCCACTGCCTGGCTCTGCATCCTCATCCCAACCCCGCCGGCCCCGAGGCCTGCACCCTCGCCCCATCACCTGCCTGCTGGCCCATGGTGCAGGGCCCAGGGAGGCAGGCCGCCCCCCACCGCCGGCTTCCCTCTCCCACCCACACAGCATCGGGACTCCAGGCACAGAGCTCCCAGGTGGGCGGGAGGCTGCCTGACGGGTGGGGGCTGCTGTCAGTGCTGCAGGGTGCCCCCCCAGCAGGTGCCTCCCGCCTCCCCATCCTGGCTGGGAGCCCCTCCCCCTCACTTCCCCTGCATCCAGTGGCCTGTGTCCCAAGTCAGCCTGGAGGCCTCTGGCAATTTGACAAAGTTCCCCGCCTCACCCAGGCCCCCGCCCCCAGGGCTGCCGTGGGACGCCAGGAGGGAGGAGGGGAGCCAAGGGGCCCCCGAGGACAGGTTCTGAGTGAGTCCATGAGCATCTCAGCACTGGGCACTGAACTTGACCGTGACCGTGGCCTGCAGCTGCAGTCACCTCGTGTACTGCAGGGAACACAGGGCCAGCACCATCGAAAAGACAAGAAAGGGAAAGGGCTGAATCAGCCAGCGCCACCCACCCCAAGGCCCAAGGTGAGGTGAGCAGGGAGGGACCTCTGCAAGGGCGTGGGCACAGAGTGAGGGCTGCCGTGGCCTTCCCAGACAGTGAGGGCCAGGCTGACGTCAGCCAGGACCAGGACGGTGACATCCAGAAGGGGATCGGGGGGAAAGGGAGAATGGCAGCAACAGGGGGGTGCCCTTGGTGGGGAGACTGGAAGAAGAAGAAGATCAGAGACTGGAAGAAGATCAGAAGGTGGTTTCTGATAACCCCTCTCCCTCCCTGGACCTCCCATCCTGATCTTGAAACCCCAGGGGCCTCTCTCAAGCATCACCCACCATATCACACACACACACACACACACACATACACGCACACAGAGGTGCCCCTGAAACCCATCCATCAAGGATGCTGTGGGTACCACAGCCTGGTTCCCATAGCAACACATAGATGGTGAGGGAGGGGAGAGAGTGGCAATGCAGAGAAACACTCGATCAAGAACAACAACTTAAAAAATGAGCATTCAGGGAGAAGTAACCTTGAGGGGCAGCCCAGCCCTGGGCTGAAGGCACCGCTGCCCATCCCTCACACAAACGCACTGGCCAGTGCTGGCCGCAGAACGGCTCTGCCAGCAGAGGACAGGCCCACGCAGCGTCCCTGAGTCTGTCATGGGGGTGGCCAGGCCCGGTGTGTGGGAGGAGCGTCCTGGGGAAGTGGGATTCTGCTGTCCAGCAGAGGGCCAGGACTGGAGCAGGGCTGAGGTGTGGGTGGCTCCTCGGGGGTGACTTAAGCTCGGGCACCCCTGGATGGGGGTGAGCATCGGGAGGCGGCCGCCCAGGAGGCAGCCTGCAGAGGAGGGGAGGATTGGGTCTGCAGGGAGCAGCTGCGAGAGGGCAAGGCAGAGGGCAAGGTAACGCATTAGCCTCTGGTGTGGGCTGCACGGGTGGGGGGTGTGGAGGGGCACCGGAAGGGCCTTGAAGACCAGCCAAGGGAGACAAGGAGGGTGCCAGGGGCGCCAGACAACCTCAGGAGTCAGATCTGGGGGTCATGAACTGGAGTCCCAGGTGCATCTGGGCCCCAGATCCCCGGAGGCGTGTCCCCGGCCTCCCCCACCCCACCCCATCTGAGAAGCCTCCTTCTGAGACGTCTACCTCAAGCCTGAGGAAGGACGTGGACTCCTGGTCCAGCCTGCAGCGCAGGCGCCCACGGCCCATCTGTTCTTGGTGGGGAAGCCCACACGGCAAGGGGTTTTCCTGGACGAGCTGAAAGGAGCAAACCCAGGGCAGAGTCCCGGCAGGAACACGGGTTTCCTTCTCACCAGGGACAGGCCTCCAGGAGGCGTAGCTTGCTTCACCAGGGGTCAGAGGAGAGCGGTGTTCATGCCCCCAGAGGGCAGGCGGGGATCCTCGCTGGGTCCAGTGCCCCTCCCTCCCCAGGCTGTTTCTGAGACTGAGGATGGACTGGGGGCTCATAGTCTGGGATGCCCGGTCTCCTTTACCAGCAGGCATTAAAACTTCCGACTAGGCCTCCCTAGCCAACACCTCCCACAGTGGACAGAACAATGTGGCAGAGGGTCTCTGACCACCCGGCCAACGCCCTCCCTGAGGGCAGGCGCCCTCGACCCTGTTTCTCCTGAGTGCAGAGACACAGACCAACATTTCCCAGCAGAAATGTACTGAGCACCAGGGCGAAACAGAGACAAGATAATTACGGGGATAACAGAGACTAAAAATAGCCTCCTTCGCAGCCCAGACTCCTGGCACAGGAAAAGCCAGATGAGCCGGCACAGGAGCCAGACCAGGGCTGCCAAGGCGGTGGACCCTTGGCATGCCCACGAGCGAGGAGCGGGTGCAGGGCGGTATGGGGACCTCCGTGCTCAGGCAACGACTGCCTGCCGGGGCCAGGAGGGATGGGGAGGAGCCAAGCTGATATCAAGGTGTGGGGGAGGAGGGTCTCTGCAAGAGGACGACAAGAGCAGGGCTTTAGAGGGTGCATAAGGGTTTGGCAGAAAGTGACAGTTTCCTGCAGAAGGGATGGAGATGGGGGCACTGTGGGCTGCTTCACAGCTCCCAGTGGGACACTCGGAAAGGCGGGCAAGGGTGGTGTCAGAGGGGCCTCCAAGGCCACAGGTCAGAGCTGTTTGGTGACCCTCGGGTGGGGGCTCACTTCCTCCTCAGGAAGCCTCTGCATTTGGGGAACAGCCTCTAAGCCAGACTCCAGCCCCACGGGCACTCAGAGCCTGGGTCTGGCGTGCTCCGTGCGGGGTTCCTGTGGGCGCCCCGAGCTGGGCCTGGCATGCTCCTTGCAGACTTCCCGTGGGCACCCCGAACCTGAGCCAGCGTGCTCCACGTGCACCCTTTCCGGCTGAGCCCCAGCTGCCCCCGTGCTCCTTCCTCGGGTCAAAGCCAAGCCTGGGGCTCAGCCAGGACATGGGGAGGGCCTCAGTGAAGGGCACCACGCAGCCCTGACCCTCTCTGGGGTTGAGCTGAGGAGGCTGTGCTTGGAGGTGCCTGAGGCGCTGCCGAGCCCAAGGTCCCAGGCTCCTTCAAGGAGAGGTCAGTGGGAGAATGCACCCTGCCGCAGAGCCAGGTGGGAGGAAACAGCTAATGAGAGCCCAGCAGGCGGGGGCCTCAGCGAGGGAAGGTGGAGGAGGTCTGCTTCTCAGGGATTCTGGAAGGACAGAGCCCAGCAGGGTGGGGAGGGGCCAGAGGGCTGGAGGGAGCGCGGCAGAGAGGAGAGGGCGTGGAGGTTGGGAGCAGCTGCGAAAATGGGGCTGGGGAGTGGGCATCACCTTCCACCGCGGGGCCCTGGAGGCTGGCCTGGAATCGGGGCTTCACCCAGAAGCTGCGGAGACGCTTAAAGACTGGGGCTCAGGGCCTTCCCGGTAGTGATTTTATTCTTTCCAGACCATTTTACTCAGGGAGGGGTTCTAGAACAACGCAAACCAAATGCAAACGCAGGCCCCAGTGTCTCATGCAGTGGCACCTCTGGGGGAATGCGTGTATGTGGTGATGGTAAACGGAATGAGAGAAGCTATTTGAAATTCCAGGAAGAAGCAAAACAAGTAGAAGGAAAATTAGCCTTCTAGCCTGGAGGATGCCAGGTCGGGCTAACTGAGCATGCAACAAAGTTAGCAGGGGAGGCACTCTGGCCTCCCGGGGAGGGGCGCAGGTTGCCGCTCAGGGACAGGTCATCCAGGATGCCAGAAGGTGGCAGGATGACTCGTTCTCTGCAAAGGAGACACAGAGCCCCAGCCAGCTTGCCCGGGAGAGCTGCCGTGGGTGGGTAGGGCCCGGTGTGGTCCAGGCCTTTCCTGGGGTCCCCGCGGAGACAGGATTGTCGTGAGGCTGCAAGGCCCGGGCTGGGTACAGAGATGCAACTCCAGATGGACACATGGGTGCAGAGAGAAGAGCAAGATTGGCCAGCCAGTGTGGGGGGCTGGGAGAGGGCACCCCTGCCCTGCCCACAGCTTCCCACTTTCAGAAAGGCCGCCCCGCCGGCTACTCCACAGCCCTGGGGTCTGGCTCCATCTCCCGCCACAGCCCACATTGCTCTCCTGGGGCCCCTGAGGTGGCCTGGGGGCAGCCCTGGGGCTCTGGGATCCTCTGCAGGGGTCCGGAGTGGTGAAGACAGGACGGCTAGTGGACGGACAGCGTGATGCTGGTTCAGGGTGACAGAGGGCAGGGGAACCCAGCGGAGGGGCCCAGAGCAGGGGCCCTGGCTGCCTGATCTGGGCTGGCAGAGCTGCGGAGGAGGCCGTCGGGAGAAACTGCGGACCCTGGCTTCTGCTGAGCCTCAGTTTCCCCACCTGTGGAGAGGCCATCCCAGAGAGGAGTGTGGGTGGAGAGCCAGAGGAGCCCCCGCAGCTGCTGCCCCCTGGCGCAGAGGGCTGGGTGCTAGGCTGCCCAGCCTCCTTCCTGGAGGAAACAGGCGGATGTATTCCTCCCGTCCCAGCTGCTGCAGAAGGGGGCACCGGCTGGGCGCTCGGCAGGCAGCGTGGGAGAGCCCCTAGGCCGTCTGACAGGTCTGCTGGTGGGAAACCAGAAAAGGGGAAGAGGCATGAGAGGAGTCTCATAATTTGGGCCAGTGGGCAGCTAGGGCCGGGGGGCAGTGACTGGTCAGAAGCAGGAGTCATGAGTGGCCAAGGGGAGGGGACAGGAGGGCCAGAAAGCACACTGTCCTCCGTGGACAGTCCTCTGACCCTCAGCAGGAAGAGGAGCAGGCTTTATAGCAGCAGCCCTAGTGGCCAAACCAGCTTAGATCTCGAGGTCAGGAGCATCCCTTCAAGAAAGTCATTACTCTGAGCATCTTCCAGGAGGTAGGCCTGGAAGACAGGGAGTCCAGGGTGGGTCCCTGCACCCCCGAGCCTCGGATCAGGGGAAGCCTGGAGCATACTTCACACCTTGGACCCAGAGTCACTGTCCGCCCCCCCAGCCCCCTGCAGTGAGGTGGCCCTCTGGAATTCTCAGGTGGATGAGCTATTGGCTGTGCACCCCCCCACCTCAGGGCACGGAGAGTCTGTGACACCCCTGGGCAGCCAGCGAAGTCACAGGCAACAAGACCTATCCTGCTGGCCCATGAAAGCCCAACGGGGGCACAGGCCTGGGGACCCAGCTTGGCTGGGCCTGGGGGCAGCCACACCAAACGTTCTGAGCCTACCCTGGCCGGCACCCTGCCCTCACATCCTCACATCAGCTCTGCAGGTAGATTCGATTTTATAGAAAGAGAGGCCCTGGGACTTGAGCCCCAGCCCACCCGGCTCAGAAGACCCCACCAAGCTGGGCGTGCAGGGTGGGCCCCTGAGGCAGCCCTCCCAACTCCAGCTTCCCTGCCCGGGAGGGAGGAGATGAGACCAGGTGCTGAGGGGTCTGGATGGGTGGGATGGCGGGGGCGGGGGCAGGGAGCACCCTGTCCGGGGGCCTGGGCTGGGGGATTCTCCAGGGCGGCTGGAGGTCTGGCTCCCCTGCCGGCGCCAGCCCACTCCACTCCACCCTCCCGCCTCTTTTCTTGGGACACAAAGACACAGAGCTGCATCTCAGATTACTGCGAGTGTTCGGCTTGCCTGTTCTACAATCATCCAATTACAGACAGGAAATTCATATTAAAAGGAAAAAGCGCCCAGAACACCCAGCTTTTGATGCAAGCAGGAGTAGGTCTCCCGGAGAAATGACTGACTCTCAGGCATCACCATGGTGCCCAGCCCCCTGTTCCTGCCGATTTCCTTCCCCATTCTTGTCAGCGTTTGAAAGGAATAAAGGAGAACAGGGAAGAGGCGGCCTTCACCGAGGGCGTCACACCGGGCGCCCGCTTGGTTCTGCGTGCATGGTGATGGCGTTCCTGGCAGCGGGTGGTTCTCGCTGCTCCTGTGTGCTTCCGGCCTTCCTGGGCGCCCCCTGCATCCCCGTGGGCCCCGTCCTCTCAGCAGGGGCAGCAGCGCCCAGCCCCTGACCCCACCCAGCAGAGCAGCCCCTTCTGAGGGCAGGGCCGGCCCCGGCAGGCCACAAGGGCCTGCTGATGACCACGGCAGCTGGGAGGCTGGGAGGGGGCTTTTACCACCAGCCTGGCCGGGGCGTACCTGTACGCCTGTGCCTGAACGCCTGTACCAGGCGTTCCGTCAGACCCTCACCCACGAGAGGTCCTGAGGGTCTGAGTGTGACAGACATTCTCTATCGGACTACTGGAAGTAAAGATCAAGGGAGTTAATCTGGGTGGGCCGGGGTCCATCAGTTGAAAGACCTGAAGAGCAGAGCTGAGCCTTCACCAAAGGAGACGTCCCACGCCCAAGGAGCCCCCTGCCCTGCAGACTCGGGGCTGGCCCTGCCGTCCCACCAGCTGGTGAGCTGATTCCTCGATACAAATCCCTCCGTGTCCACCTCCCCAGGCCTGCTTCTCACTCCACACTGCCTGGTGGAAGGGTCCGATCGCCCCCACCCACAGGCCACCTGCCCGTCTCTTGTAAGGACCTGGCGTCCTCCAGGAAGGCAGATGTGTTACGGCTTACGTGCACAGTGTGGACCATCTCCTGTCTAAGGTCTCGAGCCCACAATGGTTTTAGTGATGGCCTCTCTGTCTGCAGACGAGGAATGTGAGGCTCTTCACTTTCCAGTATTTGCTGGAAAGACTGATGCTGAAGCTGAATCTCCAATCCTTTGCCCAGTCCTCAAAGGTCTCCAAACCTTTGATGCGAAGAGTTGACTCACTGGAAAAGACCCTGACACTGGGAAAGATTGAGGGCAGGAGGAGGAGGCGGCAGAGGATGAGATGGCTAGAGCATCACCACCTTGGGAGATAGCGAACGACAGGGGAGCCCAGTGTGCTGCAGTCCATAGGGTCGCAGAGTCGGACACACCTGAGTAACTGAGCAACATGAGGCTCAGGAAGACCAAGCTTAAGACCCTGCAGCCAGGGCTCACCAGGGTCTTCTCGCAGCAGGGACCTTTCCCAACTCTCATGGGTCCAGACCCTGAGAATCCCCTCTGGGCCCACAGGCCTCTGGGCAGGCGTAGTCCTGGCAGCAGACACGTGCCTGGCACCCCCACCAGCCCCCTCCCCCAGCAAGTCCCACACCTTGTCGTCCACTCAGCATGAACGGCAGTGGCTCTGGTGTTCTGAGATGGTCAGCCCTACCCCTGGGTTCCAGGGTCCCACCACCCTGAGCGGCCCCCCTTTGCAGGCCCCCTCCAGCCAGCAGAAAAACAGTAGCACACACATGCCAGTAAGTTTCAATGTTTTATTAACAAAGTCTTAGAAAAAGCGTCTGTCTTCAAGTGAGGTGGCAGGGTGGACATAGCCTGGCCTGACATTTGAGGCTTGATCCACAGTGGGCGGGGACTTGACCACATCCCACTGAGGACCTTGGGGCCTCCCCGTAGCCTGCGCCAGGAGAGCAGGTTATGGCTTATATGCAAAAATAAAATCTGGGGCAGGGGGCGGCGCTGGCATGACGCAGGACGGAGGGGCCGGCAGAGTTTCCTTCGGGAGCTGGTCTCCTGAGTTTGGGAGCCCCCAACCAGGCCTGCTTGGGCTGCAGACACAGGTGGCCGGCCAGCACCAGGGTGTTGGTGGCTGGGGCAGTGGGGGTCAGGGCCAGGCCGCAGCAAGGCCTGGCAGGGAGCCTGAGTGAGCCCCAGGGGCAAAGGCTTCCGGGCCTCCTGGGGCTGGGCCTGGGGCCACCGGGCAGGGGCGGCCGTGGCGGAAGCTCTGGTGGCAGAGGATGGCCGCGCAGCGGGCAGGGGCTCCAGGGTGGGAGCCAGGCCAGGCCCGGGAGGGCGGCGGCCCTGGGGGCGAGCGGGCAGTGGGCAGCCAGCGGGGCGGGCATAGCGGCAGGCCCTGGCCCTCGCGCTGGCCCCTCTTCACCACCAGCTCTCTGCTGGGCCCCCTCCTCTGGTTTCAGGCTTCTCCTCTCGTGCAGGCAGCTTGTAGGGGGAGAGGAGAAGGGACAGTGCCGGGTACAGCAGCAAAGGCTCCACGGGAGCCTGGAGACCTGAAAGGAAGAAAGACACGGGTGGTCAGGGACTCAGGGACCACCAGGGCAGGGCGGGGTGGGGCAGGGCTGCCCTCTCAGAGAGCAAGCCCTTGGGGTCCTGGGGGGCTGTTTCTCAGCTGGCCCAGAGGACTGGGGGCCTGGGGCCAGGAGCTGGGGGGAGCTGGGGGGCCCCTGGTGAGGACAGCCAGGGGCGGGGTCCCCTGTGTACCTGTTGTCACTCTCCTGGCTCCAGAGGCCGGCTGCTGCCTCAGCCGGGCTGGAGGACTCGGGCCCCAGGGGACCTGCCGCCTGCCATGGGTGAGTCATTGCACGGGGCTCTGTCCCTCTCCAGGCTGGCGTGAGTCACTGGTGCTGCGGGGAGAGAACACACAGGGCCCTGTGAGAGCTGGGTCAGCGACCTCCCCCAGCCCTGCCCCCCACTCCAGCCCCCTTCCTGACCCCTGGGGTCTCCCCTCCGCACCTGATTTATGGGGATGCCAGGGGCTCTGAGCCTCCGTGGGCTCGCCTGGGGGGGGGGTGGGCTTCACCCAGGGCCCTCCCAGCCCTATGGTGCCCCCTGGCGGTGGTGCCAAGGGGCAGGGGCTCACCTGAGGGGCCAGGAGGCACCGGGTTGCCAGGTCTGTTGCTGCCACTGCGGCTGCTGCTGCTGCTGTGTCTTGAGCTTGGGCTCTCCTCCAGGGGGAGGGAGCCACACTGCCCGAGGCTGGCCAGCTGCCCCGGGAGGCAGCAGGGGTGCCAGCCGGTCACGGCGACTGCCAGGAGAAGTAGCTTCCCTGAAGCCCAGGCTCCGGGGACACTGGTGGCCCCCGAGCTTCTGCTCTGGGGTGTTCCTTGAGTTGGGTGCACGCCGGCCCGTGCCATCTGGACACTGAGTTTCTGAGTGCCCAGAGGGCCCAGGCATTGAGCAGGATGAGGAAACTGTCATGGCCTGAGAGCATGGAGGGCGGGATTGCTGACTCAGGCCAGTCCACCACTGGGGAAGACAGACGCAGGGAGGGTGAAGGCTGGGTGTGCGAGGAAGGGGGGCCCCTTGGCTGTCCGGGGGACACTGCCCGCATCTGGGTCACGTGTGCCTGTTGGAGTCGGGCTAGGAGGCTGAGGTGAGCGTCCAGCTGCACGAGGAGACCAAGGGCTCCCCGGCAGGGGCGGGCCCACTCTAAAGTCCCGGCGGGCGAGGGCCACGGGCGGGCAGGCGGGGCCTGGCACCCTCTACTCGGGCTGAGTCCGGTCGCTGGCTACGGACTCGTTGGTGAGGGCGGGAGTGAGGGCCTCGGCCTCTTCCTCAGCGGGCGGGTGCGGGCTGGCGGGCTCGGCCGCCCGCTCCAGGCCGTCCTGCACCTCCATGCCCTTCTGGATGAGCTGCTCCAGGGTCTTGGGCAGCGGGGGCCTTAGGAAACGCTTGAGCTTGGGCTGCAGGGTGCCCACCACGTACTGGATGATCTCCTCCTCCTCGGCGTCCACGTACAGCGTCTGGTACAGGTCCCGCTTGCGCCACAGGAACTGGTCGAGCGGCTCGCCCTGCTTCTGCGGCAGGTCCAGCTCCCGCTGGATGGCCTCCCGGGACAGCGTGCCCTCGCTGTACTGCAGAAACTCCTTCTTGAACTCCACCCAGTTCTTCACCGAGCCCTGCTTGAACTCCCACCATTTCTTGGCCGGCCCGTTCATGTGGTTCTGGATCTGAGACAGCCAGTACTCCTCGGAGCCGCCCACCTGGCGCAGGTAGTCCTCCAGGTGGCTGAGGAACTCCCGCGGGTCCTCAAAGACCTGTGTGTCCACGCCGGGGCTCAGCTGCCCGTCCTCCCCCGGCTCCCAGGGCGGGTACTGCTGGGCTTCCACCTCCTCCTGCCCGGGCAGCTGGCCGGCGGCCGGCGGGGAGGTGATGGCGTAGGGGCTGACAGTGTAATCATAGGTGTCCGCCTCCTGGCCGTAGCTCTCGGGACCCCCGACGCCCACGGAGACGGTGTGGCGTGCTGGGTCGCTGCCCACCGGGTACTTGCCGCCCCCGGACTCCAGGCGGTCGGCCCACCGCTCCAGCCGGTAGAAGACCTCCCGCCACACGTGCATCTCCCGCTTGACCCAGCGCTCCAGGTTGGCGATGGTCTCCTGGCAGCGGCTCAGGCAGGCCTTGATGGACTTCTTCCAGCGCTGCGAGTCGCCGGTGGGCACGTACCCGTCCAGGTTGCTCTCCAGCTTGCCCACGGACCGGTGCAGCCCCTTCAGCTCGCGCTCCACCTGCTTGGACACTTCAGCGAGCAGGTGCCGGTGGGTCCTCCGCACGTGCTCCAGCATCTCCGCGCGGCACTTACCGATCTGCAAGATCACGTTGGGCTTGGCGGCCGGCCCGCCGCGGGGCCCGGGGTAGGCGTGGAGGCCGCCGGTCGTCCTGTGGTCCAACTCCATCAGCTCGCAGGTTGCGGCGGGGCTCGCTCGGATAGGCGGGAGAGGGAGGCTGCAAAGTCCTCTTGGGGACGGCGAGGGGCTGCTGGGGGCCGGCTGCGCGGAGCTGCGCGGAGCTGCGAGGCGCGGCGGGCGGGTCCCGCGGAGGAGCGGCCGGTCCCGGTTGGTCGCGGCGGCGGCGGCGGTAGCGGCGACAGAGCGGGAGGACTCAGCGCCCGAGCTCTGCGCTGGGGCTCGGCGGCCGGCTCTTTATGCCGCCAGCGCGGCCCGTGGGCGGCCCCGTCGCCGAGCCTCGGCTCCGATTGGCCCGGGCGCCGGCTCCCCGCCCGCGCCCCCAGCTTGCCGACCCGCCTTCCCGCGCCCACGCGCGCTCCCGGCGGAGGGAGGACCCACCCCCTGCACACTCGGCGGCCCGGGGTGACTAATGCGCTCGCTTGCGCCGCCCCCTCCCCGACCCATTCAGCCCGCGGAGACCCAGGGATGGAGCTGGGCACGGACCGCGACGCCCCCTCAGTCAGCGAGAGGCAAGGAGGCCAGGTGAGTGCCCCCGGGGGCCCCCACCCGGAGGTAAGGAGGAAGCCCCTCTCCCGGGCCCCTCCTGGCTTACTCCTCCTGTGACTGCCACCTCCTTCCTGCGGGGGGCTGGGGGGTGGGGGGTGGGGGGTGGGAGGGAGTGCTGGACCTTGCGCCCCTAGGCCACCGGCGCAGGCCTTGAACTTGCCCAGCCCAGGTCTGCAGAACGTTCAGCCACAGGTGAGACCTGGCCGCCACCGCGGCACTCGGACCCTCTTCCCTTGATCTGAAAACCTTGAGGCATGTTCTTGTGCACACACACACTCCCAGGTGTCAGGTGTGAGTCCCCGAGGTGGCCTGATCCCTCTGTCCCTGCCCGGGGGCCCCTGAATCCAGGCCTGGGACTGGCCCTGCGCCCTGTGTGAGGGACATGCACCCAGGGCTTGGCTCCCCCAGCTCCCCGGCCATGGAGTGGGTGTGTGTGTGCCTGGCTGGCAGTAGCTGGGCATGACTGCCTGTCACCCACTCCCAGGTCTTTGCTGAGGCCAGGACTTCTTCACTTGGTGCCTCCAGGGACACCTGGAGGCTGCTTTCATGGGGCCGGAGGTGAGGGAGACAGAGAGGTCCTGTCTCCCACTGCAGGGTGTGGCCCCTGAACCCCCAGGGCACAACCAGAACTGTTCAGAAGCTCCAAGACTTCTAGGAGGATGGAGGTGGGGGTGGGGGGAGGGTGCTGGCAGCCTGACGCGGTTGGAGGCAGAGAAGCAAAGCACCATATAAGGAACGGGGCTCCGGAAGCTGAGATTCCCTCCGGAGGGAGGTCCCTTCTGCCTCCCTGGCAACAGTGTGGGGAAGGGACGTCTCCCTGGATGCCCGTGACAGATGGCTGTGGTCCCAGGTCCTCTGCAGTTCTGCGGGCACAGGTGGCACACACTGCCCGCAGCCATGCACCACTGCCTGTCCAGACGCCTTCCCTGCGGCCAGCGCCCTCACACACACACTGCACACTCACCCCTCCCCCACATAGACACTCATACCTCCCACCCGCGCACCCTCCCCCCATCCAGTCATCCCTGTCCACACCTACCCCCTCATGCCAGGCCCACCCGCCCCCAGCGTCTTGCTCACATGCGCGAGGGCACACTGGCGCCCACGCTGCAATCCCTCCTCTAGGCCCCCCCGGAGCCCCCTGCTGTCCTGGGAGCACCCCTCAGAGCCGAGCTGCCACCTCCTTTCGCGCTCTAAGCTTTCACCCTTGTCCAGGAGGAATGTCTCCCTGGCAGAAACTCCCCCCGAATCACACTCCTGGCATTTCTAATTAAAGGCAAGTGGGTGAGCAGAGAAGGAGCAGGGTGGGGAGTGGGCCAGCCACTGCCAGAACAGGAATCCCGGGGCGGGAGGCAGTAGGGTGTCTGTGTGTGTGAGCGGGGCTGGTCACCGCCGCCCGAGTGGGGCCACGAGCCTCCGACCACATCTGCGGGCCCTGATCAGGAGAGGCCTGCGGTGAGCCAGCCAGGCAGGGACTGCACGTGTGCACCTGTGTGCTCGCGTGTGCGTGTGTGTGTGCACACCTGTGTGTAGCAGGGATGCCAGAGCCAGCACCTGAGTTACCAGTAGGGGGTGGCTGGTCAGCCCTCAGTCTACAGAGGCCCTGTGGCCCCCGAGCCGTGGGGTGGCTGGGGCGGGAGCCTGGAGGTGGACATCCCCTCTGTGGTAGGAGAGCAGGTCTCAGGGCAGCCTGGCAGGTGGGCTGGCCTCGACCCTGGCCCTCGGTGGCCCCTCTGCCCAGCCTGCTGTGGGCGTGGGGGCTGCTGCACAGAGGCTGAGCTCACAAGGCCGCTGTGACAGGTGACGGGCCGCAGCCGCTGCTCCGGGAACACTTAATCGCTGCCCAATTATCGCCCCAGAAGCCCTCAGCACACCCCCGCACTGCAGCCTCAGGCTCCATTCTCCCACCGCCTCCGGAGAGGAGGCCTGGCCAGCTCCGTGCCTGGGGGGGCTGCCCCCGCCTCCCCCGTCCGCAGAGCTGAAGGCCTCCAGCCCCAGCCCACCCAGAGCAGGCCAGCTCAGGCTGAGGAGGGGCGGGTGCAGTGGGCAGCGGGGATGCACAAGGACAGAGTGGGGCCCAGCCCCCCCCCCCCCGCCCCCAGCTCTCAGAGCCCGGCTGGGCGGCTGCTCTTCAGGCCTGGCAGCTCCTGAGGCCTTGCCTGCTCCGGACGGAGGTGGGTGAGCGGGGGAGGCTGGGTCTGCCCAGCGCAAGGGTCCGGGCAGCCCCCATTCCAGCCCCTGCGGGTTCTAACACTCCCCACCCCCAGGGCTCAGGGCTCCCAGCCCCTAGGGGCTGCTCTCCTGATGCCGAGACGCTTGTTTCAGCCCCGGGTCTCCCCACCCTCTCCAGCCAGCCACTCCCCCTCCCTGCAGCACCTGCCTTTCCAGGGCTGCTCCATGATCAGGTTGACCAGGTTCTGTCCCCAGGGTGCACACCTACCTCTGCAGACCCCTCAGAGCCGGGCCCAGGCCCCACAGGCACGGGGGCACTCCTCGGCGGGGCGGGGTGGGTCAGGCTGTTGGGCCCGAGCCTCCCTCCTTGCCCCTCTTCTGGGATCTGGGGTGCATTCTGGAAGCCAGGCTTGGCCTGCCTCTCCAGCAGGACCCCAGCCGCCACCCTGCAGACTCGCAGCCTCTCATCAGCCCGCAGTGTGGGCACAAGCAGCTGCAGGCAGAGCTCCCGCTGTCATGGACCCCTGGGCCCAGGTCACTGCCTCCTGCAGCGGGGTGGGGGGCTGTGGAAGGAAAGCCGTGGCGTCCTTTGGAGCAGCCGTCAGCCACCCGCTCTCACCTGGCCCTTCGTGCCCGGCTTTGGCCTGGGGTCCGGGTACCCGCCCTCCACATGTGCCTGCCGCCCGTCCTGTCAGCCGGTGGGGCCTCCTCCTGCCTCCTGCACCTGCCCGCCTGTTCATTTGGCATTCCCGGCCCGGCTGTCCCAGTGCTGAAGATCTGCCCACCCTGGCCAGCGCTGCTGCCCGCCCCTCGCCCTGAACCAGGCCCGAACCCAGGTCTCCCGTGGATGCTGCTTCCCTCTTGCTCAGCCGGGCACTTAGAGCCGAGAGCCGGGTGTGATGGTGGCCCCAGAACATCGTCCGCACCCTCACAGCTGAGCCACGGGGCCCAAAGCCGGCCTGGCACAGAGCGTGTGCATACGATGAATCGTGGAGCGGGCGAGATAGTGGGCCCTTACCCCTCCCTTGCTGGTTGGGAGACAGTTGGCAGTTGCCCACATGAACCTTGACTGTCTGTCTGTAAAGTGGGCTGACGGTGCCAGGGCCTGGGGTCCAGCGAGACCGAGTGCCGGTCCTCTTGCCTGACCTGGTCCCCGCCCAAGGACGCCCCCCTCGTCCTGCCGAGAGCCTCCCATCGGAGCGTCACTTTCTGGATCTGGGAAGTGGGAGGTGGTTGGAACCCCTCCCTGTGGCCCCTGGGGGCAGTGCCCATGCCCCCGAGGCAGTGGTGGGGCCAGAACACCTGCTGGGCTCCAGCAATGAGGCTGAGCAGAGGCCCTGGGGACAGCTGGCCGCACGGCCCTCGGGAGGGCACCGCCAGTCCAGCCACGGTCCTGAGTCCAGCTGCAGGGGGCCGGGCCGCGGAGAGGCCAGGATGGCGGGTGGGGGCCATGGACACGCAGGCAGAGCTGAGCCCTGGAGGAGCGCGTCCACTGGGAAACGGAGGCACACTGGAGGGCCAGCCGCGGGGGCTGGTGGTCTCCTGCCTGGGGAGACGATCTCCCTCATCTCACGGAGGCCCTAAGCCAGCAGGCGGCACGGCTGGGGTCCCTCCGCCCCGCGTGCCCGTGGGGCCTGCTGCACCAGGGGGCCAGGGCGGAAGCCCTGGGGGGTCGGGCACGGGCTGGCCTGAGACAGGAGTGGCCCTGAGCAGGGGCCGGGCCAGCCTGGGGGCCGGGGAGGCAGCGGCTGGACTGTGTGGGGACGGGGGAGGGGACTGAGCTCCCAGG
Source organism: Capra hircus (assembly GCF_001704415.2). Lineage (NCBI taxonomy): Eukaryota > Metazoa > Chordata > Mammalia > Artiodactyla > Bovidae > Capra > Capra hircus. Next base: position 80,096,793 of record NC_030821.1, on the reverse strand, counting down.
CTGCGGGAGCGTTTTCTTTCCTGTCCCGCCCCTCCTCCAGGGCTTCCTCTCCTCTCCGGTTGGCAGGGTGTGTGCTGCGTCCTGTCCCCGGAACAAGCAGCCTCACACACCAGACCCTCCTCCCTCCGCACCAAGGAAAGTTCTGCATTTTCCTGAGGATCCTGGCGTGGCAGGGCCTCCCTGCATCCTCCAGGCCAGGACCCGAGCAGGGGCCACGGGCAGGGCGGGGCGGGGTCCGTCCTCAAGGGACACTCTTTCCTTGCCACCCCCAGCAGTTGTGGAAGGGAAGGCAAAGCCCCCAGGTGAGAGTGTCCGGGGCTGCTCCAGGCTCCTCCGCAGGGAAGCCAGAGCCCGGACAGGCTGGTGAGAGGGTGTGGGGAAGGTCTGCTGGCTCCCCGAGGCTCCGGGAACACGGTGTGCGTCCTGCGTGACCGGGGGTGGGCCCCCTCAGCACCCCTCGGGCTCAGTTTCCTCACCTGCAGAGTGGGTCTAGCCATCACTGCCCTGCTCGGCTGTGAGGTGAGTCAGTCAATCAAGTAGCACTTCCAGAGCCTGGCTTGGCCGGCACCGAGCAAGGTGGGGTGGTAGGGAGGTGCAGGTCACCCACGAAATAGGGCCACCGCCGTGACCCCTACACAGTCCCCAGAGGACACCGGGCTGGGTGTGGCCTGAGGCATGCTGCCCATGGGGCCACTGCCCTTGGCACTGGGCCACCAGCTGGCGGCACCTCCGCTCAGAGGGTCAGGCCCTTCAGGGAGCAGCCATGGGGTCCAGAGTGCCTGCTGGGGAGTCGGACAGGTGGGGCCAGGGGAGCGAGGCTGTGTGGCTTTGCTGGTGGGGGCTGGAGAAGGGGGCCAGGAGGCAGAGGTGTGGGGCAGGAACACTGGCCGGGCGAGGACACCCCTGTGCCTGCAAGGCCCAGAGACAGACCCAGGCTCCCTGAAGTCCCACAGCATGTGGCAACAGAGCCAGACTTGGAGCCAGTCTCACGTGTCCAGGCCAGACACGAGTCACGGGAAGCCAGAGGCTGGCTGCATTGGACTTTCCTTTTGGGGAGCGTGTGGGTGCTGGGAAGAACCTGGCTTCAGCACCGAGTTGGTGGAAGAGAGGTATTTGTTCAATGTGGGTTGCAGCCCAGGGGCACTCACGGCTCCCTCCCCCAAGCCTCGGTTTCCCGTCTGTAGAATGGGACTGTTAGAGTCTCCAGCGGGAGGGTGACAGGAGCCGGGCCTGCACAAGGCTGGGGCTTAGGATCCACCCTGCGCTGGCCGTGCCCTGCCTGCTCCCTGCTTGCTGCAGAAGCCCGACAGGACCCTGTTTGTGGGACCCCCTGCCCAGGATCCGGACCCGGCACTTCAGGGCCCCTTGGACCCTGAGCCACAAACCTGCAAGAGCCCCCCACTGAGCCAGCCTTGGGTGGAGGGGGGCCGCATCCAAGGGGTCCTTCCACTCCGTGTGTACACCGTCAACCACATATAACCTCAGCAACTCCTCCACTTCACAGGACACAACTCAGGCAGACAACCAAACACAACCAAACAAAACAGAAGACAAAGGTAAAGAAAGAGGCTTCCTTTCCCTAAAGGCATGTCCACCAGGCGCCGTTGCTCCCGGGTGTTTTCTAGCGCTGTCCTGAAGCCATCGCCGTGTCCTGCGGACTCAGTAAGAAGCACAGCCTCCTCTAAGGCAGCCAGAGTGACGCGGGGATGGAGCGGGGGACTGGAAAACAGGGAGGGAACTCATTAAACAGACGGCAGAGCGGGAGACTCAGCTGGTGTCTGCAGTGGTTGTTATGACCGTGGAACAAAACAGCCCCCGACGACACCGCTGACCCTCCGGTTAGACGGGGCCCTGCAGGGACAGCTCGTCTCTGGTCCTGGTTTGGAATCACCTGCAGGTTCGCTCAGCCGCAGGCCTGTGCGGTCAATGCGGCCGTCGACTGGGATCTGAGCTGGGGTTGCGGCCTCACGCCAGAATGTGGCCTCTCCCTGTGTCCGGGCTTCCGTGCGGCTGGC